>NW_012099209.1:1232134-1238370 GCF_000951045.1 Mandrillus leucophaeus | reverse complement strand
AAAAACGAGCTGGGCACGGTGGCTCAAGCCTGTAATCTCAGGACTTTGGGAGGCCGAGGCGGGCAGATCACCTGAGATCAGGAGTTCAAGACCAGCCAGGCCAACATGATGAAACCCTGTCTCTACCAAAAACACACAAAAAAATTAGCGGGTCGTGGTGGCAGGCCCCTGTCATCCCAGCTGCTTGGGAGGCTGAGAAAGGAGAATTGCTTGAACATGGGAGGCGGAGGTTGCGTTGAGCCGAGATTGCACCACTGCACTCCAACCTGGGCAACAGCAACAAGAATGAAACTCCGTCTCAAAAAAAAAAAAAAAAAAAATTCAGTTGACCATAAATGTGGATGTAATATTTTTAAAGTTCATCCATGTTGTAGCATGTATTTCTACTTTGTGTCTTTTTATTTCTAGATAGTAGTAACTGTAAAAGCTTCTGAAAATCAGACAAACATCCACTATATTTTTATTTATTTATTTTTGTTTGTTTGTTTTATTGAGATGGGGATCTCGCTGTATTGCCCAGGCTGGTCTCAAACTTCTGGGCTCGAGCGATCCTCCCACCTCAGCCTCCTCAGTAATCGGGACGACAGGTGTGAGCTGCCACACCTGGCTTCCAACATCCCCTCAATAAAGGGACCGTGCCCTTGTGAATTCAGCTCACTCCGGCCACTAGGTGCTCGATCTGGGTCCAGGCAGTCCCGGGGGCAAGACACTAAGCTCTGTCCTGCGCCCTTCCCCTCCCTTCCGGGCAGGTCATCTACACGAACAATCAGCGGTACATGGCTGCCATCATCTTGAGCGAGAAACAATGCAGAGAACAATTCAAAGACATGAACAAGAGCTGCGATGGTGAGTACTAAGGCCGCAGGGAGCTGGGGTGGTGGACTCCCCGCCCAGTGCTCGTGGCAGCCCCTAATCTTCCTGGGTCTCCTGGTCCTGTTTCCTTAGCCTTGCTCCTCATGCTGAATCAGAAAGTGAAGACGCTGGAGGTGGAGGTAATCAAGGAGAAGACCGTTTGCACTAAGGATAAGGAAAGCGTGCTGCTGAACAAACGCATAGTGGAGGAACAGCTGGCTGAATGTGTGAAAACCCGGGCGCTGCAGCATCAAGAGCGCCAGCTGGCCGAGGAGCAACTGCGAAAGGTTCAAGCCCTCTGCCTGCCCCTGGACAAGGACAAGTTTGAGATGGATCTTCGTAACCTGTGGAGGGACTCCATTATCCCACGCAGCCTGGACAACCTGGGTTACAACCTCTACCATCCCCTGGGCTCGGAATTGGCCTCCATCCGCAGAGCCTGCGACCACATGCCCAGCCTCATGACCTCCAAGGTGGAGGAGCTGGCCCGGAGCCTCCGGATGGGTATCGAACGCGTGGCCCGCGAGAACTCGGACCTCCAACGCCAGAAGCTGGAAGCCCAGCAGGGCCTGCAGGCCAGTCAGGAGGCGAAACAGAAAGTGGAGAAGGAGGCTCAGGCCCGGGAGGCCAAGCTCCAAGCCGAATGCTCCCGGCAGACTCAGCTAGCGCTGGAGGAGAAGGCGGTGCTGCGGAAGGAACGAGACAACCTGGCCAAGGAGCTGGAAGAGAAGAAGAGGGAGGCGGAGCAGCTCAGGATGGAGCTGGCCATCAGAAATTCAGCCCTGGACACCTGCATCAAGGCCAAGGTGGGCATGCGGGCCCCAGAGGGAGGCTGCAGTGGAGTTAGGTCCAGATGCCAAGGGGGTGGTGGTGACGTTGAACTTGGAGTTGGCTTTGAGGATGGCTTCCTGTTCTAGGTTGGGTGAATTACGACTCTCTAGGATCAGGCATTAAGATCAGGATAGAGCTTGGAATGGGGATGGGCATTGCGAAGAGTGTAGGGTTAAGAATGGAATTAGAGTGCCGGGCGCAGTGGCTCATGCCAGTAATCCCAACACTTTGGAAGGCCAAGGCGGGTGGATCGCCTGAGGTCAGGAGTTTGAAACCAGCCTGGCCAACATGGCGAAACCCCTTCTTTACTAAAAATACAAAAATTAGCAGGGCGTGGTGGCAGGTGCCTGTAATCCCAGCTACTCAGGACTCTATCTCAAAAAAAAAACCAAAAACTTGGAATTAGAGGCAGGGTGGATATCGGGTCTAGGGTTGGGTGAGGGGGTGGATCTAGAATTTCTGTTGCCTTTGGGTTTGGGTTGAGTTGAGGCATGGAGGGCGGATTTAGGATGGATGCTGTGATGACCTGTTGGTGGCTATCCACTCTACGGATGATTATAGGATTGTAGTCATGTGGATGGAGAAGTTTGTTGGCATTAGGATTGGGGTAGAGTTTGGAATTAGGAATGACATTGAGGAAGGATTAAGAATTGAGGCTGGCTGGGTGTGGTGGCTCACACTTGTAATGCCAGCACTTTGGGAGGCCAAGGTGGGAGGATAGCTTAAATTCAGGAGTTCAGACCAGCCTGGGCAACATAGCAAGACCCCCACCTCTGGCTGGGTATGGTGGCTCACGCCTGTAATCCTAGCACTTTGGGAGGCCGAGGTAGGTGGATTGCCCGAGCTCAGAGTTTGAGATCAGCCTGGGCAACACAGTGAAACCTCGCCTCTACTAAAATACAAAAAATTAGCTGGGCATGGCAGCGTGTGTCTGTAATTCCAGCTACTCGGGAGGCTGAGATAGGAGAATCTCTTGAACCCAGGAGGCAGAGGTTGCAGTGAGTCAAGATCACACCATTGCACTCCAGCCTGGGTGACAGAGCAAAACTCCGTCTCAAACAAACAAACAAAACACAAAACCCCATCCCTACAAAAAAAAAAAAATACAAAAATCAGGCCAGGTGCAGTGGCTCACGCCTGTAATCCCAGCACTTTGGGAGGCTGGGACGGGTGGATCACGAGGTCAGGAGATTGAGGCCATCCTGGCTCACATGGTAAAATCCCATCTCTACTAAAAATACAAAAAAAATTAGCCAGGTGTGGTGGCAGGTGCCTGTAGTCCCAGCTACTCAGGAGGCTGAGGCAGGAGAATGGTGTGAACCTGTCAGCCAAGATCATGCCACTGCACTTCAGCCTGGGCGACAGAGCAAGAGTCTGTCTCAAAAAAAAAAAAAAAAGAAGCCAGGTGTGGCAGCACACACCTGTAATCCTGGCTACTTGGGAGGCTGAGAAGTGGGAGGATTACTTGAGCCCAGGAGGTTGAGGCTGCAGTGAGCCGGAATTGCACCACTGCACTACAGCTTGAGTGAAAGACCAAGACCTTATCTTTAAAAAAAAAAAGGAAAAGGAAAGAATTGAGGCTGGAAAAAAAAAAAAAAAGGAAATCATGTCCTTTTCAGCAGTACGGATGCAGCTGGAGGTCATTATCCTAAGAGAATTAATGCAGAAACAGAAAATCAAATACCATATGCTGTCACTTATAAGTAGGAGCAAAATATTAGGTACAAACAAGGATGGGAACAACAGACACTGGGGTTCCAAAATGAGAAAGGGAGGGAGGGAGGGGGGAAAAGGTTAAAAACTTACATTTTGGGGACTGAGTTCATTGCTTGTTCAATGAGACCATTGGAAACTCAGACTTCTATGACCGGGTGCGGTGTCCCACACCTGTAATCCCAGCACTTTGGGAGGCCAAGGTGGGTGGATGACCTGAGGTCAGGAGTTCGAGACCAGCCTGGCCAACATGGTGAAACCCTGTCTCTACTAATAATACAAAACTTAGGGCCGGGCGCGGTGGCTCAAGCCTGTAATCCCAGCACTTTGGGAGGCCGAGACGGGCGGATCACGAGGTCAGGAGATCGAGACCATCCTGGCTAACACGGCGAAACCCCGTCTCTACTAAAAAATACAAAAAACTAGCCGGGCGCAGTGGCGGGCGCCTGTAGTCCCAACTACTCGGGAGGCTGAGGCAGGAGAATGGCGTGAACCCGGGAGGCGGAGCTTGCAGTGAGCTGAGATCCGGCCACTGCACTCCAGCCTGGGTGACAGAGCGAGACTCCGTCTCAAAAAAAAAAAAAAAAAAAACTTAGCCAGGCTTGGTGGCAGACGCCTGTAATCCCAGCTGCTTGGAAGGCTGAGGCATGAGAATCACTTGAACCCAGGAGGCAGAGGTTGCAGTGAGTCCAGATCGCGCCACTGCACTCTAGCCTGTGTGACACAGCAAGACTCCGTCTCAAAAAAAAAGAAACCCAAACCTCTGCATCATGCAATATACCCAGTGTAACACACCTGCACACATCCCCACTAAATCTAAAATAAAATAAAATCTGCTCCAAATCCTAAAAAAGAAAAGTGAAAGAATTGAGGCTGGGTTTGAGTGTAGGGAGCTGGTGGGTTATTCTACTGTTGGGATTGGGATTGGGGTTAGGGTCAGAGTTAAAATCATGTATTTGAGTTGAGTTGAGGAACCAGGGGAGTTGGTTTACCGTTGGGAGTGATACTGGGGTGAGGATGCCTAGAGGAAGAGTTGATGTGAAGGTTGAACTCGTGTTTAAGTTGGGCTGAGATGAGTTTTTGGTCACTGCTGTGTCTAGAGTTGACTTGAGTTAAAGTTAAGATTTCACTTAGGATTTCGTTGATTTTAGAAGGGGGTTGAATTTGGAATTCGGATGGTGAGAAAAGCTTGCAAATTGAGTCAGGGATGCTTGTAGGGGGTGAGGTTGGGTGAAGAATGATCTAGGATCTCATTTGCTTTGGGACTGAGTTGAAGCACTGAAGTCGGATTTGAGGCTCTGGTAGTTGGAGGTGACTGGTGCATCTAGAAATGCTTAGAGGTTGCAGCCAAGGGTGAATTTCAGATTTCACTGGCATTGACATAAGGATTGGTATTGACAATGGGTTAGGAGTTGAGCTCGGGTTGGTTTAGGGTGACTGGTGGAAGGCTGAGTGGGCTTGCAGTTGAGTTGAAGGATTGGGTGACCCTGGGTTATGGCTGGGGAGACATTGGGGTTGAGTGACGATCAGGGCTGGGTTGAGAGTAAAATCTGGGGTAGATGCCAATCTTGGCGTGGAACTGGGTTGAGGTGGATTTGGGGTAACTGACCAGCTTAGGACGGTTTCCGGTTAATATCAGGGGCTCAATAGGGCCTTAGGATTAGGGTGAAGTTTGGATTGGGATTGGAACTGAGTGTGGGTTTAGGATGGGAGCTAGGTAGAGGCTGGGATCTGGGGTTGAGTGGTTGCTGAGCATGACATTGCACAAGTGTTTGTAGGAGGGCATGGTGGAGGCCAGGGCTGGGGCTGGGGAAATGGATATTTTCTCTCCTTTTTTTTGAGACAGAGTTTCGCTCTGTCGCCCAGGCTGGAGTGCAGTGGTGCAATCTCAGCTCACTGCCACCTCCAGCTCCCAGGTTCAAGTGATTCTCCTGTCTCAGCCTCCCCTAGTAGCTGTGATTGCAGGTGCCTGCCACCACGCCTGGTTGATATTTTTTTGTATTTTTAGTAGAGATGGGGTTTTGCCATGTTGGCCGGGCTGGTCTCGAACTCCTGACCTCAGGGGATCCGCCCTCCACGGCTTCCCAAAGTGCTGGGATGATGGGCGTGAGCCAGCACGCCCTGCCGGAAATGGGTATTTTCATAGTGGTTGGGTCAAGAGAATTGTCGAAGTCAGAATGAGATCTGAAGATACGGTCAGATCCAGTTTACAATTAGGATTGGGTTTAGGTTGGGGCTTGATTCTAAGTCAGATTGACTTTTCATGTTGGGATCAGATTTTAGGTGATTGAGTTCAGAATTGGCCTTGGATTTCAGGTTTTGGGGGATTGGCTCAGGGATATTCCAGGGGTGGCATTTAGGATCGGGGTCCAGTTGGTCTACAGGGTAGGCTGACTTCAGCCTGAAGGGGAGTGTGGTGGGTGAGTAGACTCCGATGGGGTCATGGGTTGGACCTGGATTCACCCTGAGGCTCTGATGGAGATAAGGGTAGACCAGCTGTGCAGCATGGGGCCTCGGGACTGCTGAGGTGAGCAGTCCCACAAGTCCCCAAGCCATCTGAAGTCTTGTGGTGGGTGCAGGTGATTCTATGTTCATGATCATGTGTGTCTTTCTACATGGGGTCTGTTACGCTGCCCTGGAAGGACTTTAGAGACACTGGTCTTGAAGGGCATGAAAAGGCAGAACCCGGCCGGGCGCAGTGGTTCATGCCTGTAATCCCAGCACTTTGGGAGGCCGAGGCAGGTGGCTCACCTGAGGTCAGGAGTTCGAGACCAGCCTGGCCAACATGGTGAAACCCCACCTCTATTAAAAATACAAAAAATTAGCCAGGCATGGTGGCA
>NW_012099209.1:1228432-1230319 GCF_000951045.1 Mandrillus leucophaeus | reverse complement strand
AAAAATTAGCCAGGTGTGGTGGTGGGCACCTGTAATCCCAGCTACTTGGGAGGCTGAGGCAGGAGGACCGCTTGAACCTGGGAAGTGGAGGATGCAGTGAGCCGAGATCGCACCACTGCACTCCAGCCTGGGTGACAAAGAGAGACTCCGTCTCAGAAAAGAAAAAAAGTCTCAACTAGCCACTGTGGCTCACACCTGTAATCCCAGCACTTTGGGAGGCTGAGGTGAGAAGATAGCTTGAGTCCAGGAGTTCAAGACCAGTCTGGGCAACATAGTAAAACCCCCTCTGTACAAAAAATACAAAAATTACCCAGGTGTGGTGGTGTGCACCTGTAGTCCGAGCTACTCAGGAGGCTGAGGTGGGAGGATCGCCTGAGCCCAGGAGGTGGAGGCTGCAGAAAGCAAAGATCACATCCCTGCACTCCAGCCTGGGAGACAGAGTGAGACCCTATCTTGGAAAAAAAAAAAAAAAAAAAGACAGTGTCTGAAGTCAAGGGCCTGGAAATGCTTTGTTAATTGCACGGTGCCATCCAAAAATGGCCAGAGCAAGGGGCTGGGGGCCTCTGTAGGAAGCAGCAAGGGCTCCTGGCACATGCTCATGTCATGGCTTGAGGCCTGTGCCCCCGGCCTCCTCCCAGAGTCAGTCACTTCTCAGAGGGCGGCCTGTGCGTCACAGGGATGGTGACTCAGGCCACCGCCCCAAGAACTGCCTGTGCTCTCTCTGGGGTCCTGCTGCACCACTGACGGAGTCAGGGCTGGCACTGCCATTTGCAGTTTAGGACCCGAGGCTCAGGAAGGCACCAGGACTTTAAGTCAGATCCCTTTGACCCCAAACACTGTGCCAATGACCATTTTGCCACGGGGCTATTGTCAATCTGGGTCTATTGCAGCCTCAGAGGGATAATACGGGATTTCTGGCCAAGTAGATTTCCGAAAGCTTTGCCGCCAACTCCCCAGGATGCAGCATGTCCAGCTCCATTTCCACCTCTTCTTTTTTTTGTTTTTTGTTTTTCCTTCTTGCATACCCTCTCCGACAGGGAGCTCACTCCCTTGCCAAGCTGTCTCTCAACCCCTCTGCTCTAGATGGCTCAGTTCTCAGCCCTGAGCAGCCCACAGGGAGGGAAACAAAAAGGTGAGGAGGAGATTCCCCACTCCAAGCAAACACAATTTTCCTCTCTCCATCTTGGCCCAAAGCCCTCATGGCAAGGAAGGAGGTTCTATTATTATCCCCATTTCTCAGAGGAGGAAACTGAGGCCCCAGGGAAGTGAGCAGCCCGGGGTCACACAGTGGAGAATCAGGGCCAGGCCCGGGCTCCCAGCCCAGGACTGTCAGGGCCTCGGCTGAGAACCGGGGAAGCTCTTGACATTGTTTACCCCAAAATGACGTCCATCTGCTGAGAAAACAATGTGTGCTTAAGCCTGAATCTCGCCACCTCCTCTCCTCACGGTTGCAGGAAGGGCCTCTGGCCTGCTGGCTTCTGCCCTTGACTCACCCTCCCCTGAGAGACGCTGGGGGCAAGTGGGCTGGGGTTGTCTGCTCTGGGTTCACTGGGCAACTTGGGGAGAGTCACTGGAATTTTATTTATTTATTTATTTATTTATATATTTTTTGAGACGGAGTCTCGCTCTGTCCCCCAAGCTGGAGTGCAAGGGCACGATCTCGGCTCACTGCAAGCTCCGCCTCCGGGGTTCATGCCATTCTCCTGCCTCAGCCTCCCGAGTAGCTGGGACTACAGGCGCCTGCCACCGCGCCCGGCTAATTTTTTGTATTTTTAGTAGAGAGAGGGTTTCACCGTGGTCTTGATCTCCTGACCTTGTGATCCGCCTGCCTCGGCCTCCCAAAGTGCTGGGATTACAGGCGTGAGCCACCGCGCCTGGCAATTTTAT
>NW_012099209.1:1224127-1225397 GCF_000951045.1 Mandrillus leucophaeus | reverse complement strand
GAGTTTGCAGTGAGCCAAGATCACGCCACTGCACTCCAGCCTGTGCAACAAAGCGAAACTCCATCTCAAAAAAAAAAAAAAAAGGCAGAAGCCTGTCTGGGAAGCCCTGGCTTCTACCAACCTCCCTCCATCTTTCTTTCACAGTCGCAGCCGATTATACCAGTGCCACGGCCCATGGGCCCTGTCTCCAACCCCCAGACCATCGGTGAGTGACAAAAGACAGAGCCAAGTAGGGGAGGGGCCCCTTTCCACCTCGAACCCCACCCCAGCCTCACTCTCCCACTCCCCTGGGCTGCCAGCCCATCCCTAGCCCAGGGGCAGGGGCTACTGAAGCTGTGGGTCAAGTCTCACCTCCCCCTCCCTCCACAGACCCAGCTAGCCTGGAGGAGTTCAAGAGGAAGATCCTGGAGTCCCAGAGGCCCCCTGCAGGCATCCCTGTAGCCCCATCCAGGTAAGGCACTGGGCAGGCTGCAGTTGTTCAGTCTTAGGGCTGTGGGCAAAGCTAGGACCAGGACTGAGGGTGGAGGGAGGCTGATCTCACACTTGCTTCTTCCTTAATTGAGCACCTGCTGTATACATGTATGGTTGGGCGTGAGGGACACAGCAGTATCCAAGACACACCCAGTTCTGTCCTCATGAAACTCCCTGAGTAGTGGGTGAGACAGTGTCATGATGGGACTACCAAGGAGCCTAGAAGTATTAGGCACCTACTGTGAGCCCCACGCAGTGCTAAGTACTTTGCAAGATTAATTCATGTAATCTTCACAACTAAACAACAATAGTAGGGCAAACCACTCTTCTACCCACTTTCCAGATGAGGAGAGTGAGGCACAGAGAGGGCATGCATTGTACCCCAGGGAGCACAGCACAACTGGGACACGAACCCAGGCCATCGGACCCCAAACAGGCAAGAGAGAGCCTTGGTGAGGAGGAGCTGGAGCATGCGGAGCTGGCCTCAGGGAAAGCAGGGGGAACAGTGTTCCAGGCAGCAGGAACAGCCAGGTCAAAGGCCTGGAAGCTGGATAGGGGTGAGGGAAGGTAATGAGCAAACGGAGAGAGGGGGGAGTGGCATCCAGGAGTGATTCCTGACCTTTAATTTCTAGAAAATGAGTCTCAGCTGGGCATGGTGGCTCATGCCTGGAATCCTAGCTACTCAGGAGGCTGAGGCACGAGAATCGTTTGAACCTGGGAGGCGGAGGTTGCAATGAGCCGAGATCATGCCACTGCACTCCAGCCTGGACAACAGAGTGAGGCTCTGTCTCAGAAAAAA
>NW_012099209.1:1212510-1218372 GCF_000951045.1 Mandrillus leucophaeus | reverse complement strand
TTTTGTAGATGGAGTCTCACTCTGTCCCCTAGGCTGGAGTGCAGTGGTGCAGTCACAGCTCACTGCAACCTCCGTCTCCTGGGTTCAAGCAATTCTGCTGCCTCAGCCTCCTGAGTAGCTGGAATTACAGGAGTATACACATCACACCAAATTTTTGTATCTTTTTTTACAAAATTTGTAAAAATTGTGAGGTTTCACCATGTTGGCCAGGCTGGTCTCAAACTCCTGGCCTCAAGCAATCTGCCCTCCTCAGCTTCCCGAAGTGCTGGGATTACAGGTATAAGCCACCCCCTCTGGCCTCCACTCTTATTCTTTCTTGTTTTGTTTTGTTTTTTGTTTTTGAGACGGAGTTTCGCTCTTGTTGCCCAGGCTGGAGTGTAATGGCCCGATCTCGGCTCACCGCAACCTCCACCTCCTGGGTTCAAGTGATTCTCCTGCCTCAGCCTCTCAAGCAGCTGGGATTACAGGCATGCGCCACCATGCCCGGCTAATTTTGTATTTTTAGTAGATACAGGGTTTCTCCATGTTGGTCAGGTCGGTCTCGAGCTCCCGACCTCAGGTGATCCTCCTACCTTGGCCTCCCAAAGTGTTGGGATTACAGGCGTGAGCCACCACACCTGGCCCACTCTTATTCCTTCTAAGCCTTGATAAATCTCATTTTAGCGGGACGCAGTGACTCATGCCTGTAATCCTAGCACTTTGGGAGGCTGAGGAGGGCGAATCGCTTGAGTCTAGGAGTTCAAGGCCAGCCTGGGCAACATAGCAAGTCCTCGTCTCTAAGAGAGAAAAAATAAAATCCTCGTCAATATAGTATAGTGTTTAGTTTAAAAAAATAAAATAGACAAAGCCTCAGCTGGTATTTACTTGCTCTAACGGCTTCCAGACACTTGCGCGTCTCCCATGTTCCCAAATTGATGGCCGACGCAGGACCCCGCTTCAGCTGGGATTCAGCACGAGGTCTTGCTCTTATGGAAAAAAAATCTTTATTTTTCTTTTGAGATGGAGTCTCGCTTTGTCACCAAGCTAGAGTGCAGTGGCGTAATCTCTGATCACTGCAACCTGTGTCTCCCGGGTTCAAGCGATTCTCGTGCCTCAGCCCCCCGAGTAGCTGGGATTACAGGCACGTGCCAGCATGCCAGGTTATTTTTTGTATTTTTTAGTCGAGACAGGGTTTCACCACGTTAACCAGGCTGGTCTCGAACTCCTGACCTCAGGCAATCTGCCTGCCTTGGCCTCCCAAAGTGTTGGGATTACAGGCATGAGCCACGGTGCCCAGCCTATGGAAAATTTTAAAGTCCTTTTCTGTTGGTGGTATGTGCGCCAGCTTTCCTTTACTTGATGAGACTGAGTGTCCCTTCCTGAAGATCACATGAGGCAGAGCAAAAACAAAAAACAAAACAAAACAAAAAAAGAAGTAGAGACTGTCTTTGGAAATCAATGTAAGTTTCCTTAAACATGATATAAAGACAATGATGGCTGGGTATGTTGGCTCACACCTGTAATCCCAGAACTTTGGGAGGCTGAGGCAGGTGGATCACGAGGTCAGGAGTTCAAGACCAGCGTGGCCAATACGGTGAAACCCTGTCTCTACTAAAAATACAAAAAATTAGCTGGGCATGGTGGAGCGTTACTCGGGAGGCTGAGGCAGGAGAATTGCTTGAACCAGGACCTGGGAGGTGGAGGTTGCAGTGAGCTGAGATCACACCACTGCACTCCAGCCTGGGCTACAGAGCAAGATTCTGTCTCAAAAAAAAAAATTAACCAGAACTGATGGCATGCACCTGTAGTCCCAGCTACTTGGGAGGCTGAGGCAGGAGGATTGCTTTAGCTGAGGAGGTCAAAGCTGCAGTGAGCTATGATCACGCCACTGCACTCCAACCTGGGTGACAGAGGAAGACCCTGCCTCTAAAACGTTTTTTAAAGGGCAAATATTAAGTAAATCTTGGTCCAGGAGCAATGTGGCTGAATATGGCAAAAATTGCAATGGGAAGAGCTTTTTTTTAAAAAAGATTGTATTATTTATTTTATTATTATTATTTTGAGATGGAGTCTCACTCTGCCACCCAGACTGGAGTACAGTGGTGTGATCTCAGCTCACCACAACCTCCACCTCCCAGGTTCAAGCGATTCTCCTGCCTTAGTCTCCTGAGTAGCTGGGATTATAGGTGCCCGCCACCATGCCTGGCTAATTTTTTTGTATTTTTAGTAGAGATGGGGTTTCCCCATGTTTACTAGGCCGGTCTTGAACTCCTGATCTCAGGTGATCTGCCCGCCTCAGCCTCCTAAAGTGCTAGGATTATGGGTGTGGGCCACCACACCTGGCCAAGATTTTATTTTTATTTTATTTTATTTTAATGTAATTTTTTTTTTTTGGAGACAGAGTCTCGCTCTGTGTTCCAGGCTGGAGTGCAATGGTGCAATCTCTGCTCACTGCAACTTCTGCCTCCCAGGTTCAAGTGATTCTCCTACTTCAGCCTCCCAAGTAGCTGAGATTACAGGCATAAGCCACCACACCTGGTTAATTTTTGTATTTTTAGTAAAGACAGGGTTTCTCCATGTTGGCCAGGCTGTTCTCAAATTCCTGACCTCAGGTGATCTGCCCGCCTCAGCCTCCTAAAGTGCTAGGATTATGGGTGTGGGCCACCACACCTGGCCAAGATTTTATTTTTATTTTATTTTATTTTAATGTAATTTTTTTTTTTTGGAGACAGAGTCTCGCTCTGTGTTCCAGGCTGGAGTGCAATGGTGCAATCTCTGCTCACTGCAACCTCCACCTCCCAGGTTCAAGCGATTCTCATGCTTCAGCCTCCCAAGTAGCTGGGATTATAGGCATGTACCACCACGCCCGGCTAACTTTTGTATTTTTAGTAGAGATGCGGTTTCACCACATTGGCCAGGCTGGTTTTGAATTCCTAGCCTCAAATGATCTGTCCGCCTCGGCCTCCCAAAGTGCTGGGATTACAGGTGTGAGCCACCGCGCCTGGCCATATGGGCTTAAGATGGGAGTCCAGGCCTGGCTCTGAGCCGGGCACATGGTTAATGTTGTTCAAGTTCCTGTTACGACTCTCATAATTTGTTTGTCCATTCGAGCCGTATTTATTGAGCAGCTGCTGGGAACTGGGCATGGTATTAGGTGCTGGGAACAAGGCACAGAAACCGCTGCCCTCAAGGGGCTCACAGTCTAGTGGGAGAGATGGATGATAAATCAGATGAATGGGTCACTCGAGGGCCCTTTGGTGATGGTGAGACAGAGAAAGGGGCAGGAAGCGTAAGAAGTTTGGAACTTTCTACCAGAGACAGGGCAGGCTACACCGAGGAGGTGATATTGAAGCAGCCACCCAAAGGAGGTGAGGGAGGAGCCATGGAGGGATCCCGGGAACGGTGCGCCAGACAGAGGACACAACCAGGTCAAAGGCCCCAAGGTGGGACCGTGCCATGTGTGTTTGAGGGGAGGAGGCCAGTGTGGCTGGAGCGGAGTGATTGAGGGGAACAGGAGGAGGAGGTAAGGGCAGGGAAGTGATGGGAGCTGATCAAGCCCTGTCTGTGGCTGCTGTGAGGACCTGAGCAGATGGGGGATGTGCATGACCCAGTTCAAGCATCCACAGGTTCCTCTGGTCACTGTTGGGGAACAGACTGGGGGACAAGGAGCTGGGGACCAGGACAGAGGCGGTTGCACTAGTTCAAGCAATGATGGGGGCTTCGATGCCTCCGTCTCTGAAAGATGGAGCCTTGCAGGCTGGCAGCAGGGACTAGAGCTGGGTAAATGCTAGTTGAGGATGGAGCCTGGGGCCAGGGCCAGGGACCAGAGCCAACCAAGGAACGTGAGGCCGCTCGAGCCCCAGGGAAGAGCCGGGGAAGGAAGGGAGAGGACCAGCGGAAGCGAGACTTGGCCACAGCCCCCTCCTCCCCCAGCAGGAAACAGCCTCTAAGCCAACCCCTGACCCCTCACAGGAACCTCTGCCAGGCCCAGGAGGGGGGAGGGCATCCCGGATAGCAAGACAACTCCACTCGTGCAAAGGCAGCGGGACTGGGGGTGCGGAAGCAGTGTGATGGCTCTTGGAATTGTTGGGTCTTTGGCATAGTAGGAGTCCCTGATGGGGATGCCTGGGAGGGACAGAGGGGTGGAGCCCTGAATACCATGTTGTAAGGCTTGGACTTTGTCCTGAGGGCACTGGGGAGCCACGGAGGATGTGTGAGCAGGAGCAGGCAAAAGAGGGAGACTGAAGCCTTGCCTTGGCAACCAGCATAGGTGTCTGGGGGAGCGGAGGCTTTGGGGTAAATTCTCAGTATCCCCAGAATGTTGGGAGGCACTGGGGAGAGTCAAACAAGCTGTAGCAGAGGCTTGGGGCTTGGAAGCGGCCACTCTGAACCTAAGTATCTTCGTCTGTATAATGGGGAGGAACACACCTCAGTCTCACCATCCTGGGGAGGTTCAACACATGCGACTTTCATGGCGAGGCTAAACCCCAAGGAGCACTGGGGTCCTGAGGAACAAGTAGGGGCCCAGGGTGGGAGGAGGCAGGGCCGGGGTCCCCAGGATGTTGTGCCCCCACTGAGGACGAGCCTCCAGGCCCGGCGAGGTTTGCCCTTCCCTCTGTCTGACACTCTGTTGTGTTACCATCCCCTTCCTGCCCTAGTGGCTGAGGAGGTTCCAGGCCTGAGGACCAAGGGATGGCCCGACTCGGCGGTTTGCGGAGGATGCAATGAGATGCTCACAGCGCCCGACATAACCCCCTCCCGCCGCCCCCAACCACCCAGGGCCACCATCAGACAACTCCCTGCATGCAAACCCCTAGTACTCTCTCACACCCGCACCCGTGCCTCAAGATCCCTCGCCCAGAACACACAGCCGCGGAGATGACGTCACGCAAGACCTGGCGCTGACGTCACATATCACCGTGGTGATGGCGTCACGTGGCCATGTAGACGTCAGGCGGCCATGTAGAGGTCACAAAGAGATTTAGCGATGGCGTCGCGCAGATGCGCACGTCGCACACAGACATGGGGGGCGTGGCATGACGTCACAATAAGATGCGGCAATGGCGTCATGGGCCACGTTGACGTTGCACGTCATGTCAATGTCACATAGAGGTGGCGATGGCATCACACAGATGGTGATGATGTCATACACAGACACAGTGACAACACACACCGTCACAACGTCACCTATAGATATGGCACCAACATCACATGCCCGCATGTACTTTCACACACTCTTTCTACCCAATTCTCACCTAGTGTCACATCCCCCCGACCCTGGCACACGGGCCAAGGTACCCACAGCATCCCACCCCCTCCCGCACAGCCCTGGACCCCAGCACCTCCCCTCCTCCAGCTTCCTTGCCTCCCAGCCACTTCCTCACCCCCAGTGCCTGTACCCGGAGGTGAGAACAGGAAGCTATTCACCTCCGCTTCTTGAGTGTGAGTGTTTCCAGGCCCCCCTTGGGGCCCTGATCCGGGGGTGAGGGTCACCTGCTGTCGGGAGGGGAGCCATTCCTTCTCCGCCCACTCCCAGCCCTGCCTGTGGCCCGTTGAAATGTTGGTGGCACTTAATAAATATTAGTAAATCCTTCAAAGACTTCAGAGGTGCGATTTCTGCTTTTAAAGCTACCACATGGTTTCTGGGCACGGTGGCTCACGCCTGTAATCCTAACACTTTGGGAGGCCAAGGCGGGAGGATCACCTAAGGCCAGGAGTTTGAGACCAACTTGACCAACATGAGAAACCCCATCTCTACAAAAAAACACAAAGCCAGGTGTGGTGGTGCGTGCCTGTAATCCCAGCTACTTGGGAGACTGAGGCATGAGAACCTCTTGAACCCTGGCAGTCAGAGGTTTCAGTGAGCCGAGATCATGCCACTGC
>NW_012099209.1:1204740-1212140 GCF_000951045.1 Mandrillus leucophaeus | reverse complement strand
AGATCCGGCCATTGCACTCCAGCCTGGGCGGCAGAGCGAGACTCCGTCTCAAAAAAAAAAAAAAAAAAAAAGACACTTTGGCTCACTGATATCACTAAATTAGCCAGCAGTCAGGGAAAAGCAAATCGAAAGAACACAGGGAAATCACATTGCACCCAGCAGACTGGGAAAATGTCTTTTTAAGGCCATAACACGTAACACCTACTAAAGGTGTAGAAAAAAAGGGCCGTTTCCTACAAGACTAGTAGAAATTCAAGTCCTGTAATGGCCCTTCCAGAAACTAGTTTAGTGAAACGTAATAAAATCAGGCTGGGTGTGGTGGCACATGCCTGTAATCTCAGCACTTTGGGAGCCCTAAGTAGGAGGATTGCTTGAGCTCCAGAATTCGAGGTCAGCCTGGGCAACATAGCGAGACCTCGTCTCTATGAAAAATTTAAAGAAAACCAGGTGTGGGCCAGGCGTGGTGGCTCACGCCTGTAATCCCAGCACTTTGGGAGGCCATAGGCGGGTGAATCACAAAGTCAGGAGATCGAGACCATCTTGGCTAACACGATGAAACCCCGTCTCTACTAAAAATACAAAAAATTAGCCGGGCATGGTGGTGGGTGCCTGTAGTCCCAGCTACTCAGGAGGCTGAGGCAGGAGAATGGCGTGAACCCAGGATGGGGAGCTTGCAGCGAGCCGAGATCGTGCCACTGCACTCCAGCCTGGGCGACAGAGCAAGACTCCGTCTCAATTAAAAAAAAAAAAAAAGAAAGAAAGAAAAAGAAAGAAAACCAGGTGTGTGATAATGCGCTCCTGTAGTGCCAGCTACTTGGGAGGCTGAGATGCGAGAATTGCTTGAGCCAGGAGTTGAAGGCTGCAGTGGGCTCTGATTCCACCACTGTGCACCAACCTGAGTGACAGAGCAAGACCCTGTCTCAAATGCACAAATGCACAAACCTTTGACTCAGCAACCCCATCCCTGGGGCTTTATCTCTAACAAGTAAAAACTTCAGGACACAAAGCCAATGGCTATCAGGAAAAACAGGCTTAAAATCGCTGTCTAGGGCCAGGCACGGTTGCTCATGCCTGTAATCCCAGCACTTCAGGAGGCCGAGGCGGGCAGATCATTTGAGATCAGGAGTTTGAGACCAGTCTGACCAACATGGTGAAGTCCCATCTCTACTAAAAATACAAAAAAATTAGCCAGGCGTGGTGGCGCATGCCTGTAGTCCCAGCTACTCAGGAGGCTGAAGCAGGAGAATCACTTGAACCCAGGAGGTGGAGGTTGCACTGAACCAAGACTGTGCCATTGCACTCCAGCCTGGGCGACACAGCGAGACTCCATCTCGGAAAAAAAAAAAAAAAAAATCCGCTGGCTAGGATCTCAGCTTGTCTCCTCCCCCCACAACTCCCATCCTCTCAATCACTCAATTCCCTCCCAGCCCACCCCCTGGGGTCCTGGACTGGGACGGATGAGTCACAAGGACCTGGGAGCTGGCAGCGCCACGCTTAGGGCAGGCTAGTCTGGAGGGACAAAGGAGCGATATTTCCGGGATACGGAAACAAGGGCGAGAGATGGTCACCGCAGGAAGCGCTCAGCTGGGGCCCTGCCAAGACAGAGCAAGGGGGTCAGCCTGGCCAGACCGCCCAGACAGGCTGAGCTGGAGGCCCCAAGGAAGTGGGGACGTCCCTGCCCCTAAGCCTACTGCCCAGACAGCCCAGAGTCCTTACGGGGAGACATTGATGCCAGTCAGTCCTAGCCACTCCAGAAGACCTGATTTAGGATTTTAGAGCCAAACATCCCCGGATTTGAATCTTGGCTCAGTCAGTCCCAGCCTCCATATTCTCATCCAAGCATTGGATGTAATAATAATTCTAAGGCCAGGCATTGTTTTTGTAAATAAAGTTGTATTAGGGGTGGGTACAACGGCTCATGCCTATTATCTCAGTGCTCTGGGGGGTTGAGATAGGAGGATCGCTTGAGCCCAGGAGTTTGAGATCAGCCTGGGAAATTTAGCAAGACCCTACGTCTACCAAAAATTTAAAAATTAGCTGGGCATAGTGGTATGCACCTTCAGTCCCAGCTACTTGGGGGGCTGAGGCAGGAGAATCACTTAAGTCCAGGAGTTGGAAGCTGCAGTGAACTAGGATTGCGCCACTGTACTCCAGCCGGGGCAACAGAGCAAGACCCTGTCTCTAAAATAATAATAGTAATAATTCTAAAGTCTCCAGACACATGGGCACAGGCCTCTGGTCCTTTGTCCGTTTTGCCTTTCAGAGCATTCCAGGAGCCATCATCCCTCTAAGCGAACCCAGTGACCTGGCTCTGGCTCAGCCCCTGCACACTTGCACCTCAGCCGCTGCCTCTGGTATGGCTCCTGTGCTGGTCCAGAGGAGTCTTTCCATTACAGACTCTGTCCAAGTCCCTCTCCTGCTCACACTCCACGGCTCCCTATTACCCTTAGAACAAAGTCTAACTCCTTAGCACGTCTGTGACTCCCCTTTTGCCTCCTGTTATGCTGGACTTTTTAATTCTCTGAAAAAGACTCAACATGCGTTAATTCGTGCTGTGCCCTTGGATTAGAAAGCCATTTTCATGTCTAATGAACCCTTCTTCTTCAGAAGCCCAGCTCCAGAGACCCACTCCTCCAGGCAGCCTTTCTTGATGCCCCAGGTATAGCCCTTGCTTCCCCTTTTGGAAACCCCCCCTCCAGCCTTATCCCTCCCTCTTTCCAGCCCTGACCTTAAAGCTCTGACTGTCCCAGGCTGGTGGTTCCTCAGGAACCGGGTGGCGGCTGAATACAGGGGTGGGGGTCGAGCAATTGGCGGATCAGGCCCCCTTCCTGACCCTGAGGTCCAACTGCCTGGCGAGTCTCAGACTCTTTGGGGATTTCCTGCAGCCTCTATAAATAACCCCCATGGCTGCTTCCCACAAACCACCTCACCCTTCTTGGAAAAAAGGGATTGTGGCCAAGGACCTCAGGCCAGCTGTGTGCCAGGGCCCCGGGGAAGGCAGGCGGGGCCTCAGCATCCTGTCCAAAGAGCATCTCCAACCCTATCCAGACAGAGGCTCAGCCCACCCCCCCTGGGAGCCTTCAGGACCCTCCCCCCTTGGAGCCCACCCCTCATCCGCAGATCCACGTTATTGCTTTTCTTCTCTGGGCATCGGTTTGGTTTCCTGATGGGGGCAATAGTAACATCCGTGGACTCAGTTCATGGTGTGACCCTTTCCACTCTGGCCACCGCCCCTCCAGCCCCAATTTGTTGATTTGGTTGAACAAGCAAGGAAATGAACAAATAATGACATATTGCCAGGAACCCTGTAAATAAAATCAGGCCTGGGTCTCCTCTAGTTGGGTGGTTGGGAAACTCTGGTGGCCTCGTTAGGCCCTTGTCACACCCTCTGTCTGCCCGGGATGTCTCCCAGGCTCTGTGTCCCCTGAAACCAGAGAGTTTCTATTGTCAACCTCTGGAGGTGGAGATATTTTTCTTTTTTTTTTTTTTTAATGTGAGATGGAGTCTCACTCTGTTTCCCAGGCTGGAGTGCCGTGGCACCATCTCGGCTCACTGAAACCTCTGCCTCCCGGGTTCAAGCGATTCTCCTGCCTCAGCCTCCCGAATAGCTAGGATTACAGATGTGCACCACCATGCCCGGCTGATTTTTGTATTTTTAGTAGAGACAGGGTTTCACTATGTTGGCCAGGCTGGTTTCCTGACTTCAGGTGATCCACCCACCTTGGCCTCCCAAAGTGCTGGAATTACAGGTGTGAGCCACCGCGCCCGGCCCTGGGGTCTCCTTTAGTTGGGTGGTCAGGAAACTCTGCGGGCCTCCTTAGGCCCTTTTCATGCCCTCTGTCTGCCACGGATGCCTCCCAGGCTCTGTGTCCACTGAAACCAGAGGGTTTGTATCTTCAACTACTGGAGGTGGAGATCTTTTTCTGATTCCAGAAAAGATCCTGATTCTCTTCGAGACTCAGTTTCCACCCCGGTCAGGGGAAGTTAACCATTCACATGCCACCAGGTGGGTGCCGGAGGCCTAGATCCGCTCTCTGAGGGTGGGGCACTCGGAGCCTTGATGGGAGGATCGCCGGGGACCGCCTCTGTTAGCGCCAGGCGCCCTCTGCTGGTCGGTCCCTGCCACGTCAGGCTCCCCAAAGAATCTCAGACGAACCCTTGCTTATCAGATTCCTCCATCCCTCCTCCAATGGTCTCCCTCCTCTCTCTCCTCCCTTCCTCTGCTCCAGCCACTCTGACCACCTCTGGCCGGGCGCCGTGGCTCTCGCCTGTAATCCCAGCACTTTGGGAGGCCGAGGACAGATCACTTGAGGTCAGGAGTTTGAGACAAACCTGGGCAACATAGCAAGATCCTGTCTCCACGAAAAAATTAAAAAATTAGCCGGGCGTGGTGATCGTGGTCCTAGCTATTCAGGAGGCTGAGGTGGAAGGATCACCTGAGCCCAGGAGGTTGAAGATTACAGTCAGCCGTGATTGTGCCACTGCATTCCAGCCTAGGTGACAGAGTGAGACCCCACCCCAACCCCCCTCCCCCCAAAGAAAAGGCCAGGCATGGTAGCTTACACCTGTAACCCCAGCACTTTGGGAAGCCAAGGCAGGAAGATCGCCTGAGCCCAAAAGTTTAAAACCAGCTTGGGCAACATAGTGAGAACTCATCTCTAAATTAGCCGGGCGTGGTGGCGCATGCCTGTAGTCCTAGCTATTCAGGAGGCTGAGGTAGGAGGATCACCTGAGCCCAGAAGATGGAAGCTACAGTGAGCCATGACTGAGCCACTGCAGTCCAGCCTGGGTGAAAGGGAGAGGCCTTGTCTAAGAAAACAAAACAAAAACAAAAAAACAAACCAAAAAAACGGTCGGGTGTGGTGGCACACGCCTGGAATCCCAGCTACTCAGGAGGCTGAGGCAGGAGAATCGCTTGAACCTGGGAAGCGGAGGTCACAGTGAACCACAATCACGACACTGCATTCCAGTCTGGGCAACAGAGCAAGACCCTGTCTCAAAAACAAAAACAGACAAACAAACAAACAAAAAAAACAAGCAAACAAACAAAAACCCTGATCATCTCACTATTCCTTGAACACACTGTGAAGTTCCCGCATCAGTGGGATATGTAATCCAGTGAAATATGTGTCAGTGGGATATGCACATGAAGGGATTTGCATATTCAGTGCCCTCTGCCTGGGGTGCCCTCCCCAGCCTCCTCCATCTGGCATCCTCACCATTCAGATCACAACACTCATCACCTCTGCCAGGCAGCCCACCCTAAGTTGCCTGACTAGGTCACGTCTCTTTATGAGCTCACAAAGCAGCCATCAGGCCAGGTGTGGTGGCTCCCACATGTGATCCCAGCTCTTTAGGAGGCTGAGGTCTGAGGATCACCTGAGGCCAAGACTTTGAGACCAGCCTGGGCAACACAGCAAGATCCCCATCTTTACTTAAAGAAAAAAAAAAAAAAAAAAAAGTCCAGGCACTGTGGCTCATGCCTGTAATCCTAGCACTTTGGGAGGCTGAGGCAAGTGGATTGCTTGAGGTCAGGCATTCGAGACCAGCCTGGCCAACATGGTGAAACCCATCTCTACTAAAAACACAAAAATTAGCCAGGCATGGTGGCACACACCTATAGCCCCAGCTACTAGGGAGGCTGAGGCAGGAGAGTCGCTTGAACCCGGGAGGCAGAAGTTGCAGTGAGCCGAGATCGTGCCACTGCACTCTACCCTGGGCAAAAGAGCAAAGACTCCATCTCAAAAAAAAATGCAGCCATCAGACCTCACTGTAATGACCTCTTGTCTCTTCTTTTTGTTGTTGTTTTGAGGTGGAGTCTCGCTCTGTCGCCCAGGCTGGAGTGCAGTGGCGCAATCTCCACTCACTGCAACCTCTGCCTCCCGGGTTCAAGAGATTCTCTTTTCTCACCCTCCTGAGTAGCTGGGACCACAGATGTGCTCCACCATGCTCAGCTAATTTTTGTATTTTTTGTAGAGATGGGGTTTCACCATGTTGGCCAGGCTGGTCTCAAACTCCAGGCCTCAAGTGATCTGCCCATCCTGGGTTCCCAAAGTGTTGGGGTTACAGGCGTGAGCCACCATGCCTGGTCTCTTGTCGCTTCTTTAATGTGAACAGGTACCAAGCCTGTTGCTCCCCTCTGTGACCCCAACACCCTGCCTGCTCCACAGGAGGCCCTCAGCAAACTCAGATTTAGAGTCAAACAGACCTGTGTTCAAACCCCAAAGCTGGGGGAACTCCAGGAAGTAACAACTCCTGTAAGCCTCAGTTTTCTCATCGGCAAAACTGGGAGAAAATAGCCACAACATCGTGCTGTGGTGAAGATTCAATAAAATGGTGTGTACGAAGCTGGATGCAGGAATTTGATGAATATTCATGGAGTGAGTGAATGAATGAATTAATAAAGATTCAGCTTGTAGAGGGAGAAAGTCCCCTAGGTTTTGCCAGTCAGATTTTTGTTTATTTGTTTGTTTTGAAACGGAGTCGGAGTCTCCCTCTGTCGCCCAGGTTGGAGTGCAGCGGCACGATCTTGGCTTACTGTAACTTCCGCTTCCTGGGTTCAAGCAATTCTCCTGACTCAGCCTCCCAAGTAGCTGGGACTATAGGCGCGTGCCACCACACCCAGCTTATGTTTTGTATCTTTAATAGAGACGGGGTTTCACCATGTTAGCCAGGATGGTCTCAATCTTCTGACCTTGTGATCCGCCCGCCTATGGCCTCCCAAAGTGCTGGGATTATCGGCATGAACCATTACGCCCGGCCTTGCTAGTCATTTTTAAGATACAAGAGGTTGTCCTGGTGTGGTGGCTCACACCTATAATCTCAGCACTTTGGGAAGCTGAGGTGGAAGGATCGCTTGAGTCCACGAGTTCAAGGCCATCCTGGGCAACAGAGGGAGACCCCATTTCTATAAAAAATAAGAAATTAGCTAGACATGGGACATGGTAGTTCGTGCCTGTGGTCCCAACTACTCGAGGGGCCAAGGCAGGAGAATCCCTTGAGGCTAAGAGTTTGAGGCTGCAGTGAGCCATGAATGCGGCATTACACTCCAGCCTGGGCAACAGCATGAGACCCTATCTCAAAAATCATTAATTAATTAATTAATAATTGAACTAATTACAATTTTTTTTAAAGATACAAGAGGCAAGGTTGGGCACTGCGCCATGTGCATGTAATCCCAGTGCTTTGGGAGGCCAAGGTGGGAGGATTGCTGGAGCCCAGGAGTTCAAGACTGCAGTAAACCATCACTGCAATGGAGCCTAGGACACAGAGCAAAACTCTGTCTAAAAAAAAAAAGATAGGGCCGGGCGCGGTGGCTCAAGCCTGTAATCCCAGCACTTTGGGAGGCCGAGACGGGCGGATCACGAGGTCAGGAGATCGAGACCACCCTGGCGAACACG
>NW_012099209.1:1203178-1204485 GCF_000951045.1 Mandrillus leucophaeus | reverse complement strand
GGTGGCGGGCGCCTGTAGTCCCAGCTACTCGGGAGTCTGAGGCAGGAGAATGGCATGAACCCGGGAGGCAGAGCTTGCAGTGAGCCGAGATCGCGCCACTGCACTCCAGCCTGGGCGACAGAGCGAAATTCCATCTCAAAAAATCATAATAAATAAAAGGGTGGGTGTGGTGGCTCACGTCTGTAACCCCAGCACTTTGGGAGGCCAAGATGGGCAGATCTTGTGAGGCCAGGAGCTTGAGACCAGCCTGGGCAACATGACAAAAATCCCATCTCTACTAAAAATACAAAAGTTAGCCAGGTATGGTAGGGTACACCTATGATCCCAGCAGCTTGGGAGGCTGAGGCACGAGAATGGCTTGAGGCCAGGAGGCAGCGGTTGCAGTGAGCCGAGATCTTGCTACTGCACTCTAGTTGCCCAGGCAACAGAGCGAGACTCTGTCACACACACACACACAGAAAAAAATAAAATAAAGAAAAGAAAGACTAAAGACTAAAAAAGGAATGAGCCAGGCACAGTGGCTCACACCTGTAATCCCAGCACTTTGGGAGGTCAAGACAGCAGGATGGCTTGAGTCCAGGAGCTCAAGACCAGCCTGGGCAACCTAGTGAGACCCCCATCTCCATAATTTTGTTTTTTAAAAAAGAAATAACAATTTGTAGAACAATGAACACAACACCATTTATATATAAATCACAAGACAAACATATTTGACAGATACATCCACAAGTATGTAAACATTCAAAGTTCTGGAAAGACGCACATTAAGCCATGACAACTGGAGAAGGGCTAAGGAAATTTTTCATGTGGAAATACTTCTGGGGCCAGTCG
The DNA here is from genome assembly GCF_000951045.1 of Mandrillus leucophaeus. Classification (NCBI taxonomy): domain Eukaryota; kingdom Metazoa; phylum Chordata; class Mammalia; order Primates; family Cercopithecidae; genus Mandrillus; species Mandrillus leucophaeus. Next base: position 1,203,654 of record NW_012099209.1, on the reverse strand, counting down.
TGGTAGCTCACGCCTGTGATCCCAGTACGTTGGGAGGCCGAGGTGGGCAGATTACCTGAGGTCAAGGAGTTCAAGACCAGCCTGGTCAACATGATGAAACCTCGTCTCTACTAAAAACTCAAAAATTAGCCGGCCGTGGTGGCCCGCACCTGTAGTCCCAGCTACTCAGGAGGCTGAGGCAGGAGAATCACTTGAACCTGGGAGGCAGAGGTTGCAGTGAGTCGAGGTCGCTCCACTGCACTTCAGCCTGAACGACAGAGTGAGTCTCTGTCTCAAACAAACAAACAAAATAAAAATAAACAACAACAACACCAAAACCAAAAACTAGCCAGGCATGCTGGCACATGCCTGTAATACCAGCTACTCAGGAAGCTGAGGCAGGAGAATCGATTGAGTCCGGCAGGTAGAGGTTGCAGTGAGATGCACCACTGCACGCCAGGAAGGAAGGAAGGGAGGGAGGGAGGGAGGGAGGGAGG
>NW_012099209.1:1197136-1203028 GCF_000951045.1 Mandrillus leucophaeus | reverse complement strand
GAGTTTTTTTTTTTTTACATTCCTTTGGTATTTGCAAAATAAATTAAAAACCATGAAACAAATATCCGGAGATCCTCCTGTCTCCATCCCAACACGGATGCCCCAGCATCCAGGGTCCAACGGGACCTCCATTCAGCCCCATTCCAGGGCCTGAATCTCCAGGGAGCCCCTGCAGGGAGCTCACTACCTCTCAGCTGTGTTGCTTCATTGTTTGAGAATCAAGTTCTTTCCCAGGTGAAAGAGAATCCCGATTGGCCTAAACTGTTTCCAGATCCCCCGGGTCTCCCGGGTCTCCGCGCAACTTGGGTGCGACTTCCCTGGATCCCGTCACTTGCCCACGCAGAAGTCCCGGAAGATGATGTCCAGGATCTCCTCGGTACCCCCTCCACCTGTGAGCCGGGTCAGGTGACCCCGGGCCACCCGCAGCGCCTCTGCCGCCAGGGCCAGGTCTTTTGACGGCTTGTAGTGACTGAGGGCATCCAGGCAACCCTGGAGGTGGTGCTGGTGCCTTGCGCGGGTCAGGAGCGGGGAGCCGGTGGACGGGTCCCCACACCTGGAAGAGACAAGAGACGTGGTCCCTCCTAACCTTTTACAACTATCCCTTGAAGGGGAAATGGTTGCACCCATTTTGTAGGTACAGAAATTGAAGTTGAGGGACAGGCACGCGCCCAAAGCCAGTGGGCCAGCCCACACTTGAGCTGTGGATCAGGGGAGGCTGGGAGTGGGAGGGGGGCTCACACTGCAGCTAGCTCCTTCCTCAGCGCCTCCAGGAGGCCGTCCAGACCCTCTCCCGTCAGACAGGACAGCAACAGGTGCGGGGGCAGGTCAGGAGGCGGACGTGGGCCCTCTGGGGACAGCAGGTCCGACTTGTTCAGCACCAGGAGGAGGCGCTGGCTGCTGTCACTGGGGCTCTGGGCTCCCACAGAGGCTACGACGGTGGCCAGAAAGTTGCAACTGGAGGGAGAGGCCAGGTCAGAGGCGTCCAGCATGGCCAGAATGAGGTCCGCCTGCTCCAGCCTGGGGGAGCAAGGTCAACTGAGAGGGAGTCCAGTTGAGCAACTGAAGAAGGCACTGGGTAGAGGGACAGTGAGAAGGGCCAGGCAGAGCACGGAGGGAGCTGTAAAGCTTGAGGTGGGGAGGGTAGGAGTAGAGTACCAGGGGACTGGCAGAGTATTGGGGGTTCAAGCCGAGCACAGAAGGTGGGACAGAGCAAGAGGGGCGAGGCACAGTGCAAGGGGCAGGGCAGAGCAAGAGGAGCGGGACACGGTGCAGGGGGCGGGGTAGAGCAAGGGCTGGGACAGAGCAGGAGGGGTGGGACATAGTGCAGGGGGCAGGGCAGAGCAAGAGGAGCGGGGCACGGTGCAGGAGGGGTGGGGCACAGCACAGGGGGTAAGGGCAGAGCAAGAGGGGTGGGACACAGTGCAGGGGGCAGGGCAGAGCAGGAGGGGCTGGGTACACTGCAGGGGGTGGAGCAGAGCAAGAGGGGCGGGGCACAGCACAGGGGGCGGGGCAGAGCAAGAGAGGCGGAGCACAGTGCAGAGGGAAGAGCAGAGCAAGAGGGGCAGGGCACAGCACAGGGGTTGGGGCTGAGCAAAAGGGGCCGGGTATAGCACTGGAGTGGGGCGACCATGAGTGGCAAGGCAGAGCAAGAAGGGCCAGACACACCACAGGGGACTAGGCAGAGCACGAGGGGCGGGGCAGAATGTAGGGGGTGGGCAGAGCACAGGGTGTGGGGTAGACCACGACCAGCAGAGCGGAGCGCCAGGGCGGGACAGAGCACGAGGGGTCGGGGCAGAACGTGAGGGCTGGGCGGAGCGCTTAGGGATGAGAAACATGTCCGCAGGGCCGGGGGCAGGATTTAATCAGAACCAAATTACTGGCCGGGCACAGTGGCTAACGCCTGTAATCCCAGCACTTTGGGAGGCCAAGGCAGGTGGGTCACCTGAGGTCAGGAGTTCGAGACCAGCCTGGCCAACATGGTGAAACCCCGTCTCTACTAAATACACAAAAAATTAGCCTGGCATTGTGGTGGGCGCCTCTAATCCCAGCTACTCGGGAGGCCGAGGCAGAAGAACTGCACACTCCAGCCTGGGCAACAAGAGCGAAATTCCGTCTCAAAAAACAACAACAACAAGAACAGGCCAGGTGCGGTGGTTTATGCCTGTAATCCCAACACTTTGGGAGGCCAAGGCAGGTGGGTCACCTGAAGCTCAGGAGTTAGAGACCAACTTGGCCAACATAGTGAAACCCCATCTCTACTAAAAATACAAAAAAACAGCTGGGCGTGGTCGCTCCCGCCTGTAATCCCAGCTACTTGGGAGGCTGGAGAATTGCTTGAACCCGGAAGACAGAGCTTGCAGTGAGCTGAGATCGCATCACTGCACTCCAGCCTGGGCAACAGAGCAAGACTCGGTCTCGGAAAAAAAAAAAAAAAAAAAAAGAACCAAATCACTGAGATCCCTGTTTGAAAGGGCATAGCAAGTTCTCTGAGATTCAGGAAGAATGAAAAATAAACGCAGCAGGGAGAAAAGGCAGAGAAAGGGCCCCGCGTTCCCCTCCCATCACCATCCTGTCCGCCCACCTCTCCCGGGCGCGCCGAACGCCCTCCTGCTCCACCGGCCCCACGCCCTCCCGCAACCCAGCCGTGTCGCTCAGCAGCACAGGAAATCCGGCCAGGTCGACGGGGGTCTCCAGGACGTCACGGGTGGTCCCTGGCTCGGGGGACACGATGGACACAGGTTTCCGACCTGGGGGAGGGTCAAAAGAAGAGGAGAGGGTGGAGACAAGGGAGCTCCTTCCCCACGTTCTACCCCGTGTCTGGAGGGCGCTTTAGACCAGAACAATTCAATTACCCAGCTCCTGACCCCACCCCTGGCACTAGGCCCCGCCCCCTCCCCCTCCCACTCACTGAGCAGGTTCACTAGGCTGCTCTTGCCGGCATTGGGGGGTCCAGTGACCACTACGTGTGCCCCTGAGCGGAGTCTCTGCCCGCGCCTGGCATCTCGTAGATGTGCACCCAGGGCCACCTCCAGTGCCCGTACTTCGATGTCCGCTGTGGGTGAGAGAAGGCAGGTAAAGAGAGACAGTGAGGGGAGCCTTTGAGGGCTGATAGAGGTGTCTTCCTCCCCCACCACTAGGTAGACCCACCTTGCTCCAGGACCCCCTCCTCCAGGTTGTCATCCTCGCCAAAATCGATATAGGCCTCCACGTGGGCCAAAGCCTGGCGGGACAGGGAGACCAGAGGTGGTGTGTGCACCCAGAAACCCACCTTCCCACACCCAATTTATCCAGCCCGACTTCAGGGGCCAGATTGGCGGCTCATAGGCCGGAAGATTTCACGCAGGGAATGGATGAGGGATTGAGGGGGGGTCTCATGCAAGGGTTGCACAGATGGGGTCTCTGAGAGAGAGAATGGACAAATGGGGAACTTGCTTTGGTGAGGGTCTCGGCCCAGCCACGGCAGAGGTGGCCCAGCTCCCCGTCCAGCTGCCTGAGGGCCTGCCGCCGCTGTGCCTCGGTTTCTGCGTGGATAAGGTCCGCCAGCCCCTCCACTTCGGTCAGGTTCAGCTTCCCATTGGCAAACGCCCGCCTGGTGAACTCGCCTGCCTCCGCAGGTCGAAGCCCTGGCACGCTGCCTGCAGGAAGGTCCCAGTCTGACGCCCCCTGGTCCCCACCCAGGCCCATCGGGAGGACCAAGCATCTCACCCAAGGCTGCAACTCACCCAAGGCCTGCAGGACGCCGCTCACCACTGCCGGGCCTCCGTGCACGTGGAACTCCACGCAGTCCTCACCGGTGAAACTCCGGGGACCTAATGTGGCAGAGAGCTGACAGTCAGGAGGACAGCACAGCCAGTGCAAACTCTTAGAAGGGGGAAACTGAGTCATGGGGCCTACAGGAGGCTCGGAATCTGGGGACCCTCACCTGGGAACCAGAGGACCAGTGCGCGGTCCAGAGGTTCCCCGGAGCGGGGGTCGCTGAGGAGGCGCAGGCTGGCGTGGCGAGCAGGGGGCAGGTCTCGGGCTGCCGTGAGAATCCGGAGGGCGTGGCCGCTGGAGGGGCCGCTGGTCCGGATCACCGCGATGCCGCAGCGGCCTTGGCCAGAGCTTAGCGCGAAGATGGTGGCGCCGGAGCCGGGGGCTGCTGCGCCGCTGCTCCGGCGCGTGCACAGTCTGGAACCGGAGGGGAGGCGAATCAGCGCATCTAGGAGACTCAGTCTCAGTGTCAAGCAAACCAAGGGCTTGATGATCGCGAGATGCCCCAGTTGCGGGGGGTTCTGCGGCTGGGGGATGCATAAATTGGATGTTCTGAAGGCCGAAGGGTGACCGGATTAGGGACTGTGAGGCCAGAAGGAGACCCAGATGTGGGCTCTGCGGCAAGGCGAATGGACGATTTAGGCACGGAAGAACGCGAATGATTGCTCTGCCGCAGGGAATTGGGCCACTAAAACCCTGGGAGTGGGTCTGAGGTCCAAGTAGCACCCCAAGCTGTCACACCCCTTCCCTTGTAGCCCCACCTGCGAGGCCCACGTGCCGCTTGGGCCGCCAGGGTCCAAAGCCCCCGCCACATGGATTTACAACCTGAGAACTCCCTGCCAGACCTGCCTGTGTAGCTTCAAGTCTGGGCAGGAGGCCCCGTCCACTCCGTGGCGTGGCTAGTAAAGTGCTCAACTATTCTCGACCATCATTGGGTACCTTAGGATACGTCCCGCCCACCGCCTGAAGATCTTCGCTTCCATTGGCTGGTGCAAGGTAGAGAGGGAGGCGGGGGTTCTATGGAGGTGGGTGTAGCGAAATGTTGTTCCCCGGGCAACATGAGACCGAATTTTTAGGGTCCTAGCGCAGCGAGACTGACAATAGGAATAAGGAATGGAAGAAAGGACAGCGCGAGCTTGGCACAGGGCAGTGCAAATTACAGCGAGGGGAGGTTTTGAGTGCCGCATTTTCCATCTGATCACTCCGCAGCCTTAGGCGTGGCAGGGACCGATGTGCGCTCAGTTTTTCAGTTCAAGAAAGGAGGGACTACACCTCTTTACGTTCAGGTTCAGACTGGAAACGCAGAGCATCTCAGTGACCGGGAGGGATTAGTACTGCAGAACCCACGCCCTGGCCCAGGGAAAATCTTGCCCAAACTTCTGGAAAGAGTCCTACTTGCTTTTACCGGAACTCTCCAGATTCTCTCCCCTCCCTAGCGTTCCCTCCTGCCGTTCCCTTGGCTTCGGATGCCCTTCCTCATTTGACAAACTCATTCTCAAGGCCTAGCTCCAAGATCCCCTTCTCCGGGAAGTCTTGCTGGAACCCCCAGCACAGCCCTCTCTCCACTGTGGACTTCCTTGGCTCTCTCTCTCTCTCTCTCTCTCTCTCTCTCTCTCTCTCTCTCTTTGGCCCAGGTCTGCACCTGCAGAGACAAGTGTCCGGTCAGTCTCTGCCTCCCCGAAAGCCAGAAAGGGGAGCATCGGAGATTGCTTTCAGGTTAACCCAGGACAGCACTGTACCTCAGAATAAAGCGCTGATGGTGGAATTCCAGGCACTGGCTGGGCGGGGTCTCCGGGAGCGCCTTCGCACGGCCGATTCTCTGGTTCTGGATCAGAGCGGGCGGGCGGCGCACTTGCGTGTTAAGAAAAATCTGTCGGACAGAATAGAGTTCTAATACCCCCTTACCTCACCCTGCTCAATATTTTTATTTACTTTATTATTTTATTTTATTTTATTTTATTTTTCAGACAAGGTCTCACTCTGTCGCCCACGCTGGAGTGCAGTGGCGCGATCGCTGCTCTTGCAACCTCCAAATTTTGGGCTCGAGGAATCCGCCCGCCTCAGCTTCCTGAGTAGCTGGGACGACAGGCGCAAGCCACCACGCCCGGCTAATTTAAGTGTGTGTGTGTGTGTGTGTGT
>NW_012099209.1:1195628-1196451 GCF_000951045.1 Mandrillus leucophaeus | reverse complement strand
AGAGACGGGGTTTCACCGTGTTAGCCAGGATGGTCTCGATCTCCTGACCTCGTGATCCACCCGCCTCGGCCTCCCAAAGTGCTGGGAGTACAGGCGTCAGCCATCGCGCCCGGCACATTTATTCTTTTCTCTGAAATGTACATTTAACTAGGCGGACTGTATTTTTATTCGCTAAACTTGACAACTCTATGGGATCCTCTCCGAGGTTACATCCTGAAGGGAGTCGGTGTTAACCGGACGAAGAGTGTATGAGGAGTGTTCTAGGCAGCTAAACGGTGCTAAAGTTCCTAAGCAGGTCTTGCTGTAATTATCTATCACAGCCCTACTAGGGTGGTTGAAATTATTGTCATCAGGAATCTTCCCCAACCAGGCCCGCCCCTCCCACGTCCTCCCTTAGTCAAATTACGCCCATCTCATATTCCAAACCGGGTCTCCAGGGTCTGGAGTTTGCAAATGGGGAAACTGAGGCTCCGAGGCGGGGACCAGAAGAAAGCGTGGGTGGGGACCAGTTGGAGAATGCACCATCAGTGCGGGCGGGGACCAGCAGCAGAGAGCGAGGTGGGCGGGCGAGAAGGAAACCCAGAAAACAACACGGGCGGAGACGCGAACCAAAGAGCTAGGCGGGCGAACTCAGCTGAGAACCCGAGAGTGACGTGCACCGGGCCGGGAAGGAGAATCGAGGTTCGGCTCGGGCGGGGACGAGAAGCAGCGCTCGGGCGAGCGAGGACAGACCGAATTTTTAGGGTCCTAGCGCAGCGAGACTGACAATAGGAATAAGGAATGGAAGAAAGGACAGCGCGAGCTTGGCACAGGGCAGTGCAAA
>NW_012099209.1:1189728-1195018 GCF_000951045.1 Mandrillus leucophaeus | reverse complement strand
CGCTTGAGAGAGCCTCTCCGCGAAGAATACAGAATCATACGATCCTGGGTTCAAATCCCAGCTCGACTGTGTGACCTTGGGCGCGTGACTTAAACGCTCTGGGCCTCAGTTTCCTCACCTGTGAAATGGGGGTAAGAACCGCACCCAGTTCCTGGGGCTGCTGCAAGGACGGCGCTGTCATAATGTGGTGAAGCGCTCAAGGCTGCTAGTGAGCGCCCCATCGATTGTGGTTTTGGAGGCGGAGCTGGGCCTCAAGAATGAGTAAGATTTGTAAGGGAGGATCTGGGGGGATGGGCATTTCTGGAGGAAGGCTGGCTGGTGCAAGGACGTGGAGGGAGGAAAATAAGCCAATCCCAGAGCTCCTGGGGCCTTGAATGCCAGGTGGAGTGGTGAGGAGCCCTGGCGGGGGCCGGAGGGGCCAAGACTGGAGGCTGGGTTCGGAACCTAGAGTGGCCTGACCTGGGCCTGCTACGCTGCCCCCCAGATAAGCTTTTCGGGAAGCGGCTCCTGCAAGCGGGTCGCTACCTGGTATCCCACAAGGCGTGGATGAAGACAGTGCCTACAGAGAACTGCGACGTGCTGATGACCTTCCCAGGTACCCACGCCTGCCCGCCCGCCCAGTGCCCAGATGCGGCTCTCCTGAGCTCGGCTTCCCAGAGCGGGAATATGTAGGAGGCCTTGGGCCCCCTCGTGGCAAGAGCTATCGGTCCCTGTGCCCCTTGGCAGACACGACCGATGACCACACGCTGCTATGGCTGCTGAACCACATCCGCGTGGGCATCCCCGAGCTCATCGTGCAAGTCCGCCACCACCGCCACACGCGTGCCTACGCCTTCTTTGTCACCGCCACGTATGAGAGGCGAGTCCCCTGTCCCTGGCCTCTCGCTGAGTCTGCCACCTGGCTCCCCGCTCTACCAAGTGCCAACCATGCTATCCAGCTGCCCTGCGTTTGTCCCAAAGGCTTCCAGGTGCACCATCCTCAGCTCCAGGATGGTGGGCCTGGGCCTCCCTGTGAGCCCACTTCCTCCGCCTTGTTCACAGCCTACTCCGAGGGGCCGACGAGCTGGGTCTGCGCAAGGCAGTGAAGGCCGAGTTTGGCGGGGGCACCCGCGGCTTCTCCTGCGAGGAGGACTTTATCTATGAGAATGTGGAGAGCGAGCTGCGCTTCTTCACTTCCCAGGTGAGGCCGGCTCTGGGCCCCCGCATGCATCCTGTGCCTATGAGTTCCCTGAGATCACGCCCTCTTCCTCGCAGGAACGCCAGAGCATCATCCGCTTCTGGCTGCAGAATTTGCGTGCCAAGCAGGGAGAGGCGCTCCACAACGTGCGCTTCCTGGAGGACCAGCCAATCAGTGAGCAGGGCGGGGCCAACACCAATCACAGGCAGAGAGTTGGGTGGAGCTCTTCAAAGACAGCTTATCGGAGCAGGAGGGCGGGGCCTAGTCCAACCAGTCAGGGGTTGGCAAAGAATGATGTACCCAATAAGTTAAAGGGGCGTGGCCTTAGCAAAAGGGTGGCGCTTATCTCCTGAGTTGGGTGGAGCTCTGAGAGGACAGCTTATCATGGCAGGAGGGCGGGGCTTATGTCCAACCAGTTAGGGGTTGGCAAAGAGTTGGGAAACCAAGGAGCTGAGGGGGCGTGGCTTTAGTCAAAGTATGGGGCTCATTTCTGGGACTGGGGTCCAGGAGAGGCCCTTTCTGGGTCTGGGATAAAGTGGAGGCAGGGACCATGGACAGCACTCCACCTACAGAGTAGTATGACTCTGGGCGTTGGACTCCCCTCCAGGAAACTAGCCACCCAAGTTCACTTTCCAACAGCAACTTTTTACCATTCCTCAGACGTTCAGGTTCACAAACTGAGTTTTATTTAAAACATGGGAACAGGCGCAGTGGCTCCCAGTACTTTGGGAGGTCGAGGCGGTAGCCTCACTTGAGCCCAGGAGTTCGAGTCAGCAGTGAGCCATGGTAGCGCCACTGCACTCTGTCCAGCCTGGGTGACAGAGCGAGACCCTGTCTCAAAATAAGCAAATAAATACATAAATAAAGAAAAAGATAAGACCGAGCGCGGTGGCTGACGCCTGTAATCCCAGCACGTTGGGAGGCTGAGGCGGGCGTATCACGAGGTCAGGAAATCCAGACCATCCTGGCCAATATGGTGAAACCCCCGTCTGTATTAAAAATACAAAAATTAGCCGAGGTTTGTGGCGTGCTCCTGTAGCCCCAGCTACTCGGGAGACTGACGCAGGAGAATCGCTTAAACCCGGGAGGCGGAGGTTGCAGTGAGCCGAAATGGCACCACTGCACTCCAGCCTGGTGACACAGCGAGACCCGGTCTCAAAAAAAAAAAAAAAAGCCGGGTGCGGTGGCTCACACCTGTAATCCCAGCACTTTGGGAGGCTGAGGCGGGCGTATCACGAGGTCAGGAGATCAAGACCATCCTGAGGTACCCCAGTGAAACCCTGTCTCTACTGAAAAATACAAAAATTAGCCAGGTTGGTGGCATGTGCTTGCAATCCCAGCTACTCACGAGGCTAAGGCACGAGAATCACTTGAATGCGGGAGGCAGAGGTTGCAGTGAGCGGAGATCGCGCCACTGCACTCCAGCCTCGGTGACAGAGTGCGACTCTGTCTCAAAACAAAACAAAACAAAACAAAAAACGTGGTTCCTCACTCTCCGGGTTCCTTTGCATCCTCCCTGCCTGCCCCTACACCTACAATTTCTGAAGGAGAATCAGATCTTCTATCCATCTAGAACTCTTCCCCTGGAAAGAGCTCTAGAGGTTTAAGAGCAGGCAAAAAAAAAAAAAACACTGTGACTTGGGTTTCAGACAAAAGGGGGCTAGCCAGGCTAGGCACAGGTGGAGGTGCAGGGATCACCTGTGCTCCTCCTTCCACAGTCCCCGAGCTGGCAGCACGTGGGATCATCCAGCAAGTGTTCCCTGTCCATGAGCAGCGTATTCTGAACCGCCTCATGAAGTCATGGGTGCAGGCCGTGTGTGAAAACCAGCCGCTAGGTGCTGCCTGGGCTGGGGGGTGGGAGGGGAGTCCCAGCAGACAGGCAGGGGGTGACTGAGACCCACTTGTCCCCTGGCAGATGACATCTGTGATTACTTTGGTGTGAAAATTGCCATGTACTTCGCCTGGCTGGGCTTCTACACGTCAGCTATGGTATACCCAGCCGTCTTCGGGTCTGTCCTGTATACATTCACAGAGACTGATCAGGTACTGAGCAGGGACCCGGCAAGGTCTGGGGGATTCAGAGGCGCCCTCCTTTCTGGACTGGCACGAACAATGACTCAACTCTTCTCTGCCACTCACAGACAAGCCGGGATGTTTCCTGCGTGGTCTTTGCCCTCTTCAATGTGATCTGGTCGACGCTGTTCCTAGAGGAATGGAAGCGGAGAGGGGCTGAGCTGGCATACAAGTGGGGGACGCTGGACTCACCTGGGGAAGCTGTGGAGGAGCCACGCCCCCAGTTCAGGGTCAGTTGGGGGCTGAGTCCAGGGTCTTGGAGACAGGGCAAAGGTAAATGGTGGGGGGCACTGCAGGAGCAAAGGCAGAGAGCTGTGAATAGCGTTTTTCCATCAAAGAGCGAATGTCAAACCCAGGCGGGCTCTGTGTGCTCCCCAGGGGGAGGGGTGGAAGGTGGATTTGAGGGACTGGGAACAGTGCCCTAGGTGGGTGACTGAGAGGGTCACCTCCACATGATGGAGGGAAATTGAGTTCCAAGGATAGGAAGAGGTGCGTGAGGCAGAGGTGGCCCCTCTAATCTCAGGCTGGGCCCGGCCCTTGCCCACCATCAGGGCGTGCGACGCATCAGCCCCATCACGCGGGCCGAGGAGTTCTACTACCCGCCATGGAAGCGGCTGCTCTTCCAGCTGCTTGTGAGCCTCCCCCTGTGCCTGGCGTGCCTCCTCTGTGTCTTCTTGCTCATGCTTGGCTGCTTCCAGCTGCAGGTAACCCTCCCCCCTACCCCCACCCGCCCTGTCCTTGGTGCCCAGCTCCACCTTGGGCTGAGCCCTGCAGCCAGGATGAGCCCAGAATCCCCTTCTCCCGCAGGAGCTGGTGCTGAGCGTGAAGGGGTTGCCCCGTCTCGCCCGATTCCTGCCTAAGGTCATGCTGGCCCTAATTGTCAGTGTGAGTGCCGAGGGCTACAAGAAGCTAGCCATCTGGCTCAATGACATGGGTACGCCCTGCCAGGGGGTCTCGGGGAGGAAGGTCTCCACTGCCCCTTGGGATCCTTGCCACCCTTGGGGGTACCGCGGCTGCCCGCTCACTCTTCCCCTCGGCCCCTAGAAAATTACCGGCTGGAGAGCGCCTATGAGAAGCACCTCATCATCAAAGTTGTCCTGGTGAGTCACCATCATCGGGCAGGGGGACAGCAGGGAAGCTGTGGGGTCTGTATGGGGGCATAAGGAAGGCTCCAAGGAGTGGGGTGGGGGTGCAGGGTGACCACCGCCTGCCTCCTTCCTGCAGTTCCAGTTTGTCAACTCATACCTGAGCCTCTTCTACATCGGTTTCTACCTCAAGGACATGGAGCGCTTGAAAGAGGTGAGACCCCCGCCCCAGCGGCAGTCCCCCCTGCCCCCATGGCGGCCAGCGAGGGGCCAGACCTGGCACAAGGGGTCCAAGGGCTCTCCAGCCCCTCCCTCCCCTCCTCCATCCTTCTCTCCTGTCTGTGCGTCCGTTGTCCGTCGTCTGTGCGTCCTCTCTCTGCCTGTCGTCCCCCCATCTGTCCGTCCATCTGTCCGTCGGTCCCTTCACAGCTCCTGCTCGTCCTGTCCCTGTCCCAGAGCCTCGAGCGGCAGCTGCGGGCGGTGCTGGTCCCGCTCGCGGCCCTGCGGTTCCGCCTACTCCTCCTCTCCCTCCGGGGCCTCCTGCTCGCGGCCCGGGCCAAAGTACGGGCAGGTGGCGAGCCCGTGGGGCCTCGCCGGGGTGGGCAGTGTGGCTGTGCTGGGGGTCTGGCGCGCCGAGCTGAGGGCGCATGCGCGGAGGGAATCTGGGGTGGCAGGGAGGCCAGCAAGCAGGTGCAGGCGGCTGGGGACGCACACGGCCGGGTGCACCGGCCGAGCCTGCGGTGGGGTGGAGACGCGCTGGGCCTGCCCGGGAGGTCGGTGAGGAGCGCTGTGCCTGCCAAGCTGTAGTTTGTGGCTGAGCGCTGGGGGCCTCGCGTCCAGGCGCGTCCAAAGCAACGGAGTTAGGAACCGGATTCGGCGTGTGTCTGGGCATGGTGCTCCGGCGGGGCGCCCAGGGAGGGTGAGTCCCCCGATCCCGGCGCCCCGCTTGCCCCCC
>NW_012099209.1:1184475-1188922 GCF_000951045.1 Mandrillus leucophaeus | reverse complement strand
AGGGCCGAGACCAGGGGCCCGACGGGGGCCCGGACCCGGAGCCCGGCTCCAACAGCGATTCGACCCGTAGGCAGAGACGACAGAACCGGTCGTCTTGGATTGACCCGCCCGAGGAAGAACACTCGCCCCAGCTCACCCAGGCAGAGCTGGAGAGCTGTATGAAGAAGTACGAGGTGAGGAGGGGGCGGGGCCTCGCAGGGGGCAGGACACACCGTCCGAGGGTGAAAGCAGTTGGGGTGGGAGGGAGTGGTGATAACAGGGCCCTTGATGCTGAGATGCTACAGGAGAGGAAGGCCTAGCCAGATAGAGGAAGCCTCTGGACTGGCCGAGGATGGGGACAGGCCCTGGGTCCTTGTGGGATAATCTGAGGGAGGCGGGCTCAATGGGAGGAAGATTGTCCGAGGGAAGAGGCTTCCAGGTCTGAGGCCCGCCCACTCGCAGGACACATTCCAGGACTACCAGGAGATGTTCGTGCAGTTCGGCTACGTAGTGCTCTTCTCATCCGCCTTCCCCCTGGCGGCGCTGTGCGCCCTGGTCAATAACCTCATTGAGATCCGCAGCGACGCCTTCAAGCTGTGCACCGGGCTGCAGCGGCCCTTCGGCCAGCGCGTGGAGAGCATCGGCCAGTGGCAGGTGGGGGGAAGCCAAGAGCTCTGAGCTGAGGCCCAGATGGAGCCCAGGTGTAGCTGGGAGGAGCCTGGGGTCTGGGGAGGCCGACTGGACCCCGCCTGAGCCCTCCTGCCACCCTGCAGAAGGTGATGGAGGCCATGGGTGTCCTAGCGATTATGGTCAACTGCTACTTGATCGGCCAATGCGGGCAGCTGCAGCGCCTCTTCCCCTGGCTGAGCCCGGAGGCAGCCATCGTGTCCGTGGTGGTGCTCGAGGTGGGGCCGGCGACAGGGGCAGGGGCAGCTGGGAGGTGGGAGGGCGGCCCCAGCGTCTGCAGCCTGCAGCCTCCTCTCTGCCACCCCTGCAGCACTTTGCTCTGCTCCTCAAGTACCTCATCCACGTGGCCATCCCTGATATCCCGGGCTGGGTGGCGGAGGAAATGGCCAAGCTGGAGTACCAGCGCCGGGAGGCCTTTAAGGTAGGGGGGCCAGGCTGGGCTGGGTTTTCTCACTTGTGGGGTTGCTGGTGGATCTCTGATCTTGGTGACCAATTCCTTAGCATGAGGGCAAATGCAGAGACTGCACAGAGCTGGGTGTAAGAATTAGTGCTCCCTGGCTGGGTGCAGTGGCTCACTCCTATAATCCCAGTGCTTTGGGAGACCAAGGTGGGAGGATCGCTTGAGCCCAGGAGTTTGAGGCGCAGGGAGCCATGATCGTGCCGCTGCACTCCAGCCTGGGTAATGGAGCAAGACCCTGTCTCTAAAAAGAGTAGTAATAAGCAATAATAGGCCGGGCACGGTGGCTCAAGCCTATAATCCCAGCACTTTGGGAGGCCGAGACGGGCGGATCACAAGGTCAGGAGATCGAGACCATCCCAACATGGGCTAACATGGTGAAACCCCGTCTCCACTAAAAAAAAACACAAAAAAACTAGCCGAGCGAGGTGGCGGGCGCCTGTAGTCCCAGCTACACGGGAGGCTGAGGCAGGAGAATGGCGTGAACCCGGGAGGCGGAGCTTGCAGTGAGCTGAGATCCGGCCACTGCATTCCAGCCTGGGCGACAAAGCGAGACTCCGTCTCAAAAAAAAAAAAAAAAAAAAAAAAAAAAAAAAAGCAATAATAACTAGTGCTCACAACGGCTCCAGTCGCTTCTGGAATCCTGGTGGCATCCAGCACCAGGCTGGCTCTTCAGAACCTTCAGTCATCCACCAGCTTGCCCCATTGCATCCTGTTAGGGGGCCAGGGACACAGCGGAGGCTTCCTAGAAGCCCAGCTTCTTCGGCATTCCTCAGAAAGCTATAGCATGGGCCAAGGAGCTCCCCAGTGCCTGCACAGGGAACATTCCTCGAGGATGACAATGTCCTGTGTCTGCACTGTCCCTGCAGCCTTTAGCTACAGGTGATGAGTGAGCACGCTGAAGTGGGACTACTGCGACCAAGAAACTGAATTTTTATTTTATTGAACATGAATGCCTTTAAGTTTACATTGACAGAGCCTCGCGTGGCTACCTGGGTATAGTCTGCTGCAGTCACGGTCCTTTTTTTTTTTTTTTTTTTTTGAGACAGAATCTCTTTCACTCTGTTATCCAGGCTGGAGTATAGTGGCACAATCTCGGCTCACCACGACCTCCACCTCCCAGGTTCAAGCAATTCTCGTGCAATTCTCGTGCCTCCCAAATAGCTGGGATTACAGACACGTGCCACCACGCCCGGCTAATTTTTGTATTTTTAATAGAGATGGGGTTTTACCGTGTTGGTCAGGCTGGTCTCCAATTCCTGACCTCACGCAATCTGCCCACCTCCCAAAGTGCTGGGATTATAGGTGTGAGCCACTGCGCCCAGCCTGCAGCCACAGTTCTGTCTCTTGCCTGTTCTCTGGGAAGCAGGGGATCAGTTGAGGCTCAAGATTGGTTTCCACTTTACCAATTCCTAAGACGCTGTCTGGCACACAGCCGGGGACAGAGTTGATGGCCAGTGAATGTTTGTTTTCTTTTCAATTCCCAGAAAGTACCGGCATGGGTCCAGGGAGTCATTCAGTTGCACCCAATAAGCCTCAGAATCTCCAGTTCCCCAGAGAATCTCAGTGTGGGCCCAGAGATGCAGTTGGCACCCAATAAGCTTTGTTTTTTTTCTTTTTTTGAGACAGAGTCTCACTTTGTCCCCAGGCTGGAGTGCAATGGCACGATCTCAGTTCACTGCAACCTCTGTCTCCTGGGTTCAAGTGATTCCCCTGCCTCAGCATTCCGAGTAGCTGGGATTACAGGCATGCACAACCACGCTGTTAATTTTTATATTTTTGGTAGAGACGGGGTTTTGCCATGTTCGCCAGGCTGGTCTCGAACTCCTGGCCTCAAGTGATCTGCCCACCTCGGCCTCCCAAAGTGCTAGGATTACAGGCGTGAGCCACTGCGCCTGGCCCCAATAAGCATTTAAGCCTCCCTGACTTCCACAGAGAGGCCCATCATGTACCTGGGAATGCAATTGGCACCCAGTAAGTGATTGGATCTCTCCCACTTCTGCAGGAAGCCCCCATTGTGGGTGCAGGGATACAGTTGGAACCTAATAAGCATTTAAGTCTCCCCTACTTTTGCAGAGAGCCCTGGCATGCACCAGCCTTGGCTGGCACCTGCTAACACCCTTTCTTCTTAGTCGTGTAACGGCTTGGCTCTACCTGCAGAGACACGAGCGCCAGGCCCAGCATCGCTACCAGCAGCAGCAGCGCAGGCGACGGGAGGAGGAGGAGCGACAGCGCCATGCAGAGCACCATGCCCGGCGGGAGCATGATTCTGGTGGCCGGGAGGAGGCGAGGGCTGAGGGCTCTGGGCTGGACCCCACCACCTCCTCCGAGAAGGCCTCTGCCAAGGCCAAGGGCAGCACTGCGGGTGGCCATGGGCCTGAGCGGCCCAAGCGCCCAGGGTCCCTGCTGGCACCCAACAACGTCATGAAGTTGAAGCAGATCATCCCACTGCAGGGCAAATTCCTCTCATCGGGGGCCACATCCTCACTGGCCACTGCAGGGGCCGGAGCCACCGCCCGGCCTCCCCCTGCCCAGTCACCCACGGGCAGCGACACCCGCCTGCCTGCCTTTCTCAGCTTCAAGTTCCTCAAGTCACCCGAGACCCGGCGGGACTCTGAGCGCAGCCACTCGCCGCCCAAAGCCTTCCACGCCGGCAAGCTCTTCCCCTTTGGTGGCACCCGGGCTGAGCCTGGGTCCAACGGGGCGGGCGGGCAGGCCCGACCAGATGGGACCCCCAGCAGTGGCGGCAGCCGGGTTCAGAGGAGTGGGCCGGTGGACGAGGCCATGGCTGAGGAGCTGGAAGCCTCCCGGCCCGAAGAGGAAGGCTCAGGTCACAAGCTTTAACTCGGGGGTGGGGACGCCGGGCCGGCTTTGGGGGTAGGGTAGGGTGGCCAGGCCTGGGGAGAGGGGCTGAAGGGGACAGAGGAGGCCCGGTCTTGGGTCCTGGCAGGGACCTGGGTCAGTGGTACATGCAGCCTCTCAGTTAAAGCCTGCTTCGTATCTCCAGGGCCTTTGTTAGCCTAGAGCCCCGTGCCTGACCCTCCCCAGGGAGGGATGCCAAAGCCGACTGCACCCAGGGACCCCCCCCCACCAGGCTCCCCTGCCAGGAGCGATGAGGGAGGCCCACTTCCCATCCAGCCCACCCTTCTGCTCCAGCTCACTCTGGGGGGGGGACTTGGCCCCCCAGGCCTCTATGCAAATCCACACCCTGCAGCCCAGCTGTTCAGGAAGGACTTCCTCGGAGGTGGGGCTGGGGCTGGCTGCCCACCCAGGGAGCTCCCACATGTGCTGAGCAGAGGTGCAGGCCTCACCCCTACCCTCCCA
>NW_012099209.1:1181545-1184000 GCF_000951045.1 Mandrillus leucophaeus | reverse complement strand
ATGGGCTGTGCTTGGAGGAGTGTCCAGCAGGAACGTATTATGAAAAAGAGACTAACGAGTGCAGAGGTAAAGACTTCTGGGATTCAAAGTAGGCTTCGAGACCCCGGCGCCCTCCCCTAGCCCCAGCCCCAGCCCCCAGGCCGTGTGCTGGCCCAGCGGCTGGCATTAGCTCTGCCCGCCCTGCCTTCTCTTCTCATATGCAATATCAGTCATTCACAGGGGCGGCCGGTCCCCAAAATGCAAGACGCCTTCAGCCCCCAATGGACCCCAGTATTGGCCGGCGCCCCCCATCTGCCGTTTTCCTTTCCAAATGAAAGGAAACCCATAAAACCAACAGAAAACACACACACACACACACACACAATAGGTGATTATTTATTTGTTTTTAATTTATTTTGTCATATTTTTGTAAAACGGCAGAAATGCAATAAAAACTATATTTCAACAGTGCCCGAGGTCAGAGCAGTGGAAAAGGGAGTGGGGGTGGGGGAGTCTGGGTGGCTGGGGCCTGGATTGGGCACCCCCTCCCCCCATCCTGGTACAGGCTGGCTTGACCCTTGGGGGCCTCCTCCCAAAAACTGGGTCTCGGCCACAGATGGAAAACTCCAGGCTGTGCAGCCTCTGAGACGGCCCAGATTTGGAGGCCAACTTCAGCCCTGGCTTCAGCCACTAGACAAAGGAAGGAATCTCTAAGTGCTGAAAAGAGGCGGCAATGTGTGCACAGGCCCCAGTCCTGAGTAAGACTCCTTCTCAATGAGGACAGAGTGGTGGTTTGCAAGACGCGCCCCCTTCTGGCACACCCACCTCCTGGAACATTGTCTGGGGAGCCAGAGACAGTGGGAAGAGCTTGTGGCATGAACATCGGAAGGCACCTGGCACCTGAGCCTCCTGCAGTCCCCGAGTTGCGATGCTGAGAGAATGGCACATTTGGGTATCCCCAGGACACGGGTGGCATTGGGATGCAGCAGGGATGTCCCACTGTGGGACGGACATCAGACCCAAGTCACTGGGACTCTGTCGTATGACTCAGGAACAGGAATGTGGCCTCTCAGACCCTCAGGTTTGTCAGGAAGAAGAGGACAAATGTGTACACGTCCAAAGGCTTAAGGCTCAGAGACCAACGTGGCCATGCAGGAGGGCTGGGTCAGAGGGCCTGGCTGGGGCCAGTGTGAGCAAGGGGCCCTTCAGGAGGCTGTGGAGAAGTCAGAGTTCACTGGAGGCAGGAGAACAGCCTGTGCAAAGGCAGAGAAAGTGGAAGGCAGTCTGGGGGAACAGTGTGGTATGGGGCACCCCAAAGGCAGGAGGGGAAAGCAGAGGCTGGCTCAGGGGCCCGGCGTCCTCCCACAGGCAGTGGGAGTCACACAGGGTGTGTGTGCCAGGTGGGGCATGTCCTGACAGACCCAGGAGTTCTAGGGGGAGGCCACAGGGAGGCGAGCTGGGACACAGCCCTGAGACCCCATCGGAGGGAGCTGAGGCAGGCGAGGGGAAGGAGGTGCCTGCCCAGCAGCCCTGCAGACCCATGGGCAGACAGCACAGGCAAGAGAGCCCCCAGCCACTCAAAGCAGAAACTGGGGGCCGGAGAGGTCTAGACAGGCCTAGGGGAAGGGCGGGGGTGCCCCCTGCTCCCACTCTGGCCCCTGGCCTTGGCAGCTGAAGTCCCACCATCTCAGTCATTCACAGACGGACACCGCAGGCCTGCCCAGGTCACATCAACCCTGGGGACTGGGACTCCCCAGCTGGGCTGGGAGCCTCCAGGGCATTCAGCCCAACCCGGCACTACTGACCCGGCACTACTGACCGTGGTCAACTGTGTATTTCCTGACCACCTGCCCTGTGACCACATGGACCCTACAGCACCATCCCTGTGGTGCAGACACTTCCGAGAGCTGGGAGACACAGCTGGGTGGCCGTGCTGTGCCTGGGCCGGGTCAGCCACTCCTTGTGTAGGATGGAAGCCCACCCTGACACTGTCCGTCCTTGGGAGAGATGGGCTGCCCAGGCCCGAGGGTCTATCTGGGGCAGGCGGACCCTCCATAGCCCAGAGTCTCTGCTAGCTCTGTGGCCCAACCCCACGCCATCTCAACGCCCTCAGACTCAGCTTTCAAAACCAAGACCTCTGCCAGGCACGGTGGCTCACGTCTGTAACCTCAGCACTTTGGGAGGCTGAGGAAGGCAGATGACTTGAGCCCAGGAGTTTGAGACCAGCCTGGGCAACATGGCGAAACCTTGTCTCTATGAAAAATTTTTTAAAAATTAGCCAGGCAGTGGGGCACAGTCCCAGCACTTTGGGAGGCCGAGGCAGGCGAAGCACCTGAGGTCAGGAGTTCAAGACCAGCCTGGCCAACATGGTGAAACGCCATCTCTACTAAAAATAGAAAATTTAGCTGGGTGTAGTGGTGCACGTGTGTAATCCCAGCTACTCGGGAGGCTGAGGTAGGAGAATCGCTTGAACCTG
>NW_012099209.1:1173018-1181495 GCF_000951045.1 Mandrillus leucophaeus | reverse complement strand
ATGACTCAGGAACAGGAATGTGGCCTCTCAGACCCTCAGGTTTGTCAGGAAGAAGAGGACAAATGTGTACACGTCCAAAGGCTTAAGGCTCAGAGACCAACGTGGCCATGCAGGAGGGCTGGGTCAGAGGGCCTGGCTGGGGCCAGTGTGAGCAAGGGGCCCTTCAGGAGGCTGTGGAGAAGTCAGAGTTCACTGGAGGCAGGAGAACAGCCTGTGCAAAGGCAGAGAAAGTGGAAGGCAGTCTGGGGGAACAGTGTGGTATGGGGCACCCCAAAGGCAGGAGGGGAAAGCAGAGGCTGGCTCAGGGGCCCGGCGTCCTCCCACAGGCAGTGGGAGTCACACAGGGTGTGTGTGCCAGGTGGGGCATGTCCTGACAGACCCAGGAGTTCTAGGGGGAGGCCACAGGGAGGCGAGCTGGGACACAGCCCTGAGACCCCATCGGAGGGAGCTGAGGCAGGCGAGGGGAAGGAGGTGCCTGCCCAGCAGCCCTGCAGACCCATGGGCAGACAGCACAGGCAAGAGAGCCCCCAGCCACTCAAAGCAGAAACTGGGGGCCGGAGAGGTCTAGACAGGCCTAGGGGAAGGGCGGGGGTGCCCCCTGCTCCCACTCTGGCCCCTGGCCTTGGCAGCTGAAGTCCCACCATCTCAGTCATTCACAGACGGACACCGCAGGCCTGCCCAGGTCACATCAACCCTGGGGACTGGGACTCCCCAGCTGGGCTGGGAGCCTCCAGGGCATTCAGCCCAACCCGGCACTACTGACCCGGCACTACTGACCGTGGTCAACTGTGTATTTCCTGACCACCTGCCCTGTGACCACATGGACCCTACAGCACCATCCCTGTGGTGCAGACACTTCCGAGAGCTGGGAGACACAGCTGGGTGGCCGTGCTGTGCCTGGGCCGGGTCAGCCACTCCTTGTGTAGGATGGAAGCCCACCCTGACACTGTCCGTCCTTGGGAGAGATGGGCTGCCCAGGCCCGAGGGTCTATCTGGGGCAGGCGGACCCTCCATAGCCCAGAGTCTCTGCTAGCTCTGTGGCCCAACCCCACGCCATCTCAACGCCCTCAGACTCAGCTTTCAAAACCAAGACCTCTGCCAGGCACGGTGGCTCACGTCTGTAACCTCAGCACTTTGGGAGGCTGAGGAAGGCAGATGACTTGAGCCCAGGAGTTTGAGACCAGCCTGGGCAACATGGCGAAACCTTGTCTCTATGAAAAATTTTTTAAAAATTAGCCAGGCAGTGGGGCACAGTCCCAGCACTTTGGGAGGCCGAGGCAGGCGAAGCACCTGAGGTCAGGAGTTCAAGACCAGCCTGGCCAACATGGTGAAACGCCATCTCTACTAAAAATAGAAAATTTAGCTGGGTGTAGTGGTGCACGTGTGTAATCCCAGCTACTCGGGAGGCTGAGGTAGGAGAATCGCTTGAACCTGGGAGGCGGAGGTTGTAGTGAGCTGAGATCTCGCCACTGCACTCTAGCCTGGGAGACACAGCGAGACTCCACCTTAAAAAAAAAAAAATTAGCCAGGCATGGTGGTGTGTGCCTGTGGTCCCAGCTACTTGGAAGGCTGAGGTGGGAGGAATGCTTGAGGTTGAGGCTGCAGTGAGCTGTGATTACACCACTGCACTCCAGCCTGGGCAACAGTGCGAGACCCCAACTCAAAAAAACAAACAAAACAAAACAAAAGAAAACTAAGACCCCCCCCACCCGCCGCCAGTGGGGGTGATGAGGGAAGAAGCGGTGTTCCCCCAGCCTCAGGCTTAATGGTCAGGGTCACAAACCTTCTGCCAAGAGCCTGAACACCCCCTACATACCCAAGTTCAGCCCCAAACCCAGCCCAGCTGGCAGAGGAGGGGTCCCCATGAGCGGCCATGGCACATGCCAATTGCCAGGTGCCGACTTTCTGTACAGCTCCTCTATGACCCAGCAAGGGTGAGGCCACTACCTGGGACAGCAAGACCGGCCAGATGCCATCTGTGCTGTCACCATGCCTCACGGGAGTGGCAGAGGCCGGAGACCCCAGGCCCCCAGGTGAGGCTGGCCGTCTCTGCGGTGGCTGACAGGTGCACTGCCCTGCTCGGCAGTATCCCAGGCAGGGGGCTGACCCTGCTCCATCCTTGGCACCATGGACCGTCTCTCAGGAATGACCTGTCCTTGGGGTCACCTTGACAGGAGAGGCAGAGGGGATGGTCCAGGCAGGTCTTGGCCTTGAACATGGTGGCCTCAGCAAGCCCACGAGAGAATCCAGCCGGTCCCGGAGCCCCTGGCGTGGGGGGCCCTTCTCACTCCTCTTGGTGACAACAGGGATGACTCCCAGGGGTTCCGTCCTCTGCAGCCAAGGTGTGTGGAGCAAAGACGCGAGGTCGAGTAGGAAAGACCCTTTTATTGGGGTGGACACGGAGCGCGCACTAGTCCATGATAAAAATAAAATGACTCAAGAGAAAGATCCCAAGGGCCGACTTCTCCCCGACGTGCGCACACGCTGAGTGAGGTCTGGGCATGGGAGAGTTCCAGGCAGAGCGTGGGACAAGACCGAGTCTCAAGGGCCTGGACCGGTGTCGGGGGGAGAAGGCCACTCGGCTGTCCTGGTGGGTCGGCCGCCCCAGGCCCGCCCTTGTTGCCCAGCCACAGTGAAGCCCCCGCTAGAGACCCTCACAGACACGCTCTGGTTCTCTGGAGAACTGGGGGCAGGAGTCGGGGAACTGGCCCGGTGGAAGGCGGGGGTCGGGGGACAATGTTGTGTTTTTTTAAAAAGCATCTACCAACATCACACTACTGGGTCTGATGTCCCCTTTAACCAACGCTTGATACAGGTTACAGCATAAATAAAAACTCAAGGAAAATAAATACATCGGCTCCTATGAGGTTGGAAGTGGTGTGGACGCAGGGTGTGGATGGGCCGGCAGGGAGGCGGGCGGGCGGGGTGCTTACACATGGCGGGCAGGCGGGTGGGCGACCGAGGAGCAGACCTGGCAGGAGGCGCCTGTGGGGTTGAGAGTCTTAAGTGTCCTCGTGCATGTCTGGGCTGTCGGTTCGCGCCACCTTGCGGGGAGGTGCGGAGCTCTCGCCTTCCAGCTCCACTTGCTCCTGGTCTCT
Organism: Mandrillus leucophaeus; assembly: GCF_000951045.1. Taxonomy (NCBI): domain Eukaryota; kingdom Metazoa; phylum Chordata; class Mammalia; order Primates; family Cercopithecidae; genus Mandrillus; species Mandrillus leucophaeus. Next base: position 1,178,397 of record NW_012099209.1, on the reverse strand, counting down.
CTTCTTGGCAGCGTTCTGGGGGACAGAGGAAAGAGAGGGGCTGTGAGTCATTTTTTTCGGACAGGCTCTCGCTGGAGTGCAGTGGTATGATCACTGCTCACTGTAGCCTCAACCTTCTGGGCTCAAGCAATCCTCCCAGCTCAGCCTCTGGGAGTAGCTAGGACTACAGGCACGCAGCACCACACTTAATATTTTTACTTTTGGTAGACATGGGGGTCTCACTATGTTGCCCAGCCGGAGGCTGTGAGTCTTCACGTGGGTGAAGCTCCCAGAGTCCTAATGCCAGCCCAGGCCCCCGCAACAGCATCACAGAGGTAAGCCTGGAGTACGGTGGGGGGTCTTGGGGTCCCTGGCTGGGCAGTCCCTCCTACCACCAGGACCTGCCCTGCTAAGCCCTGCCCAGAGCACTTCCTGGACCTACGGCCGGTGATAGACAGGTGTTTCCTGGGCACCTGGAGGAGTCACCCCCAGCACGTGCAATGACACACAGGGCTGGTTTCTCAAGCACTCAGAGGAGCGATCCACCCAGCCTGGGAATAAAGGCCTTTGGAAGCCACTGGGGATGCTGCACATCAACGCAAGAGAGAAGCACCTGTCTCCTTCCCCGCTGTGGAAACCAAGGCCTGGAAGCAGGAGAAGGGGGGGGATGGGCCCAGCAGCTTGGATTTTCGGCAACAGTCACTTTGCCACAGAGTCCCCCCACCTTCCAACTTTGCCCAGGGTAGGTAGCCACCCAGTGTTCAATGTTAAGTAAAAAAAGCAAACTTGCCGGGCGCGGTGGCTCATGCCTGTAATCCCAGCTACTCTGGAGGCTGAGGCAGGAGAACCGCTTGAACCTGGGAGGCGGAGGTTGCAGTGAGCTGAGATTGCAGCACTGCACTCCAGCCTGGACAACAGAGAGACTCCGTCTCCAAAAAGAAAAAAAAAAAAGAAAAAATAAGAGGGCCGGGTGCAGTGGCTCACACCTGTCATCCCAGCACTTTGGGAGGCTGAGGCAGGTAGATCACTTGACGTCAGGAGTTCAAGACTAAAAATACAAAATCCACTAAATCTACTAAAAATACAAAAATTAGGCCAGGCATGGTGGCTCACGCCTGTAATCCCAGCCTACTTTGGGAAGCCAAGGCGGGCGGATCACCTGAAGTCAGGAGTTCAAGACCAGCCTGACCAACATGGAGAAACCTCGTCTCTATTAAAAATACAAAATTAGTCAGGCATGGTGGTGCATGCTTGTAATCCCAGCTACTCGGGAGGCTGAGGCAGAATCGCTTGAACCCAGGAGGTGGAGATTACAGTGAACCAAGATCGCACCATTGCACACCAGCCTGGGCAACAAGAGCAAAACTCCATCTCAAAAAAAAAATAATGATAAAATTAATTAGCCGGGCATGGTGGTGTATGCCTGTAATCCCAGCTACTCGGGAGTCTGAGGCAGGAGAATTGCTTGAACCCAGGAGGTGGAGCCTGGGAGGAGAAGGTTGCACTGAGCCGAGAACATGCCACTGTACTCCAGCCTGGGCGACAGAGCAAGACCTCATCTTAAAAACAAACAAACAAAAACAAAAACAAAAGAAAAAGAAGAAAAAATGTCCCATGTGCAGAGGCAGCCACTGGGAAGGGAGCTGGGGCACCAGAAGCGGCGGGGAGATGACTCTTCACTGCAACTACACCCTCTCATTTTCACTTTTTAGAGACGGGGTCTGGCTTTGTTGCCCAGGCTGGAGTGCAAAGGCGCAATCATGGCTCACTGCAGTCTCAACCTCCTGGGCTCAAGCGATCTTCCCACCTCAGCCTCCTGAATAGCTGGGATAACAGGAACATGCCACAGCCAGCTAATTTTTTTTTTTTTTTAGTGACGGGGTTTTGCTATGTTGCCTAGGCTGGTCTCAAACTCCTGGCCTCAAGCCATCTGCTCGGCTCAGCCTCTCAAGCAGTTCGGGGTGTGAATCACCACACCCAGCCACACCCTCTCATGTTGCCTAGATTTTTTTTTTTTTTTTTTTTTTTTGAGACCGCCCAGGCTGCAGTGCAGTGGCGCAATCACGGCTCACTGCAATCTCTGCCTCCCAGGTTCAAGCGATTCTTCTGCCTCAGCCTCCAGAGTAGCTGGGATTACAGGCACGCGCCACCATGCCCGGCTAATTTTTGTATTATTAGTAGAGACGGGGTTTGAGACTGGGTTTCACCATGTTGGCCAGGCTGGTCTCGAACTTCTGACTTCATGATCCGCCTGCCTAGGCCTCCCAAAGCGCTGGAATTACAGGCATGAGCCACCACGCCCGGTCTAGATTTTTAATCATATGTACACACTCCACCATTCAGAAAAGATTCTTTTTTTTTTTTTTGAGATGGAGTCTGGTTCTGTCACCCACGCTGGAATGCAGGGGTCCAATCTCGGCTCACTGCAAGCTCCGCCTCCCAGGCGCAAGCCATTCTCCTGCCTCAGCTTCCCGAGTAGCTGGAACTACAGGCGCCCACCACCACGCCCGGCTAATCTTTTTCTGTATTTTTTAGTAGAGACAGGGTTTCACCGTGTTAGCCAGGATGGTCTCAATCTCCTGACCTCGTGATCTGCCCACTTCAGCCTCCCAAAGTGCTGGGATTACAGGCGTGAGCCACTGCGCCCAGCCTTTTTTTTTTTTTGAGACAGTCTTGCTCTGTCACCAGGCTGGAGTGCAGTGGCGCGATCTCAGCTCACTGCAACCTCTGCCTCCCTGGTTCAAGCGATTCTCCTGCCTCAGCCTCCCGAGCAGCTGGGATTACAGTCATGCGCCACCACGCCCAGCTAATTTTTGTATTTTTGGTAGAGATGGATTTCCCCATGTTAGCCAGGATGGTCTTGATCTCCTGATCTCGTGTTCCACCCGCCTCAGCCTTCCAAAGTGCTGGGATTACAGGTGCGAGTCACCATGCCCAGCCTCAGAAAAGATTCTATCTAGTTCATACCAATACAGTCTACCTAATGCCAGGGCCATGGAAAGCTGGGCCTGGTGGGTGCTTGGGCCTGGCCTCCAGCCTCCTGAGCACTAGTGTCCTGTGGCCTCTGCACAGCGGTTCCCTCCATTGGAACGACGCTCTTCCCACTCCTGGATCGCCCAGGGCACTCCTACCCAGCCCTCAAGACCCTACTCCAGTCACTAGAGTCCTTCCTGTGCTCAGAAGCCCCTGCCAGGCATCCCATCTCTGTACACCCACAATCCCTGCACGGGAGCCCTGCGGGCCTCACCTTTTTGTCCCATTGCTGATGCAGGTAGCGCAGAAGGATGTTTGTCTTTTCTGTCACGATGACTAAGGAGGAAAGACAGAGAAAGTCGCAGACGTGTCCCCTCCCCGGGCTCCTCCCCTGACACTGCCCTGGGAGGTCTTTTTGGGGCTTGAACTCAGTATCCCCAACTCCGGAGATCTCCAAAAGTCCCGTGTTTTTGCTTCTGAGCACACACGCAGCCACTCCCAGCGGCCTGAGTCAGCTGCTTTCAGGGTCCCTGCTCCCTGCAAGGGATTCCATCCTTGGATGGGGAACTAAGCCCAGGCACTGAGACTCTCGTGCCTGTTTCTCCCGGGCTGACTAGGAGCACACACCGCATATCTGTGCCCACTGACCACACAGCCCCACCCCACAGGCTCCAGATGGATAAATGCTTTAAGAGCAGGGTCTCACTCTGTCACCCAGGCTGGAATAATCATAGCTCACTGCAGCCTGGAGCTTCTGGGCTCAAATGATTTTCCCACCTGGGATTATAGACACACGCCACAACGCCTGGCTAATATATATATGGTTTTTGGTGAAACAGGGTCTCACTATGTTGCTCAGGTTGGTCTCGAACTCCTGGCCTCAAGCAATCCTCCGGCCTCGGCCTCTCAAAGTGCTGGGATTACAGGCAGGAGCCACCCTACCTGGTGTGGAGTCTTTTTGAACAGTTAAACTAAGACAGCAGGACCAAGTCCTCCTGTGCTGTGGGTCCCTCCGGCTGGACCCCCTTCCTGTCACTTTCACCCAGGCCTGGCTGGATCCCCCAGCCCAGGCTCCTGTAGCCCTCTGCTGCCTCCCTGCCCAATAGTACTTGTCTTAGAACCAGAGTCCTCGCCTGCCCTCATCTGACAAGGAGGGGAAGGGGCCAGTGAGTGGCAGATGAGCGACAACTTGGGGGCCCCTTTGGGCTGACTATGGATCCCAGTGTGTCCCAATCAGGAGACGTCTGGGGAAAGCCAGGTTTCTGGCTGTCTCCAGGTGCTAGGAGTGGACAGGCATCCACGTGTGCATCCCCAGGCTGAAGCCCCCACAGTCCCCCTCCTGCACCTCCCTGGAGGCCCTCCCTGACCTAACTGGATTCAGTAGCCAGCATGTGAACCCCAGCCAAATCTATGGCCTGGGCCAGGGTTGAAGATAACCTCCTCGTGCCACGCTGCGGTCACCAAACCCCACCCCTCAGCAGCCAGAATGGGACAGACCGACAGCGGCCACTTACTCTGTTCAGATGGGTACTCTCGGGTGGGCAGGTAGACTGAGGGCCGTCGGTTCTGCAGGAGGGTTGGGAAGGGGTAGGTTAGGAGAGTGCATGGGCCTGGGGTCTCCTCATCCCTCCACGCGGCACCCACCCTTCAGTGCAGATTGGAAGACACTCAAGAATGTGGATGGGGCTGGGCTTGAAGATCAGCCTCTGTTCCAGCCAAGACCCCAATCGGGGGACACAAGCTACTCCCAGGCCCTCTGGAAGTGCCCAGTCCCTCCCAGCCCCAGGAACACGCACTCACCGAGGCTTTGCACACGGAGTCCGCGTGAAATCGACTAAAATTGCTTTTGTTGTAGACAGGCAGTCCTTTCAAAAAATCTGCCTAGAAGACATGGAAGATGGTACATGAGAAAATAGGCAATGGGCTGGCTCATCCCTGAAGCACCTGCACGGTGCATCCCTTCTTCCCGCTGTTCTTTGTAGTTCAAGTTTTCCAGAACACACTCTTGAGCTGGCTGCTGGATACACTGCCGGGCCCAGAGAAAAGTAACCAAGCCAGGCTATGTGCACGTCCTCCGGGGGGTCCTCATGGCAGCCCCTAACTAGATAAGAGGTGGGGAAATTGAGGCTGTAAGAGAACAGGCCACTGGTTAAAAGTCATACCACAGCAGGCCCACATCTGTAATCCCAGCACTTTGGGAGGCCGAGACGGGCGGATCATCTGCAGCCAGGAGTTTGAGACTAGCCTGGCCGACATGGCGAAACCTCATCTCTACTAAAAATATAAAAATGAGCCGGGCATGGTGGTGCGCGCCTATGATCCCAGCTAGTCGGGAGGCTGAGGCTGGGGAATCACTCGAACTCGGGAGGCAGAGGTTGCAGTGAGCCGAGATCATGCCACTGCACTCCAATATAGGCGACAGAACCA
>NW_012099209.1:1171619-1172768 GCF_000951045.1 Mandrillus leucophaeus | reverse complement strand
GTCAAAAAAGTCATTTTCAATCCAACGCTGTGAGTGACATCTGGAGTGGGCCAGTGGCGAGACTGTCTGCTGCGAGTCTCCCCACAAGGCTTGCCCTAAACAGGGCTCTCCTGAGCTCATTATGTATGATCTCCTGACCCAACGAGGCAGGAGGTAGTGTCTCCCTATCAAAGGCAAGGACACGGAGGCAGAGAGGTCACCCAGTCTCAGTCAGAAAACCAGGGGCTGATTTGAACCCACATGTACCCCACCTCGGATTCCAAGCTCCTTCTCTTCATCACACACCTGAAAAGCAAGGGCTGGAGCCCCTGCAGGCTACAGAGCTGGGAGGGAGGGCCATCCCCTGATTCCTGAGGCCCAAGAGAGCTGCCCTGGTAGAAGCTGCTGTTCAATTTCCCACCATCCTCTGGAACAGGCAGGAGCAGCAGTGTCCCCAATTCTATGACATCTGGCCCCTCGTCTGCTGGTCCCTCTCAGGAAGCCGGAATGTGGCTGGGTGGGCCTCCCCCTCCCACCTGGGACGCAGCCGTCACATCTGGATGACCTACTGCCCCAGGACTAGTTCAAAGTCCCTCAAACCTGCCTCCCCTCCACCCTAGGATGCCAGCCTCAGCTCAGCCCCTGGCTGCTGGGCCAGCTTTATTCATTCAGCAAGTTCTGGGGCCCCAGCAGGCACCAGGGCACTGGACTGAGCCACCATGGATGTGCACCTGGCCTTGGGATGGTGTGGGGCAAAGAGCTGCACAGTGGACAGGAAGTGGCTGCAGGAAAGGGTGCCTTGAGGGCACAGTGTGAGGTGCAAGGCAGAGCTCTGGCCCATTTGGGGGATAAGGGAGGGCTGCCCAGACGCAGGGATGGAGGCACTAAGACCTGAAGGGTGAGGAGGGGTCCCTGTCCACCTTCGAAGCCCTGTCCCAGCTTGCCTCTGCTGGACTACCATCACACACACCCTCTGCCACACGCACCCTCTAGGAATGCCCCTCATGCCTCCATGTGGCAAATACCTGCTAACCTCCCCACCAGCTCCAACCCCTTCCCTGGCCCCTTTGCTCCCCCGACACTTTGGGAGCCTCTCCCAGAGCCTCCCTCACACCCCAGCGAGGCCATCTGTTTACACATCCACCTCCCTGGCTGGACTGGTACCTCCCC
>NW_012099209.1:1168328-1170554 GCF_000951045.1 Mandrillus leucophaeus | reverse complement strand
AAAAAAAAAAAAAGCTCCTTCTCAGTCCCCATGCAGTGCCTCACACCTGTAATGCCAGTACTTTGGGAGGCTGAGGCAGGATCACTTGAGCCCAAGAGTTCGAGACCAGCCTGGGCAACACAGGGAGTCCCCATCTCTCCAAAAAGTACAAAAATGAGCTAGGTGGGAGGATCTCTTGAGCCTGGGAAGTGGAGACTGCAATGGGCTGCGATCACACACTGCACTTCAGCCTGGGCGCCAGAATGAGACCCTGCCTCCAATTAAAAAAAAAGCTCCTTCTGGTTCAGGTGAATTATGAACTGCCAAAGGGGTGAGAGCAAGGCTAGGAGACCAGGGAAGAAGCTGGGACAGGTACACAGGTGGGAGGTGGCAGTACCTGCAACAGGGTGTGAAGCCATGGATGAATTCAGGTGTTTTCTGAAGGTAGAGCCAATCTAATCCACTCATGATTGGCCGTAGGGATGAGACTGTACCAAGGTGTCAAGGACAACACCCAGGCTTGGGGACCCCCACACTAGGAACCCACCTTCCCATTTCCTTCCTGAAAAGGAGTCTTCCTTTCATCCCCACCACATCCCAAGGACTATGGATTGTGGGCTGGGAGTCTAGGTCAGGGGACAAAGTAGCCTCGACGTATCTCGACCAAGCTTCTCATCACTCTTCCCAGCCCTGAGGATGCCAACTAGTGGGGGTTGGGGAGAGGCTTTAGCTCTACTCTGAGGGTGGGTCACCATCCCACTTTTCAGGTGGGGAGACTGAACCCCGAAGAACCACCAGACCCAAATTCCAGGATGACTGAGAAACCCGGAAGGAATTTCAATGTTCCAACAGCCAGGTGGGGACGATCCACACTTCATGAACGTCACTGGCCTCAAGTCACCCAGCTCATCTGTTCTGCATTCACTATCCTAAGTCCTTTACGACGTCAGTTACCTAAATTGTCACCACCCTAAGAGGTTCAGACTACTGCTACCCTCATTTGACAGGGACAACCCATGTGGATCGGAGATAAAAGTTGCTCATTCTTAGGGGCGGATAAGGGCCCAGAATGGCGGAGGTGGGGTCAGGGCCCAGGGGGACCGGGACAGTCGGCGATGTCGCACTTCCTTTGGCGACAAAGCCCTGCATATCACGGTGCCAAGCCCCCTCCCCCTCCCCCTCCCCGGGACCCAGGCTGGCCTCCCAAATTCTCCTGAACTGAAGAGATCCAGGACCAGCGCGCTGAGGACGAGGCCGGACCAGGGGGTCTTACGGGACCCCATCCCCACCCCAGACGGTTTCCGGGGGGAGCCGCAACCCGGAAATGAATGAGTTGTCAGGGCCTGGCATCCTGGATGGGGTCAGGGGTCGGAGAAGGAGTGGCAGTGGGATCATCAGGAAGCTCTCGGTAGGGTCCGGGGGTCGAAGGTCACAGGTGAGTGGGGGGGCGGGCCAAGCCTGAGGGGGCCGGGCAGGGCGGAGAGGGGCCTAGGGGGATACTAGAGATGGGTGGGACCACGGCGCCATTTTGTCGAGCGGAGGGGGAGTAGAGGCCTGGAGGCCATACTCACCATCTTCTGTTTCCTCCGTCGCCGCCTCGGCCGCCGCCTCAGCCTCCACCGCCGCCACCACAGCCGCCTTCTAAGCCGCCGCCTCACAGTAACTTCCAGCCACGGCACAGCCCACACTGATGGCGCCACCACCCCCCCGTCATTGGTGCGCACTCTAGCCCCGCCCCCACATATGAGCGCTTTGCACGCTCCCATTGGCCTCATCCAGCTAACTCATGCGCCCATTGGTTGCCACGCCTCCTCCCATTGTGGTCAAGTTCGGTTGAAGAAGCAAAGCCCCGCCCGGTACTTGGAAGCAATGGAAAGTGAGATCCGGAAGTGGGCGGAGGCCTCGGCCGCGAAGTCTCTTGGGAGTTGTAGTTTACAACTCCGCGAGCCTCTCTAGAGCTTTTGCGTGTCTGTTTTTAAGATGAGGGGGTCGGCCGGGTGCGGTGGCTCACGCCTATAATCCTAGCACTTTGGGAGGTCGAGGCGGGTGGATCGCCTGAGGTCAGGAGTTCGAGACCAGCCTGGCTAACATGGTGAAACCCCCATCTCTGCGCCTGTAATCCCAGCTACTCGGGAGGCTGAGGCAGGAGAATCACTTGAACCCGGTAGGCGGAGGTTGCAGTGAGCCGAGATCGCGCCATTGCACTCCAGCCTGGGCAACAAAAGTGAAAATCAGTCTCAAAAAAAA
>NW_012099209.1:1164322-1165683 GCF_000951045.1 Mandrillus leucophaeus | reverse complement strand
GGAAGTGGCTGCAGGAAAGGGTGCCTTGAGGGCACAGTGTGAGGTGCAAGGCAGAGCTCTGGCCCATTTGGGGGATAAGGGAGGGCTGCCCAGACGCAGGGATGGAGGCACTAAGACCTGAAGGGTGAGGAGGGGTCCCTGTCCACCTTCGAAGCCCTGTCCCAGCTTGCCTCTGCTGGACTCCCATCACACACACCCTCTGCCACACACACCCTCTAGGAATGCCCCTCATGCCTCCATGTGGCAAATACCTGCTAACCTCCCCACCAGCTCCAACCCCCTCCCTGGCCCCTTTGCTCCCCCGACACTTTGGGAGCCTCTCCCAGAGCCTCCCTCACACCCCAGCGAGGCCATCTGTTTACACATCCACCTCCCTGGCTGGACTGGTACCTCCCCGAGGGCAGAGGACAGGACAGGGCTGACTCAACCCTAGCCAGGCTCGCATGGGGCCCGGTGGCTGAGTGGCGAGAGCCACAGGTACCCCGGGTTTTCTGTTCTCAATCCTGGCTCAGCCCGTCCCTGGTTGTGTGACCTGGGACAAGGGACCTCCCAGCCTCTGGGCCTCCCTGTGAAGAGAGGCATTCCAACAGGGCCACCTCCCAGGGTTACTCTGAGTCATAAGACAACAAGGGGAATGCTTTGCACGGAGCTCCCTTGGGGGCAGCCTTTACGATCAACATGTCTGCGTTGGACAAATGAATGAAGGCAGGGTAGCCTTCCTGTCATGCTAAGCTGGAAAACAAGACCTCGAGACATGGCAGGCAGGGGGTGGGGGAAACCTCATCTCAGCCAGACAAATGCCAGCCACGGCTGGGCCCTGGAGCCATCCATTACCTCAGCAGACACGCACTGGACACCTGTGTGCCCATCCCACTGCAGGTAGCCTGCCAGAGACCCAACAAAGAGATGAGGAAGAGAAGCGGTGTGCTGACAGCAAAGAATTGGGGAACCCCCAAAGTCAGGAAGGGCCTCCATCACAGGAGGAAGAGTGTTCTGAGCAGAAAGAGCAGCAGGTGTAAAGGCCCTGAGGTGGCAGGAACCTGGAGTGTGAGGAAGTGAAAACAAGGCCAGGGTGGTTGAAGCACAGAGTGGAGAAGAGACTGGAGATAAGGTCATAGAGGTGGCCAGGGGCCTCAGGGTGAGGAGGGGAGTCGCCAGGGTTCCTGGAGCATTTTATCGGCTAGAAAGTGGTATCATTTGATGCACATCTTTAAAAGCTCCTTCTGGCCAGGCACAGCGGCTCACACCTGTAATCCCAGCACTTTGGGAGGCCGAAGCGGGTGGATCACAAGATCAGGAGTTCAAGACCAGCCTGGCCAATACGGTGAAACCCTGTCTCTACTAAAAATACAAAAATTAGA
>NW_012099209.1:1159710-1161785 GCF_000951045.1 Mandrillus leucophaeus | reverse complement strand
TATTTCAAAATTATTGATAATTCCTTTGGATGTGATACGCTTTGTAATTATATTTTAATGAGCTCTCATCTTGGAGAGATACATTCTCTCCGAGATACAAGAAATATTTATAGAAGAAATCATCCGATGCCTGAGATCAGCTTCAAAAGAACCAAGGATGGGGCAGGGACGGGTTGTAGGTGGTCGGTAGTCAGGGCTGTGTACTGGGTACAAGGAGGTTCGTTGTACTGTTCTTCGGTCTGTTGCGCAGGTTCGAAATGCTTCCTAATTTAGGCTTCCTAAAAAGCCTAAAAAGGGACTTGGCAAGCTCCCATGCAGCCTTCAACCCCACAATACGGAGAGCACTCAAGTCCGAGGCGTTCCTGCTCCCCAGCTCCCTGCAAAAACAGCGCCAGGCAAGGTCGCGAGGTGAGGGCGATGCTTCAATGGGGGTCCCGCCGACAGCATCGCGATCCTCAATGGCTCAGCGACTTGCGGCCCTTGAGCATTCGGCGAAGGATGACCTGGACGCCGGCCGGCGTGCTCAGGCGCCGGACCCAGCCGTGCTTGTTCTTCCGTTTGATGTTGCTCGGCTGATACTCGTTTCCGCGAGTCTTGCCCCGGGCCTGCTGTGGGGTGGGGAGGCCCCAGGCGTCCGGGAACCCCAGCCAGGCCCGGGGCTGGAGCCACCTGCGTGGGTAGAGGGACGGCGAGAAAGATCAGACGGGGTGCTGGGTGACCTCGGCGCTCAACCTCTCTAAGCCTCTGCTCCCGGGGACAGAGCCTGGCTGCAAAATGCGCTCCATAAATGCGCAAGTCACTGGCAGGTCATGCGGGCAGTGAACAGTAGCGCCAGCCTCCGACGCCCTTATTCCCAGATTTGGGGAAGGGTTCCCCTTTGAGGACTTACCTGCCACCCAGCAACGCTGCCGACCTACTCGTGGGGCCCAACAGGGATGCAGCCAAGAGAGCCATATCCTCAGTGGGTCCGGCAGGCCCGGCCGCCGGCGATTCCGGAGCCCAGAAGCGCCCAACCCTGGAACAAAGGATTATGGGAAGTGTAGTTTTTCCTAACGTGCAAAAACAGGCCGTTGGGGAAAACCCTGAAGTTGTAGTTCTGCGCCTGCGCAACAGAGGCGCGCCAGTCTGTCCGCGGGGCAGGGTTCTTCATACAAACCGAAAGGTAGCCGGCGAACGGCGCCTTTTCAGCACGCGCATGCGCACAAGGCATTATCTCCCGCGGTCAGCTGGGAGCTGTGCTGCAGTTGTCTCTCCTGTTGACCGGCAGAGGGTGCCCCGCGGTGGCTGGGCGCAGCTGGTGGCAGCCGCAAGAAGCGGCTGGTTGGTCTTACCACCTCCAGCTGGGCAGATGGCACACAGCTGGCTGCCAGCTTGTCCTGGCTGCAGCCAAGTCTCCGCCTCTTGGCAGGAAGCCGAGGAGGCCTGAGTTCAAGCTCGCTGGGTGTCCTTGGGATGGTCCCTGCGCCTCTCTGGGCTTTCTCGATCTGTAAAACTCATGGATTGCAAGCTTGTCTTTGACAATCTTGCCTCCATTTCGGACCCTAGAAGAATTTTCCTCTGTTGTTAGAACCGAAAAAAAAAAAAGAAAAAGAAAAAAGGAAGAAAAATTTTCTGATACTCAGATCTGAACCCCTCCCCTACTCACACACTATCCTTGGCTCTCCATTTCCCCAAGTAAAACCTGCTCAGCCCTTCCATCAGGCATGCAAAACCCTGTACACACACCATCTTACATTTCAGCCACGCCCTCCTCTCTGCCTGGTGTTCCCCTATCCGCCCTTTAAAAATCCTCTCCTCTCCTCCAAGGGCTGAGTAAGGTGTGGCTTATGCCTGTCATTCCAGCATTTTGGGAGGCTGAGGAGGGAGGATCCCTTGGGGCCAGGAGTTTGAGACCAGCCTGGGGACATGGTAGCAACCACATATAGCCTCAAGTACTAGGAAGGTGAGGTGGGAGGATTCCCTGAACCCAGGAGTTCCAGGCTGTAGTGAGCAATGACAGCGCCAATGCACTCCAGCCTGGGCAACGGAGTGAGATCCTTTCTCCAAAAAAAAAAAAAAAAAAAAAAAAATTGGAG
>NW_012099209.1:1152647-1157115 GCF_000951045.1 Mandrillus leucophaeus | reverse complement strand
AAAGGTAGCCGGCGAACGGCGCCTTTTCAGCACGCGCATGCGCACAAGGCATTATCTCCCGCGGTCAGCTGGGAGCTGTGCTGCAGTTGTCTCTCCTGTTGACCGGCAGAGGGTGCCCCGCGGTGGCTGGGCGCAGCTGGTGGCAGCCGCAAGAAGCGGCTGGTTGGTCTTACCACCTCCAGCTGGGCAGATGGCACACAGCTGGCTGCCAGCTTGTCCTGGCTGCAGCCAAGTCTCCGCCTCTTGGCAGGAAGCCGAGGAGGCCTGAGTTCAAGCTCGCTGGGTGTCCTTGGGATGGTCCCTGCGCCTCTCTGGGCTTTCTCGATCTGTAAAACTCATGGATTGCAAGCTTGTCTTTGACAATCTTGCCTCCATTTCGGACCCTAGAAGAATTTTCCTCTGTTGTTAGAACCGAAAAAAAAAAAAGAAAAAGAAAAAAGGAAGAAAAATTTTCTGATACTCAGATCTGAACCCCTCCCCTACTCACACACTATCCTTGGCTCTCCATTTCCCCAAGTAAAACCTGCTCAGCCCTTCCATCAGGCATGCAAAACCCTGTACACACACCATCTTACATTTCAGCCACGCCCTCCTCTCTGCCTGGTGTTCCCCTATCCGCCCTTTAAAAATCCTCTCCTCTCCTCCAAGGGCTGAGTAAGGTGTGGCTTATGCCTGTCATTCCAGCATTTTGGGAGGCTGAGGAGGGAGGATCCCTTGGGGCCAGGAGTTTGAGACCAGCCTGGGGACATGGTAGCAACCACATATAGCCTCAAGTACTAGGAAGGTGAGGTGGGAGGATTCCCTGAACCCAGGAGTTCCAGGCTGTAGTGAGCAATGACAGCGCCAATGCACTCCAGCCTGGGCAACGGAGTGAGATCCTTTCTCCAAAAAAAAAAAAAAAAAAAAAAAAAATTGGAGTCCTCTTCTCTCAACCGCTGTCCATTCTTCTGGCCCAGCTGCCTTCCCTTGACTCTCTCCCAAGTTCAGGGGCTCCTCAAGGGCCAGGGGCCTGGGGCTGTATCCCTACAAGTGCCAGCTTGGGGTTGATACAGAGAGGTGCTTGCTAAATGAATAAACTGTATAGTCTCCCAGAAGTGCCCTTAGTGGGCAAGAGTAGGTGTCTGGACGGAATCCAGCTCTGGCAGCAAATTCCAGGGGATGGGAGTGGCCAAGCAGCAAGGAGCATTTAACCCCTCGTCCCCCGAAGTCCATCCTACCTGTAGCATCATTTAGCAAAACATCACCACTACAATAACGCCCATAATATATGGAGCACTTGTTATATGCATGACACTGATGAGTGCTTTACCTGCATAGTAAACTTATGAGAGGATTAATTTCATAAAGAAATAAACAGAGGCTCAGGAACGTGAAGTAACTTGCCCAAGGTCACACCTCAGCAAAGGGCAGAGGCTGGATTTGAGACCTGAGCTCTCCTGAGGGCCTACCGTGGCCCCGCCGGCACCACAGAGCTGGGATGCCTGCCTCTTGCTATCAGCCCTCCTCAGAACCATGGCAGCCATAGGTTAAATCGGCTGATTATGAAATTCAAACTCTCTAATTACCCACAGCTCTAAGACTTTCCTTGAAAGCTTTAGAGAAGCCCGTCAGGATGGCTCACGCCTGTAATCTCAGCCCTTTGGTGAAGCCGTAGGCGAGAGGATTGCTTAATGCCCGGAGTTCGAGACTAGTCTGGGCAACACAGCGAGACCTCGTCCCTACCAAAAAAAAAAGGGGGGGCAGGGGATGGGGATGGGGTGAGGGAGGTTAGCAAATAATGGTTCCCAGGGCTTGGAATTACACAGCCTTGGGTTCAAGTCCCAGCTTTGCCCCTTGCTTGATTTATGTTCTTGTGCCCTTTATGAGCCTCAGTTTCCCCACTGGAGACTGGAAAAAGATCTTGGAGTCTCTGCTTCTAGAATGGAAAGGTCGATACGGAGAGAAGAGTGTGGGAGCCTCGTTTGGAGAGGAACAGGACAATTCGGAGGCAGGGGCTGGGAGGCAGGGGCTTGGGAGACCCATTTGCAGAGAGAGGGCCCCGGCCGCGCACTCCCAGGCGTCCCTCAGACCTTAGACTGCAACCCCCTTCTCCGCCTTGAGCCAGGCCCCATCCTCCCGCAACCTCGGTGCACCACCAAAGGGGCGGGGTTGTTGCTCCCAGAGCCCGCCTCCACTCCGGAACTGCCGCTTCTGATTGGGCTTGTAACTAGGCCAGGTCAATCCGCAGCTGCGATAGGCCGAAGTGCCCGCCCGTCGGCACATGGCTCCGCCTACTCGGGGGAGGAACTTAAAGGGCCGGCTCTTTCCGCGGCCGCGGGATGCCCCTGTGCTGACCGCCGGGGGCCGGTGCCCGCCCGCGTAGACGCACCCGGCCTGACCCCAAGCCACCATGTAAACGGCGCCAGCAGGCGGATGCTGGCTTCTCCGCCTGGGACCCCTCCGCCCCTACCCGGGCCCCGCGGCCCTCGATGAGGTGAGCGGGGAGCGGGCCCCAAAAGGAGAGATCGAAGCCCCGGGGCCTCCACTTCGGAGGAGTGGTGTCCACCAACCCCGCGTTTGGGCTCCTAGGAAGCCACGGAGCCCCAGTGGGCTCGACCCCGCTGCAGGAATGACGAACACCTGGAAGGCGGGGGCCAGGGGCGGGGAAGCGGGACTGGGGTGGCGCCTGTGCGTTGCCCTCTGCAATCCGGGATTAGGGCCCCACTCGAGGTGCGGGGCACAGTCTGCTTCTCCTCCAGTATGTCTGGGGCCACTGCGGGCTCAGTCTCGGGCGTGCTTTACCTTAGCGGCGCCCAACCTGGGGTGGGGGGCAGGCAGGCAGTTGGCCCCATCTCCAGGCCCTAGACACCTAGACAATGGGGGTGCACTGCTCGGGTATCCCCCCTTAGGTTATGTAACCGCCTGTGGTTGCCATGGACACGGGGGCGGGGGTGGCCCAAGGAGTGGGATGGAGGCTTGGAGGCCCCCAGCCAGGGCCTTGCCTTTCCCATCCTCTTCTCCACCTCCGAGGACTTGTGTAGCAGATCCCCAGAATCCAGAGTGCCAAGGAGGAAGTTCAGAGTCTAGCTTCCTCTCAGAGTATCTGGGTCTCAGCTTGGCCCTCTATGAAACAGACCCCGGCTCACCCCGGTCTAGAGGAACTAAGCAAGGCTTTCTGTGGCTCAATTCCCAACCCCCTCTCCCAGGGCCTCATCTTTCAGGAGTCAGATTCAGAGCCAGGAGTCTCACTGGGGGCTCACCAAAGATTTGCACATTTTAGATGCCTCAGGAGGCCATGGGGATAGGTGAGTTAGTGAGTGTATACCTGGATGAGTTAGTGAGTGAGTGCATACCTGAATGAGTAAGTTAGTGTATACCTGAATGAATGAGTTAGTGTATACCTGAATGAATGACTTAGGAGGCCATAAATGGTATAAACTCCAGCTTGTGGGGAGGGGGTGTCTTCAGGCTGGTCCATGTTTGCCAGAATGTCCCCTTCTCCAGGAACATCCCCCACCAGACCCCACCACCTTCCCTGTGGACACCCTATGGGGTAAGCCATAGCCACCTCTTTCTCTCTGAGGATAGACTAGGTGGCCCAGGAGGGTGTCTGACTACCACAAAGGCACTGCCCAGACAAAACATCTCAGGGCAGGATGGCTCACACCTGTAATCCCAGCACTTTGGGAGGCCGAGGCAGGCGGAACATTTGAGGTCAGGAGTTCAAGACCAGCCTGGCCAACATGGTGAAACCCCATCTCTACAGAAAATACAAAAATTAGCTAGACATGGTGGCACCTGCCTGTAATCCCAGCTACTGAGGAAGCTGAGGCAGGAGAATCGCTTGAACCCAGGCGGGGGAGGTTGCAGTAAGCCGAGATACTGCCACTGCACTCCAGCCTGGATGACAAAGTGAGACTGTCTGAAACACACACACAGACACACACACACACACACACACACACACACACACACCCCTCAGTGCCATGGCTCACTTGCTCTGGCGCTCCCCAAACTGGAGTCTACAAGGGTTCTGCTAAGGCTCAGGGAGTGCATGCTGCAGGGTAGAGGGTTCTCATTGAGACAGCACCTGAACTGGCTGCTGTCCCCACTCACAGGACACACCATGCTGACCGGGGTGACCGACGGTATCTTCTGTTGCCTGTTGGGCACGCCCCCCAACGCCGTGGGGCCATTGGAGAGCGTCGAGTCCAGCGATGGCTACACCTTTGTAGAGGTCAAGCCCGGCCGCGTGCTGCGAGTGAAGCATGCAGGACCCGCCCCGGCCGCTGCCGCACCTCCGCCATTATCCGCATCCTCGGATGCAGCCCAGGGGGACCTTTCTGGCTTGGTCCGCTGTCAGCGCCGGATCACCGTGTACCGCAATGGGCGGTTGCTGGTGGAAAACCTGGGCCGAGCCCCTCGAGCCGACCTCCTGCACGGGCAGAATGGCTCTGGGGAGCCGCCGGCCGCCCTGGAGGTGGAGCTG
>NW_012099209.1:1150318-1151417 GCF_000951045.1 Mandrillus leucophaeus | reverse complement strand
AAAAAAAAAAAAAAGGGCCAGGCACAGTGGTGCACACTGGTAGACGGATTGCTGGAGATGAGCCTGGACAACATGGCAAAACCCTATCTCTTAAAACAAACAAAAATCCTAATTTTTCCCCGTGAAAAAAAATCCCATTTTTTATTCTTTAAGTTTTACTTTTTCTTTTAAATAGAGATAGTGTCTCACTATATTACCCAAGATGTTCTTTAACTCCTGGGTTCAAGTGGTCTTCGCACCTCAGCCTCCCGAAGTGCTGGGATTACAGGTGTGAGTCATTGTGCTCAGCCTTAATTTTTTCTTTTTTCTTAGATGGAGTCTCGCTGGGTCCCCCAGGCTGGAATGCAGTGATGAGATCTCGGCTCACTGCAAGCTCCACCTCCCAGATTCATGACATTGTCCTGCCTCAGCCTCCTGAGTAGCTGGGACTACAGGCACCGCCACCACACCTGGCTAATTTTTTGTATTTTTAGTAGAGACAGGGTTTCATCATGTTAGCCAGGATGGTCTCAATCTCCCAACCTCATGATCCTCCCTCTTCAGCCTCCCAAAGTGCTGGGATTACAGGTGTGAGCCACCGCGCCCAGCCAATTTTCAAGTTTAAAAAAAATAATATAGAGATAGCAGGGGTCTCATTATGTTGCCCAAGCTGGTCTTGAACTCCTGGGCTCAAGCCATCCTCCCTCCTTGGCCTCCAGACATGGTGGGATAACAGGCATGAGCCACTATACCAGGCTGAAAGTTCCCATTAACATATGTAATCAGACAGGGATTTCCATCATCACTGATATTATTTCACATTGTTCTAAAGCAGTGTTGCTCAGGCCAGGTGCAGTGGCTCATGCCTGTAATCGTAGCACTTTAGGAAGCCAAAGCAGACAGATCACTTGAGGTCGGGAGTTCAATACCAGCTTGGCCAACATGGTGAAACCCCATCTCTACTAAAGGTCCAAAAAATTAGCCAGGCATGATGGTGCGTGCCTGTAATCCCAGCAACTCGGGAGTCTGAGGCAGGAGAATCACTTGAAGCTGGGAAGCAGAGGTTGCAGTGAGCGGAGATCACACCACTGCACTCCAGCCTGAGCAACAAGGTGAGACT
>NW_012099209.1:1142268-1142798 GCF_000951045.1 Mandrillus leucophaeus | reverse complement strand
GAATGCCATGAACTCAGGAGGTGGAGCTTGCAGTGAGCCAAGAACGTGCCACTGAACTCCAGCTTGGGCAACAGAGTGAGACTCTGTCTCAAAAATTAAAAACAGAAAAAAGAGAAAAAAAGAAAAATAAATAAGTGGCCAGGTGTGGTGGCTTACACCTGTAATCCCAACACTTTGGGAGGCTGAGGTGGGAGGACTGCTGTAGCTGAGGAGTTGCCAAAGACCAACCTGGGCAACATAAGCAAGATCTTATCTCTACAAAAAATTAAAAAGTAAAAAAAAAAAAAAAAAGTAAAAAAAGAAAACAAGGAAGTTACATAAGTATCTAAAAGAAAGGAATCCAGACTGAGAGGTAACAGCTCTTGTTTGTTTATATTTGTTTATTTGATAACATACTCAAAAGTTGATGCTTATGATAAAGTATTCCTCTAATTAAATGAGCATCCACCTGCCAGGCACAGTGGCTCACACCTGTAATCCCAGCACTTTCAGAGGCTGAGGCAGGCGGATCACGAGGTCAGGAGTTCAAG
>NW_012099209.1:1138702-1139713 GCF_000951045.1 Mandrillus leucophaeus | reverse complement strand
GGCGGCGGCGAGCCCGGCGCCCCAAGAGGACCATCCATATTGACTGTGAGAAGCGCATCACTAGCTGCAAAGGCGCCCAGGCCGACGTGGTGCTGTTTTTCATCCATGGTGTCGGCGGTTCCCTGGCCATCTGGAAGGAGCAACTGGACTTCTTTGTGCGCCTAGGCTATGAGGTGGTGGCTCCTGACCTGGCGGGCCACGGGGCCAGCTCTGCGCCCCAGGTGGCCGCAGCCTACACCTTCTATGCGCTGGCTGAGGACATGCGAGCGATCTTCAAGCGCTATGCCAAGAAGCGAAACGTGCTCATCGGCCATTCCTACGGGTAAGTGAACCCTGGCACGTGGGGTGGGGGTGAGGGATGGGGGTCAGCAGGGACTGACAGTCACAAAATACTGAGTTTTTGGCTGGGCCCTGTGGCTCACGCCTGTAATCCCAGCACTTTGGGAAGCCGAGGCGGACGGATCACCCGAGGTCTGGTGTTCGAGAACAGCCTGGCCAAGGTGGTGAAACCCCGTCTCTACCAAAAATACAGAAATTAGCCAGACATGATGGCACGCACCTGTAGTCCCAGTTACTGGGGAGGCTGAGGCAGGATAATCGCTTGAACCAGGGAGGTGGAGGTTGCAGTGAGCCAAGATTGCACCACTGTACTCCAGCCTGGGTGACAGAGTGAGACTCAGTCTCAAAAAAAACAAAAAAACAAAAAACTGAATTTTCAGTCCAGATGCCGCTGATGCCTGTAATCCCAGTGCTTTGGGGGGCCAAGGCAGGAGGATATCTTGAGGCAAGGAGTTCAAGACCAGCCTGGGCAACATAGGGAGACCCTAGCTCTGCAAAAAGTACAAAAATTAGCTAGGTGAGGAGGTGCACACATATAGTTCCAGCTACTTAAGGGGCTGAGGCAGGAGATCGCTTGAGCCCGCGAGGTTGAGGCTGCAGTGAACTGTGATCACACCACTGCACTCCAGCCTGGGCAACATGGCAAGACCCTGTCTCTCTTTTTTTTTTTTT
>NW_012099209.1:1132154-1136307 GCF_000951045.1 Mandrillus leucophaeus | reverse complement strand
CTGAGAGGTAACAGCTCTTGTTTGTTTATATTTGTTTATTTGATAACATACTCAAAAGTTGATGCTTATGATAAAGTATTCCTCTAATTAAATGAGCATCCACCTGCCAGGCACAGTGGCTCACACCTGTAATCCCAGCACTTTCAGAGGCTGAGGCAGGCGGATCACGAGGTCAGGAGTTCAAGACCAGCCTGGCCAAAATGGTGAAACCCTGTCTCTATTAAAAATACAAAAATTAGCTGGGTGTGCTGACAGGCACCTGTAATTCCAGCTACTCAGGAGGCTGAGGCAGGATAATCATTCGAACCCATGAGACAGTGAGCCGAGATTGCACCATTGCATTCCAGCCTGGGCAACAGGGCAAGACTCTGTCTCCAGAAAAAGAAAAAAAAAACACCCACCTATAATAGTTCCCATGACCCCATAACAATGCTATGAGCTCAGCACATTTACAACTTCAGGAATGTGGAGGCTGAAGCTCAGAGAGGTGAAGCAACCTGCCCAAAGACATACAGGAAGTCCCTGACACAATCACGTCTGCCTGACTCCTGTCTGTATCCTATCTTCATTACGGCAGGGGCTGGCAAACATTTCCTTAAAGGGTCAGATAGCGAATATTTTAGGTTTGCAGGTCATACAGTCACTGTTGGAACTTCTGATAAAACTTGATTTAGGAAACATTTTTTGGCCACGCACGGTGGCTCACGCCTCTAATCCCAGCACTTTGGGGGGCCAAGGTGGGCAGATCGCCCGAGGTCGGGAGTTCGAGACCAGCCTAACTAACATGGTGAAATCCCGTCTCTACTAAAAATACAAAAATTAGCCGGGCATAGTGGTGGGCGCCTGTAATCCCAGCTACTCGGGAGGCTGAGGCAGGAGAATCGCTTGAACTCGGGAGGTGGAGGTTTCAGAGAGCTGAGATCGTGCCACTGTGCTCCAGCCTGGGTGACAGAGCGAGATTCTGTCTCAGAAGGAAAAAAAAAACAAAAAACTTTATTTAGAAAACATTTTTCAAATCTCCAAAAGTGTTAACTGTATTTACAAAAGCAAATGACTAGCCCAGAGGCTGTACATAGTTTGCTGACCCCTGCTTTAGTAGGAATGAGGAACTGAACTTTGGGGGCTCCTCAGGCCATGCCCTCCCATTTTGTATAAGGAAGACAGATATGTCTTGCCCAGAGGCAGGTGGCGGAACATCCTAAAAGGGAAGGGATAGTAGGAAACCGTGACCTCCTCTGGGCAGCCAGAAGCATTTGTTTAATCAGATTGCTTTCCTAACACTTGCTGATAAGTAATTCTTACTGCTTTCGGGTCATGGTGACTTTCAGAATCTGATGAGAGCCAGGCACAGTGGCTCTATAATCTCAACATTTTGGAAGGCCAAGGTGGAAGGATCACTTGAGCCCAGGAGTTCAAGACCAGCCTGGGCAACATAGTGAGACCCCCATCTCTACAAAAATTTTTAAAAATTAAAATAAAAAGTCTGGTGAAGCTTCTGGATCCAGATTCTCTCTTCAAAATGAGTTCCATCCTCAACACTCAATCTCACACTTTCACGGTATTTGAGAGGCCGCCCCCATCCCTCACCCCTTCAGGTGTCCATGGACCCCAGGGGAAGAATCTTGCCTTTCAAGGTTCTTCTTGAACCTTCTGGGTAAGGGGAGGACACGAACCCCCTCACCAGGCCGGGTGTCACAGCTCACACCTGTAATCCCAGCACTTTGGGAGGCTAAGGCCAGAGGATCGATCGCTTGAGCCCAGGAGTTCAAGACCAGCTTAGCCAACATAAGCTTAGCCAACATAAGGAGATCCTGTCTTTATAAAATTTTTATTTATTTATTTATTTATTTTTTTTGAGCTGGAGTCTTGCTCGTCGCCCAGGCTGGAGTGCAGTGGTGTGATCTCGGCTCACTGCAAGCTCCGCCTCCCAGGTACTCGCCATTCTCCTGCCTCAGCCTCCAGAGTAGCTGGGACTACAGGCGCCCGCCACCATGCGCAGCTAATTTTTTGTATTTTTAGCAGGGATGGGGTTTTACCGTGTTAGCCAGGATGGTCTCGATCTCCTGACCTCGTGATCCGCCCACCTCGGCCTCCCGAAGTGCTGGGATTACATATGTGAGCCACCGCGCCTGGCCATAAAAATTTTTAAAAATTAGCTGAGCATGGTGGCACATGCCTGTAGTCCCAACTACTCAGAAGGCTGAGGTGGGAGGATCACTTGAGCCCAGGAAGTCAAGGCTGCAGGGAGCTATGATTATGCCACTGCACCACTCCAGCCTAGGCAACAGCAAAACCTTGTCTCAAAAACAGAACAGGCCAGTCCCAGTGGCTCACGCCTGTAATCCCAGCACTTTGGGAAGCCAAGGTGGGCAGATCACTTGAGGTCAGGAGTTCTCGACCAGCCTGAGCAACATGCTGAAACCCTGTGTCTACTAAAAAATACAAAAATTAGCCAGATGTGGTGGTGAACGCCTGTACTCCCAGCTACTTAGGAGGCTGAGGAAGGAGAATCAGTTGAACCTGGGAGCCAGAGGTTGTAGTGAGCTGAGATTGCATCACTGTACTCCAACCTGGGCAACAGAGTGAGACTCCCTCTCAAAAACAAAAACAAACCAGGCCAGGCGCAGTGGCTCATGTCTGTAATCCCAGCACTTTGGGAGGCCGAGGCGGATGGATCACCTAAGGTCAGGAATTCAAGTCCAGCCGGACCAACATGGTGAAACCCCATCTCTACTAAAAATACAAAAATTATCTGGGTGTGGTGGTGTGCGGCTGCAATCCCAGCTACTCGGGAGACTGAGGCAGGAGAATCGCTTGAACCCAGGAGGCAGAGGTTGCAGTGAGCCAAGATCGAGCCACTGCACTCCAGCCTGGGCGACAGAATAAAACTCTGTCTCAAACAAAAACAAAACAAAACAAAACAATACAAAAATGGTCACTGCTTGTATCCTCCTGACCGCCTCCCTTCAATCCTCCCATCACCCCACCCATTCCGGGCAGTGTCTCTTTCTGCACATTCCTGGCACATGAGTACCCAGACCTAGTGCACAAGGTCATCATGATCAATGGCGGGGGCCCTACGGCGCTGGAGCCCAGCTTCTGCTCAATCTTCAACATGCCCACCTGCGTCCTGCACTGTTTGTCGCCCTGCCTGGCCTGGAGCTTTCTCAAGTGAGTGCCCCCATCCCAAAGGCCATGATCCTGGCCCTGGCGAACCCAGGCGTCTGCTCGAGTTGGACGGGAGGGGGGCTGTACTGCTGGGACTAGGGCTGGCATCGGGGGGCACCCTGCGGCAGGCGGGCTGGCGTGAGGGGCTCTAGCGGTGCCTCTATCACCACCAGGGCCGGCTTCGCCCGCCAAGGAGCCAAGGAGAAGCAGCTGTTAAAGGAGGGCAACGCTTTCAACGTGTCATCCTTCGTGCTCCGGGCTATGATGAGCGGCCAGTACTGGCCAGAGGGCGACGAGGTCTACCACGCCGAGCTCACCGTGCCAGTCCTGCTTGTCCACGGCATGCACGATAAGTTTGTGCCCGTAGAGGAAGACCAGCGGATGGCCGAGGTAAAGGAGGGCACCCGGGGCGCCACAGCTACAAATCCCCAGGGTGCAGCCCAGGAGGGGCGTGGCCTCTGCGGGGGGCGTGGTAGTGTTTGGTGGGCGTGCTTTCTTCCCAAGGGGGCGTGGTCGCCAGGTGGGCATGGTGTCTAGATGCTGCATCTTGTTCTGACCCCAGGCAAACAGGAGCATTAGGTCTAGCATCAAAGGTATAATCTAGAAAGCAGGGCTGCCCTGGACAGGTGTTAGCAATTATGCACCGTCCCCCCCCACCGCGTGTAAGAAGGCTCTCCTCACAGCGGAGGATTTGTATAAGAGACCAGTGACTATATAATTCTAGGAGACCGGCACCAGGGGATCTTTAGATTAGAAACCTTAATTAGCGAGTTCAGATTAGAAAGGGTCTGGGGATCCTTAGCACTTAGAATAGCCTTGGATACTAGCCTGGCGAGGTGGTTCACGCAGATAATTGCTGTAACTTGGGAGGCTGAGTGGGGCGGATCGGTTGAACCCAGGAGTTCAAGGCTGCAGTGAGCTATACTCGCACCACTGCACTCCAGCCTGGGCGACAGAACAAGACCCCATTTCTCAAAAAAAAAAA
>NW_012099209.1:1130606-1131140 GCF_000951045.1 Mandrillus leucophaeus | reverse complement strand
AAAAAAAAAAAAGAAAGAAAAAAGAAAATCCTTCTCCGGGCGTGCTGTACACACTTAATAAATGCTGGATGCCTGAATTCTGGATAAATGCCTGAATTCTGGATGAATGCTGGATGCTTAGTTCGGCTCCAGCAGGGCGACAGGCCATCCTCTAGCTCCCCCTTGAGTGGAAGTGGAGAGATGCAGGATAGATGGGAGGAGGGACTTTTGGATGCTGCGGGCCAAGTGTGGATGGCGGAGTCCCAGGGAAGCCTGGCCTCTCGCTCCACCCTCCTGCCCCCGCCTACCCTGAGCCCCGCGTCTTCTGCAGATCCTGCTCCTGGCATTCCTGAAGCTCATCGACGAGGGCAGTCACATGGTGATGCTGGAATGCCCCGAGACAGTCAACACGCTGCTCCACGAATTCCTGCTCTGGGAGCCCGAGCCCTCGCCCAAGGCTCTGCCCGAGCCACTGCCGGCGCCTCCAGAAGACAAGAAGTAAACGCCGGGTCGGCGGGGCATCGCTTGGTGAGCACAGCCGCAGCAGGAGGAGGC
>NW_012099209.1:1124410-1124911 GCF_000951045.1 Mandrillus leucophaeus | reverse complement strand
TTCTCAAAAAAAAAAAAAAAAAAAGAAAGAAAAAAAGAAAAAATTAAAGTATAGCTCTGTACTGGTGGTTCTTAACTAAGGAAGATTCTGCCCCCAAGGAACACGTGGAAATGCATGGAGACATTTTTGGGTGTCACGACTGAGGGGGAGGGGGTACTACTGGCATCTGGTGGATGGAGGCCAGGGATGCTGCTCAACACCCTACAAATGCGCAGGATAGCAACCCCACACCAGCTACCCCCCACCCCCACCAGCAAAGAATGATCCAGCTCCTAATGTTGGATCCTCCTCCAGGTCAGGCGCGGTGGCTCGCACCTGTAGTCCCAGCACTTTGGGAGACCGAGGCGGGCAGATCTCCTGAGGTCAGGAGTTGGAGACCAGCCTGGCCAACATGGTGAAACCTCGTCTCTACTAAAAATACAAAAATAAGCCGGGTGTGGTGGCGCGTGCCTGTAATCCCAGCTACTCGGGAGGCTGAGGCAGGAGAATCGCTTGAACCCA
>NW_012099209.1:1115583-1120230 GCF_000951045.1 Mandrillus leucophaeus | reverse complement strand
GTTCGCTCCGGTGGGCGGGGCCATGTCAGGGAGACGCCCCCAGGCTGGCTGGGCGGGGCGTGGCATCTGAGAGAGCCCAGCGGACACTCCGCTCTCTGCTTCGGTCCCGCGGGGCCCATCGGCGTTTCGGGGTTGTAGCCGGGACCCTCGCGGAAGATGACCTTGTACAGAAGCTCTCCCCCACTTTCCCCACGACGCCACGGTCGAGGCAGGCCCCCCACCCCGCTCTCTGTCTTCCGTGTCAGCCGTGCTTGATCCTGGGACCCACGATCCCCACGGGGACCCTCGGGGCCCCATCCCGTTGCCCGAGACCCTCCCTACCCCCCATTCCTCGGCGCTGGGAGCTATTTTTGTCCAAGGTGGGAGGGATGGGGGGGCTAGCGCCACCGAACCTGCACATCTCAACCTGTAACTCAATAAACAGAAGTGACAATCGGAGTCTCCGGACCTGTGCTGGGTGACCACAGGGCAGGGTGTTCACCGCCCGGAGCCTCAGTTTTCCCATCTGCAGACTGGGCTCAGGCTGATGCCTCGAGCTCAGGATCGACTTCGACAATGTCTGGGATCCACGTTAGCTTCCTGAATTTCCTCTCACACCTCAGAAGGCTGGGCCTCCTTGGACAGTATTCCCCAGGGCAGGAGGCAACTTAACAAGAGGTGAGCCCGGCCGGACGTGGTGGCTCGGTGGCTGACGCGTGTAATCCCAGCACTTTAGGAGGCCGAGGCGGGGGGATCACGAGGTCAGGAGCTCGAGACCATCTGGCTAACACGGTGAAACCCCGTCTCTACTAAAAATTACAGAAGATTAGCCGGGCGTGGTGGCGGGCACCTGTAGTCCCAACTACTCGGGAGGTTGAGGCAGCAGAATGGCGTGAACCCAAGAGGCAGAGCTTGCAGTGAGCCGAGATCGCACCACTGCACTCCAGCCTGGGCAACAGAGCGAGACTCCATCAAAAAATAAAAAATACAAAGACGAGCCAGGAATGGTGGCGCGCGCCTGTAGTCCCAGTTACTCCGGGATCCTGAGGCCGGAGAATCGCTTGAACCTAGGAGGTGGAGGTTGCAGGAGCTGATATCGTGCCACTGCACTCCAGCCTGGGCAACAAGGCGAGACTCCGTCTCAAAAAAAAAAGAGATGAGCCCTTCCCTGGCCGGAAGAGATCCAACCGAGGTTTAGGTAAAGATCGGGGTAGGTGCTGCATGGAGTTAGAGTTGCCATAATTGAGTGCCCACTGTATTCCGGGCTGTGTTTTGAATGCCTGCCACCCACTGGTTCATTGAATTCGACTCATCCAACCCCACCCAGCAAGTTAGGATCTTTTACTATCCCCATGTTATATCTTTCAGCTTGGTTTAGGGTCACCTTTGTCAAGAAGATTTTTCTTTTGAAACCACCAAATCTGTGTTTTAGTTTTTTGGTGTGGTTTTTTGGTTTTTTTGTTATTGTTGTTGTTTGTTTGTTTGTTTTTTGAGACGGAGTCTTACTCTGTCGCGCAGGCTGGAGTACAGTGGCGCCATGTCGGCTCCCTGCAACCTCCGCCCCCCACCCCCTTCAAGCGATTCTCCTGCCTCAGCCACTGGACTAGCTGGGATTACAAACGCTTGCCACTGCTCCCAGCTACTTTTTGTATTTTTAGTAGAGACGGGGTTTCACCATCTTGGCCAGGCTGGTCTTGAACTCCTGACCTCGTGATCCACCCGCCCCGGCCTTCTAAAGTGCTGGGATTACAGGCGTGAGCCCCTGCACCTCGCCTACATTTTATTCTGATCCATGTATATCTAGGCCTATCTGTGGTTCCTGTGTATTACAGGAGGAGGGAGGAAATCTTTCCTTCCGTTCTATCTTTTCCCCACTGGTTTGGGAGCTCCATCTTTAGTCTAGACCAGGGGGGCAATTGTGTCCATTGGCAACTTCTGGTGACATTTTTAATCGCCATGTTTGGGGGTGCATGGGTGTTGCTGGTTTCTAGTGGATGGAGGCCAGGGACGCTGTTCATCACCCTGCAATGCACGGGACAGACCCCACAGCGAAGAATAAGCCAACCCCAAATGTCATTAGGGCCAAGATTGGAAAACCCTGTGTTAGACAAATCCCATCTCTTCTGGGGGCTCTAGATTCTTTACCAATGTTCTGTTTGTGTATTCTGGGGCGATGGCACAGTGTCATAACTCCTGTGGCTTTATTATTAGATTTGGCACCTGAGAGGCATCCCCGTTTCACACTTTTTTTTTTTTTTTTTGAGACAGAGTTTTGCTCTGTTGCCCAAGCTTGAGTGCAGTGGCACAATCTTGGTTCACTGAAGCCTCAGTCTCCTGGGTTCAAGCGATTCTCTTGCCTCAGCCTCCTGAGTAGCTGAGATTACAGACGCCCGCCACCACGCCCGGCCAATCTTTGTATTTTTAGTAGAGACAGGGTTTCACCGTGTTGGCCAGGCTGATCTTGAACTCCTGACCTCAGGTGATCCACCCGCCTCGGCCTCCCAAAGTGATAGAAATACAGGCGTGAGCCACGGTGCCTGGCCCCTGTTTTACACTTGAGGAAAGTGAAGCTCAGAGAACGGTTTCTTCGGCTCAATTACAAGTGGTCGAGCCCAAACCCACTCCAGAAACTGGACTCCTAATCACAATACCAGCCATTCCCCCATGAGCAGTCAGGGGCTCAGCAGTGGCGAGGCGGCAGAAACTCGGCCCAGGTCACAGCCCGCCCCCTGCGGGACCTGGTTGGCTAAACTGCCGTGATGACCGGCAGGTCCTGAAGCCAATGAGGCGGCGGATCTCTCCAAGTCCCTAAATCCACTGGACCCTTTGCAGAAGCGACTTCCAGAAGCTTAAATGCCCTGGACCCGCCCGCCCGCCGGCCCGAAACCAGACCGCTGATGTCTCACCAGGATGGCGACTTGGTATTTACTGAAGATCTTTGCACATGAATGGTCTGAAGTCTCGTAGCATCGCTGGAAGTCGGGTTATTACAGTAGCAGTTGTGGTGGTGGTGGTGGTGGTAGTGGTAGTAGTAGTACTAGTAGAAGTATTTGAGACGGAGTCTCACTCTTTCACCAGGCTGGGGTGCAGTGGCGCGATCTCGGTTTATTGCAACCTTCGCCTCCCAGGTTCAAGTGATTCTCCTGCCTCAGCCTCCCGAGTAACTGGAATCACAGGCGCTCACCACCACACCCGGCTCATGTTTTGTATTTAGTAGAGACAGGGTTTCACCATGTTGATCAGGCTGCTCTTGAACTCCTGACCTCAGGTGATCCACCTGCTTCAGCCTCCCAAAGTGCTGGGATTACAGGCATGCGCCACCACGCCCTGCAGGGTTATTATTAATAATCCCCCCCTCTTTTTTTTGAGACACAGTTTTGCTCGTTGCCCAGGCTGGAGTGCAATGGCCCGATCTCAGCTCACCACAACCACCGCCTCCTGGGTTCAAGCGATTCTCCTGCCTCAGCCTCCCAAGTAGCTGGGATTACAGGCATATGCCACCACGCCTGGTTAATTTTTGTATTTTTAGTAAAGACGGGGTTTCTTCATGTTGGTCAGGCTGGCCTCGAACTCCTGACCTCAGGTGATCTGCCTGCCTCAGCCTCCCAAAGGGCTGGGATTACAGGCATGAGCCACCGAGCCCGGCCAATAATCCCATTTTATAGTGGAATAAACAGGTTCCCAGAAGCAACAAGAGAGGCTGGGGTTGCACAGTGATCCTGAAGAGGGTCCTGGCCCTGCTCATGCCTCATAACACAGGCAGCCTCTTGAGGGCCCCCACACCTCCCCATCCTCCAAAAAGTTTTCGCCTGGGCTGCACTGCTAGACACTTTGGGCTCTGAGCCGCACACTTTGCTCACATGACCTTATTTTTAAATTTTTATAGTTTTTTTAAGAGGCAGGATCTTGATATCACCCAGGCTGGAGTACAGTGCTGTGATCGTAGCTCCTTGCAGCCTCCAACTCCCAGGCTCAAGCAATCTTCCCACCTCAGGCTCCCAAGCAACTGGGACCACAGGCCCACCCACCACATCTGCCTAATGTTTTTACTTTTTGTAGAGATAGAGTCTTGCTATGTTGCCCAGGCTGGTCTCAAACTCCTGGGCTCATGCTATCCTCCCGCCTCAGCCTCCCAAAGTACCGGGATTACAGGCGTGACGCCCAACCCTGACATGACCACATTTCGTCCTTACAGTGATCCCCTGGAGTAGGACCTCTTTACTGCCCCCACTGTACAACCGAGGAAACCCAGGCTCAGAGAGGTAAAATACTGGTCCGAGGTCTCACAGCTGGGTAGCAGTGACCTTGGCTCTTGAGCTGGGTAGATACCCTGAGTGCAGCTGAAGATTTGCCAGTCCATCCCGCCATGTGGGTGTCCCATGTCTGGGAGGTAAGAGCAGGCTCTATCCATTTTGACAGGAACAAGCTGCCAAAGTGTTACCAGAAAGGGGTCCTGATCCAGACCCCAAGAGAGGGTTCTCCAATCTCACACCAGAAAGAATCCAGGGCGAATTCATAGAGTATAGTGAAAGCAAATTTATTAAGAAACGAAAGGAATAAAAGAATGGCTACTCCGGCCGGGCATGGTGGCTCAAGCCTGTAATCCCAGCACTTTGGGAGGCCGAGACGGGCGGATCACGAGGTCAGGAGATCGAGACCATCCTGGCT
>NW_012099209.1:1108622-1113958 GCF_000951045.1 Mandrillus leucophaeus | reverse complement strand
TACAGAACTTAGCTTGGCATGATATGGTGATATATGCCTGTAATCCCAGCTACTCGGGAGGCTGAGGCACAAGAATCGCTTGAACCTGGGAGGCAGAGGCTGCAGTGAGTTGGGATCATGCCACCACACTCCAGCCTGCGTGACAGAGTCTCACACACACAAAAATAAGTATGTGACAGCAAACCCAATGTGTATTGCCCTTGAGTGGGGATAAACCAGTGGAGCAAAATACATGCATGTTCAGGTTCAAAGTTGGTGCTTGATAATTGCTCAGTCAACAAACGAACACCCCTCAGAAGGAAAAAAAATGAGGGAACTAGAAAGCCAAATGCCTTTCATATGACCCCCATTCTATGTACCAGGCACCCACCTAGGGCTTCCACAATACACGCCTCCCGTGTATAAGCCTCCACAGCGACCACATGCTGGAAGCAATGTAGGGACACAACGCTGCAACCACTGGCCCAGATGTCCAAGATCTGACGCACCTTGGGGCAGGCCTGGGGGGGCTAGGGCAGAGTCCGGAGTCAGCACTCCCAATCCCCTCCCCTGCCCATGGCCTGACTGCCCTCGCTGAACCCTGATCCCTGTCCTCACACCTGTTTTCTTGACCGCCCATGGTGACCAAGGGCTTCCCAGAGGTGGACATATGGCCGGGCCCTCGTCCCTTTGCCCACGTAGAAGATGGCACGGACAAAAGTCTGAAGGCGCTCAGCTGGGGTCAGTGAGAAGGCTCGGGCTGGCAGGTCCTGAGTCTCCCTGGATGAAGGGGGTAGCTCAGACAGGGAAAAGTGGATAGAGTGGTCCCCAGAGGCAGTCCTTAAAGTCACATGTCTAGTGACTCCTGATTACAGGATCAGAGAAAGGCAGTGGCTCCCCAAAGACATTCAGCAGCTTGCTTTTTTTTTTAGACAGAGTTTCACTCTTGTTCTCCTGGCTGGAGTCCAATGGCATGATCTCAGTTCACTGCAACCTCCACCTCCCAGGTTCAAGCGATTCTCCTGCCTCAGCCTCCCGAATAGCTGGGATTACAGGCATGCGCCAACACACCTGGCTGATCTTGTATTTTTAGTAGAAATAGGGTTTCTCCATGTTGATCACACTCATCTCTAACTCCTGACCTCATGTGATCCGCCCACCTCAGCCTCCCAAAGTGCTGGTATTACAGGCGTGAGCCACCATGGCCGGCTGGGCTCACGTCTGTAATCCCAACACTTTGGGAGGCCAAGGCAGGAGGATCACTTGAGGCTGGGAGTTTGAGAACAGCCTGGCCAACATGATGAAACCCCATATCTACTAAAATTACAAAAAAAAATTAGCTAGAGATGGTGGCACATGCCTATAATCCCAACTACTTGGGAGGCTGAGGTACAAGAATCGCTTGAACCCAGGAGGCAGAGGTTGCAGTGAGCCAAGATTGCACTACTACATTCCAGCCTGGGTGAAAGTGTGAGACTCTGCCTCAAAAAAAAAAAAAAAAGGAAAAAAAAGAGGCTGGTGTGGTGGCTCACACCTGTAATTCCAGCATTTTAGGAGGCCAGGGTGGGCGGATCACCTAAGATCAGGAGTTCAAGACCAGCCTGGCCAACATGTTTAAACCTCGTCTCTACCAAAAATACAAATATCAGCCGGGTGTGGTGGCGGGTGCCTGTAATCCCAGCTACTTGAGAGGCTGAGACAAGAGGATTGTTTGAACCCGGAAGGTGGAGGTTGCAGTGAGCCGAGACGGCACCATTGTACTCCAGCCTTGGCAACAAGAATGAAACTCCGTCTTAAAAAAGAAAAAGAAGGAGAAGCTGATGATTAGAGAGGGCCAGTCCCTTTCTTAAGGGTACACAGCGAATAAAAACCAACCCCCAAATTTTCTAGCTTCCATTTCTGGGGCTTTCCTGCCCTAAGTACCTGGGGTCCAGCAGCAAATATGTGAAGCTAGACTTCACGACCCCCTCCCGCCACCTCCTGGCGGGATCTGGCTGCTCAAACTGCTGGGCCAGCGCGTCTTCATCTGCCTGGACATCTGGAATACAGCCTGTCCGCAGGGCTGCAGCCAGTTCTAGGCTGTGCCCTGAAAACTCTGGGCCTGGAAGTCAAGGGAGATGGAGAAAGGGATGATTCTGAGATGGGGAAGGAAGTGGGGCGGAGAGCTGGGGTTCTCTGGGAGATTCCTGGAGGCTCCCTGGATTCCACGTGCCCTGGGGAGACTAACCAGGGGCAATCTGGGCTTCTTTCAGCCGCTGGAGGTAGAATCGCCGGGTGAAGGGTGTGACAGGGCCAGGATTCTCACCAAGCGCTCGGAGCCCCTGCAGCAACTCCAAGTCAGACACAATGGAGACTGGCGGGTGCTGGCAACAGCCGACAGGGTCCCTGCCACCTGGAGAGCTTGCCTCATCCTCTGTCAGCCAGAGCGTGGCCATGTCACTATCAATGGATGTCTGGTGCTCCCACAGGCCGTGGCAGTCAGAAGCTCCAGGGGCTCGTGTCGGGGGGGTGCTATGAGCTGGACTCCTGTCTAGGAGAGGCATGGAGGAAGGGGAGGACTGGAAGCCAGCAGCATTTGGTGGGGTCAGAGTCAGGGCCTGCAGACGGGCATTCAGTTCTGCCTCCGTGCCCTGAGACCTAGGTACCCTCTGGGTGGCATGGACAACATGCAGAAGTCCCTGCCTGGTCGGTGGCAATGACCCAGCCCAGGCGGGAGTGTCGGAGGCTGGGTCCTCCGCTCCAGAGACCTCAACTGCCGTGATGAAAGAGGCATCTGAGCTGTAATCCCAGTGCCCTGGAGGGGACGCTGAGCTCCCATCTTTGTCCACAATTTCAAGGGGAACAGGGAGGCTGGGGGGTCCTGGGTCAGCCTCCAAGCCCACGTCCCTGTTGTCACCTCTGCATGGCTGCGTTTGGAGTGCTATGGAATCCAGCATCTCATCAGGAGATCCAGAGAGGCCTGGAGCTGCAGGTGAGAGTGGGGGTCAGAGAGGAGAGGAGGAGGGATGAGACAGCGATGGGAATAGGATCAGACATAAAAAGGAGATAGGAATGTCTGAGGCCGAAAAAGCTGGCCACAGAGAGTGGATGTAAGACAGAACCAATAGGCGGGGTGGGGGAGACAGTGGATGCCAGGGACTGGTCCAGAAGTCAAGCCCCAGCAGCCCTGCAGGCCCTACTCACTGCCAGGTGCAGCCTCGGGCTCCTGGGTCTCTGCCCCGATCCGGGTCCAGGTCCTGGTCCGCGTGTCGAGATCTTGCAGGACTCGCGCACACTCCAGGTGCCCCTGCTGCAGGGCCAGGTCCAGCGGCCGGAGTCCGTCCTACAGGGGCGCGGTCAGCAGGGGGCGCTCGAGGCCCTCTTACCTTCCTTCCCTCCCTCCCTCCCTCTGGGCTCGCCCAGCCGTTCTTTGCCCGCGCAGTGCCTCCCAACCTGGTCGCGCAGCGCCGGGTTTGCTCCTTGGCTCAGCAGCAGCTCCAGGCCGCGGCGGCAGCCCCAGGCAGCGGCCACATGCAGCGGCGTCAATGCCTCGACAGATCTGGGGCGGCAGCGCAAGAGGGGTCATTGCGGACTCAGCCTCCCGGCAGGAACCCCCATCTCCGCTCTGGGGACCGGGAGCCTTCGTTCTCGGCCCCCTGATCTCCACTGTCCACCCTGGGACACTGCCCTTGGAACTTAGATGCTATGACTTCAGGCCAGGACCCAAACCTCTCCCGTCTGACCCTGGAGCCTCCACCACAAGATTCAAACCCTTGGTCCTAGCGCAGCCCCATTCCCCGCCCTCGGTCTGGGGCCCCAGCGCCTCCCTCGAGCCCTAGCCCCTGCCCTTGGACCCCCAAGTTCCCTCCCCAAGATTCCCCCAAACCCCACCCTCGGGCTCCGAGGCCCTGGCCCGGGATGGTGGGGCGCCCCTTCCCGGATTCCCAGACTTCGGCTTGGGGAGACCCCGCCCCGGACCCAGGCACTACCTTACCGAGCGTTGGGGTCCCCGCCTTGGCGCAGTAGGGCCCCGAGGCAACGCAGGCCGCGCGGGTGCCGGGCTCCGGCAGCCAAGTGCACAGCAGCTGCGCCATCCTCCAGCACCAAATTAGGGTCCGCGCCGCAGCGCAGCAGCTCCTCTACCGCCCTGCAAACACCGGGGTCAGAGTGGACTCGGGTGAAAGACCCCCACTCCTGGCCCGCCCCCGGCCCCGCCCTCACCACGGCTCCTCCTCCCGCAGCGCCGCCCGCAACCTGCGAGCCAGGAGGGCCTCGGAGCACATGCCCTGGCGGGGTCCGAAGCGCACCGCCTGGCGGGTCGATTTCCTACTTCCCGCGGCTGGCTTGTGGGCATGCGCCGCTCCGCCCCTCGGCTCATGGGGACCCTCTCCGGGGCTGAGCAGGGTTCCCAGCCAGGCTGCCCCGCGCCGCACCGGGGTCCACATCGGGGTTCGAGAGCTTCGGGATTCGAGAGCTTTGGTGTTCGCAGAGGCCCGTGACACCCGGAGGCGCTCAAGCAGGGCTGGGACCGCCGATAAGAGCCCGGGCGGGAGGATGCCACTGGGTGTGCCACTATCTCATTTAAAAACGGGAAACGCAAAGGTACCCGCCTCGAGTGGGTGGAGCTACGATTAGGAAAGTCCGGGGTGCCCCAGGTCTTTAAGTCTCAGGGAATCTTCTGCAAGGGTGGCCTCTGAGAGGGCGCACGGCCTTATGAGAGGCTTAGGCCAGGCACGGTGGCTCACACCTGTAATCCCAGCACTTCGGGAGGCCCAGGCAGGAGGGTTGCTTGAGCTCTGGAGTTCGAGATCAGCCTGGGCAACTTGGATAAATCCTGTCCCTACAAAAAATACAAAAAACGAGCCGGGCGTGGTGGCTTGCGCCTGTGGTCCCAGCTATTTGGGAGGCTAAATTGGTAGAATCTCCTGAGCCCGGAAGTTCGAGGATGCAGTGAGCCATGATCACACCACTGCACTCCAGCCTGGGCAACAGAGCAAAACTCTGTCTCAGAAAATAAACAAGTAAATGAATACATACATACATACATACATACATACATACATAAAATAGAGGCTTCAATTTCCAACCCCCAGGCCGAGGGCCCGGCTCAGGCCTTTAATCATAGTGCTTTGGGAGGCTGAGGCGGGAGGATCGCTTGAGGCTACTAGTTTGTTATTTTTCCTTTCTTTTTGTGAGTGCAGGAGTTTGAGACCAGCCTCGGCAACAGAGTGAGGCCATGTCTGTCTGTTTGTTTGTTGTTGTTGTTGTTGTTGTTGTTTTTGAAACAGATCTTACTCGGTTGCCCAGGCTGGAGTGCAGTGGCGCAATCTGGGCTCACTGCAACATTTGCCTCCTGGGTTCAAGTTATTCTCCTGCCT
>NW_012099209.1:1105407-1108169 GCF_000951045.1 Mandrillus leucophaeus | reverse complement strand
CTCCCAAAGTGCTGGGATTACAGCCATGAGCTACCACACCTGGCCAAGACCCTGTCTTTAAAAACAATCTTTTAAAAAATTTCCAGCCCTCGTTCTGTATTGCCCATTTTCAATCCAGCGCAACTAGGACTTCAGTATTTTGGAGGGCTGGACCTCTGAGTCTTAGGTGTCCCATCTGCAAAATATGAGAATCCTAACGAAGTTGATGCGGGGATTGAACAGGGGCTTGGGCACAAGGGTCTGACACACACACAATAGGTTCCCGAAAAATGTTCATAGGGAGGAAAAGCAGTCACTCAATAAAGCTATTTGTGTTTACTTTTCAGATAGGGTCTTGCTCTGTCACCCAGGCTGGAGTGCAGTGGTGCGATGACAGCTCACGGCAGCCTTGACCTCCTAGGCTCAAGTGATCCTCCCACTTCAGCCTCCCAAGTAGCTGGGAATCACAGGTGTGAGCTACCAAGCCTGGCTAATTTTTGCATTTCCTGTAGAGACAGGAAATGTTGCTATGTTATCCAGCGTGGTCTTGAACTCCTGGCCTCAAGCAACCCTCCTATCATGGCCTCACTACTGCTGATGGAGGTATTAAACCTCCCTCTTAGGGACGTATGATCCAGGCCTGGCTGATCAGAACATCATACAACCCTGGCACATGACTAGCTCTTAACTGAAGGTCATGTAACCCCCCAGGGAAGTCCAGTCATATCCAGGTGCTGAGAGAACTCTGCCTTGACCTGGGTTGGGGTCTGGGGAGTGGTTGGAGCCATCATACACCTTTCCGTTTGTTGGGGGGTAAGCAGGACATACTGACTGGCAACCATGTCAGTACCCTCCCCAATGGCAATGTTGTCCTAGCACCTGGATACAGCCAAGCCTGAAGCTGTTCTCTTGGCTTTTTCATCTTTTTTATTTTTGAACTTTTCATTTTTATTTGAGAAAAGCTCTCGCTCTGTCACCAGGCTGGAGTACAGTGGTGCGATCTCAACTCGCTGCAACCTCTGCGTCCCAGGGGCTTTTTCATCCACAAGAAAGCAGCCACTCACCTTTGCTCAGTGGCTAAGTTTTCTGTCACTTGCAATGAAGGTGATCCCAATTAACGCAAAGTGATGGGTGTGGACTTCGGTTAACGAGTCTCAAATTTTTATTTTGATGGCAAAAATCACACAGGGAAGAACAAAAATTATCCATGACAAACTAGGAGTGGAAATGGGCTGGGAAACACGGAAGATGGGTGCCCACAGTTCCTGGGATCCCTCCTGGAATCCTGGGTTTCCCTCCTAGGACCCCACAAGGTACCCTAGGTGCCTCCTGGAACCCCCTGACCCCAGAGGTCCCAAGGAACCCAGTATGAGAACCAAGGCTTTAGGCCAAGGACTTCCTTGCACAAGAAGATGCAGATGTACAGGGATGATTCAGACAGTGGCCTCAACCTCAGTGGCTTCATCTTCCTCCTCCAGCAGGCTGTAGGAAGCGTGGCTCTGGCAGGGCCGCTGCAGGGGGTGGGCCAACAGTTTCGCCATGCAGTTGTGCAACTCCAGGGCTGGCCCAGCCAGCGCCACCTCATACTTGTAGCTGGTACCCTTGGTATCCAGGCTGCCCATGAAGGCAAACATGTCCTGGGGAGGGGCGGGGGTCAGTGAAGGGCTGTTCAGGCAGAGGTTACCCCAACAGGCCCTTCATATCCCTGGAGGGCTTCTCAGAAGAGGGGACATCTGGGGTGGGTTCTAAAGGGTGAAGAGGAGTTTGCCAAGCAGAAACCATTCATACATTGAGCAAACATTCCCTGCCATGGACCCAGTGTTAGGGATCTGAAGAGGTCCCAGTCATGGATCCCAAAGAGTCCCCAGTGTGGAGAGACACAGTCAGATACAGACACATTCTCCTGGCCCCCACTTTGATCCTTCTTGAAAAACAGGGAGGGCTTCTCAGAGGAGGGACTTTTTATTTTACTTTTTTTTTGCTGTTGAGACGGGGTTTCGCTGTGGTTCCCAGGCTGGTGTGCAATGGCACCATCTCAGTTCACCACAACCTCCACCTCCCAGGTTCAAACGATTCTCCTGCCTCAGCCTCCTGAGTAGATGGGATTTCAGGCATGCGCCACCATGCCCGGTTAATTTTGTATTTTTAGTAGAGACACGGTTTCTCCGTATTGGTCAGGCTGGTCCGAACTCGTGACTCAGGTGATCCACCTGCCTCGGCCTCCCAAAGTGCTGGGATTACAGGTATGCACCACTGCTGCCTGGCCCGATTTTTATTTTTTGACACAGGGTCTCCGCCCTGTCACCCAGGCTGGAGTGCAGTGGCTTGATCATAGCTCACTGCAATCTCCACCTTTCGGGCTTAAGCGAGCCTCCTGTCTCAGCCTCCCGAGTAGCTGGGACCACAGGCATACACCACCACGCCTGGCAAGAGGGGGGACTTTTGATTTGGGTATTGAAGTATGAGGAGGAGCTGGTCTCAACTCCCTATTCATAGTTGGGTAAACTGAGGTTCAGAGAAGTAAGTAATCCACTCGAAGTCCCACAGCTAGTTCAGGTCTGGGATGTGAAGGCCCAGCAGGGCCTTTGTAGTCCAAGAGGGATGGATGCTCCAGGCTGAGGGCATAGCGAGGTCAAAGGCAGGAAGAAAGGGAAGAGGGAGCCGGTCGCGGTGGCTCACACCTGTAACCCCAGCACTTTGGGAGGCTGAGGCAGGCAGATCACCTGAGGTCAGGAGTTCAAGACCAGCCTGGCCAACATGGTGAAACCCCGTCTCTACTAAAA
>NW_012099209.1:1099348-1100012 GCF_000951045.1 Mandrillus leucophaeus | reverse complement strand
GGAGGCGGAGCTTGCAGCGAGCTGAGATCCAGCCACTGTACTTCAGCCTGGGCGACAGGGCTCTGTCTCAAAAAAAAAAAAAAAATACTAAATTAGCCAGGTGTGGTGGTGCACACCTATAATCCCAGCTACCTGGGAGGCTGAGGCAGGAGAATCACTTGAACCTGGGAGGTGGAATTTACAATGAGCCAAGATTGCACCATTGCACTTAGCCAAGGCAATGAGAGCAAAACTCCGTCTCAAAAAAAAAAAAAAAAGGCAAAAAAAAAAAGCTCCCCTTTCCTGCATGGCTGGGGCCACTGTCCTCAAAACAAAAGAGCCAGGGGTGGTGTTGTCCTCCTGAAAAAAACTCTAACCATTTTTTACCTTTTTAACTTAGAAGAGTCCTATTCTATTTCAGTTTGGGGCCACATATGAGCCTTTTATGTCCAAATTACCATAAAATGTCCTGCGCCCAGGTTCAAGGGGCTGTAGGAGGAATGATGACATTTCTGTCACACACTGCCATTTATTGAGCATCAACTGTATGCCCAGCCATGTGTGAGGTGATCCCGAGGATCACTTGAGAACAGGAGTTCAAGACCAGCCTGGCCAAGATGGTGAAACCCCGTCTCTACTAAAAATACAAAAAAATTAGCCAGGCGTGGTGGCGGGCGCCTGTAAT
>NW_012099209.1:1098745-1099298 GCF_000951045.1 Mandrillus leucophaeus | reverse complement strand
ATCAACTGTATGCCCAGCCATGTGTGAGGTGATCCCCTTGTGGGTAAATTCTGGACCTCCTAAGTACAAATAAGGTACTTTTTTTTTTTTTTTTTTTAAGATGGAGTCTCATTCTGTCATCCAGGCTGGAGTGAAGTGGCGAGATCTCAGCTCACTGCTACCTCCGCCTCCCGGGTTCAAGTGATTCTTGAGCCTCAGCCTCACAAGTCGCTGGGATTACAGGCGGGGACCACCGTGCCTGGCCCAAACGAAGTACTTTCGCTTCTGTATTATTACAGCATCTCCATGGGGTAGGCAGCTTTGTGCCTTCCACAGTACAGATGGGGAAACAGGCTCAGAGGGGTGACTTCCCCAGCCTTGGCAGGACTGAGATCTGAACTTCAGCCAGCCAGAATCAGGACTCAGACTTTCCTGAGCCCCAAGGACGACAGAAGGAGACAGCCCCCTTCATAGGGACACTCCTGCCAGGAAGGATACTGAAGGTGGAACAGGAGGCCGTCTCCAGATCATAGAGGCAGCTGCAGAGCTCACGGGGGTCGGAGGTCAGGCCGGA
>NW_012099209.1:1092751-1094935 GCF_000951045.1 Mandrillus leucophaeus | reverse complement strand
AAAAAAAAAAGAAAAGAAAGCAAGGAACATTGGGGATGGGGGAGGCAGGACTCAAGATGTTGCCTGGACCATCATCCCAATGGCTGCCACAGCAGACAACTGGGAAACAGCTGTTTAATGACCAAATGCCATGACCCACCCCGGCCAGGGCTCCAGGGCTACCAAATGGAGGTAAAGACCCCCAGACCCAGCGCAGGTGTGTTCCAAGACATCCTGTCCACGCCCGCCTGCCACTCACACCTGCTGCGGCCTCTCACCTTCCAGCTCATCTCCTCCTCCTTCTCCTCGGTGCCATTGTGGATGTAAACAACGTCAAAGAAGAAATATGGGCACTGGAACATTTTCTGTGGGGCAAGTAAAGAACACCAGCCTCTGGGGCTTGGGTCACCCCATGCCCCACGTCTATAACTCCCTTATTTCTGCCTCAGACTCTGGGAACTTGCCTCTAGGCACCCCAGCCTCTGTGGTTGGGAAGTCCCTCCTGGTGTCTAACCACCATCCTCATGGCTGCAGGCACCCCTCCCTCTCCCAGGCCTCACCCACCTTCATGGGCTCTGTCAAGGAGAACTGGGGCTGGCAGGGTGGACGGCTGTAGACGAGGATGGTGCGGACCACATATGGCGGGGGAATCGTCTGCACGTTCTCTGTGACCGGAAGCTCAGTTTTCTGCTGGCTGCATACCCGGGAGGAGGGAGCAGTCAGAGCAGCCTGTGGGGGTCTGTCCCTCTTATCACCCTCAGAGAGACCCTAGATGCTCACCGGGCAGGTGAGGCCCCACTGATGTCTCCCAAATTCACTGCTGCCTGTGAGGCATCCCGTAAGCGGTTCCCTCTGCCCTGAGCATGTGGCCAGCCTCACCCCTCTGAGTGCAATGGTGAGATCTCAGCTCACTGCAACCTCTGCCTCCCGGGTTCAAGGAATTCTCCTGCCCCGGCCTCTCAAGTAGCTGGGATTACCGGCGCCCATCACCACGTCCAGCTAATTTTTGTATATTTAGTAGAGATGCACTTTCACCACGCTGGCCAGGCTGGTCTCAAACTCCTGACCTCAGGAGATCTGCCTGCCTCGGCCTCCCAAAGTGCTGGGATTACAGGCCTGAGCCACCACGCCTGGACCACCCTCAGTGTCCTGAGCATCCCCCATCACTGCTGTCAGCTGGAGCTGCCTAGCAACACGTGCATCTCCATCGGCCCCCATGCTCCCAAGACACATAAATGAGGAATTGCTCAGGGCGAGGTTGGAAGGGAGGAGGCTTTATGGCTCCCTAGATTATTTCTGGGCTACTTGGGGCTTCTTCCCACAAGTGACCCTTCTCTTTGAAGGTAAGAATTTCTCCGCAGGGGACTTACATGAGGCTGAAAAGTCCTTCCAGATCTGGTGGGGACGCTAAGGAGAAGGCTGGTAGAGCACGAGTGAGCAGGAACAGGTGGCTTCCCTGGTCCTGACGCCAGAGGAGACCCGGCACCCCTGCAGACGCACCATGTGACCCTGGCCAAGTCACTTGCCCTCTCTGATACTCGAATTCCCCTCAGCATGGATCACAAAATAGGGTGCTGGCACCAGATGACTTTAAGACTCTTGGTATGCCAGGCACAGTGGCTCATGCCTGCAATCTCAGCACTTTGGGAGGCCAAGGCGGGTGGACCACCTGAGGTCAGGAGTTCGAGATCAGCCTGGCCAACATGATGAAACCCCATCTCTACTAAAAGTACAATATTAGCCGGGCCTGGTGGCGCATGTCTGTAATCCCAGCTACTTGGGAGGTTAAGGCAGGAAAATTGCTTGAGCTCGGGAGGTGGAGATTGCGGTGAGCCGAGATCATGCTGCTGCACTCCAGCCTGGGCAACAAGAGCGAGACTCCATCTCAAAAACAATAATAAATAAGATCCACAGGGAGCCATGGGAGGTTTTGGAGCAGAGATGGGACGGAATCTAACTTGTTTTAAAACAGAATGGGGCCGGGCATGGTGGCTCATGCCTGTAATCTCAGCACTTTGGGAGGCTGGGGTGGGAGGATCACTTGAGCCCAGGAATTCAAGACCAGCCTGGGCAACATAGCAGGACCCTGTCTCTAAAAAACATACAAAATTCGCCGGGCGTGGTGGCTCAAGCCTGTAATCCCAGCACTTTGGGAGGCCGAGACGGGCGGATCATGAGGTCAGGAGATCGAGACCATCCTGGCTA
>NW_012099209.1:1092079-1092701 GCF_000951045.1 Mandrillus leucophaeus | reverse complement strand
AAAAAAAAAAAAAAAAAAAAAATTGGGCAAAGACTAGAGTGATGGAGCCATAAGCCAAGGAATGCCAGGAGCCACCAGAGGCTAGAAGAGGCAAGAAGGGGCCAGGTGGGGTGGCTCATGCCTATAATCCCATCACTTTGGGAGGCCAAGGCAGGCGGATCACCTAAGGTCAGGAGTTCAAGACCAGCCTGGCCAATGTGGTGAAACCCTGTCTCTACTAAAAATACAAAAATTAGCCGGGCGTGGTGGCGCACGCTTCTAATCCCAGCTACTCGGGAGGCTGAGGCAGGAGAATTGCTTGAACCCGTGAGGCAGAGGTTGCAGTGAGCCAAGATCGTGCCACTGTACTCCAGCCTGGGCAATAAAAGCGAAACTCCATCTCAAAAAAAAAAAAAAAAAGACAGACAGACAGACAAAGAGAAGAGGCAAGAGCCCCTTAGAGCCTCCAGAGGGGGCGTGGCCCTGCCGACACCTGACTTCTGGCCCCAAGAACTGTGAGAGAATAAATTTCTCTGGTTGAAAGCTACCAAGTGGCCGGGCGCGGTGGCTCAAGCCTGTAATCCCAGCACTTTGGGAGGCCGAGACGGGCGGATCACGAGGTCAGGAGATCGAGACCATCCTG
>NW_012099209.1:1089595-1092029 GCF_000951045.1 Mandrillus leucophaeus | reverse complement strand
CAGGAGTTCAAGACCAGCCTGGCCAAGATGGTGAAACCCCGTCTCTACTAAAAATACAAAAAAATTAGCCAGGCGTGGTGGCGGGCGCCTGTAATCCCAGGTACTCAGGAGGCTGAGTCAGAGAACTGCTTGAACCCGGAAGGCGGAGGTTGCAGTGAGCCAAGATCGTGCCACTGCACTCCAACAGAGCGAGACTCTGTCTCAAAAAAAAAAAAAAAAGATTCCTTCAGCCACCCTCCTCTGAGAACCCTGTGCCAGCTAGATAAGGCCCTAGAGGTACAGGTCACACTGCAGGGGGATGGCGGAGCTCAGCCACAAACCCAGTAGTCTGGCTGACGTCTGAGCTCCTGCCCTCTCCAAATGGTCCCTCTGTGCATATGGGGATCAAGGTTCCTTTAGACTCACTGCAGGAACTTTGCTCAGCCATGGGCTGATTGCCGCTGAGGGGAAGGAGGTGCCATATTCAACATCTCCAAGGAGGCCCTCAAGCCCCATCCAGGCTCTGCCACTCAAACTGCCCCCTACCCCAGATACATGACTCCAGACAAGTATCATGAGTAGGCAGCATATGACTCCAGACAAGGGCTTCAGGGCCAGCTGGACCTGGGTCCCAATCCTGGCTCTGCCCCATTGCTCTGAGCCCTCAACTCAGCAGGTCACTTTGCTTCTTGGCATCTCCAAGTCATTGCTATGAATGGAGGTTCAATGGGTCATAGCCTTAACGTTACCAGTTGTCCTTGCTACTCTTTTTTTATTTTACTTTTTGTGAGATGGAGTGTCATTCTTGTTGCCCAGGCTGGACTGCAATAGCGTGATCTCGGCTCACCGCAACCTCCATCTCCCGGATTAAAGTGATTCTCCTGTCTCAGCCTCCCGAATAGCTGGGACTACAGGCATGCACCACTGTGCCTAGCTAATTTTTGTATTTTTAGTAGAGGTGGGGGTTTCACTATGTCAGCCAGGCTGGTCTCAAACTCCAGACCTCGTGATCCACCCATCTCGGCCTCCCAAAGTAATCCCAGCACTTTGGGAGGCCGAGGCGGGTGGATCACAAGGTCAGGAGATCGAGACCACCCTCACTAACACGGTGAAACCCCGTCTCTACTAAAAACACAAA
This sequence comes from Mandrillus leucophaeus, assembly GCF_000951045.1. Lineage (NCBI taxonomy): Eukaryota > Metazoa > Chordata > Mammalia > Primates > Cercopithecidae > Mandrillus > Mandrillus leucophaeus. The sequence continues at coordinate 1,090,912 of NW_012099209.1, read as the reverse complement.
AAAATTAGCCGGGTGTGGTGGAGGTGGGCACCTGTAGTCCCAGCTACTCGGGAGGCTGAAGCAGGAGAATGGTGTGAAACCGGGAGGCGGAGCTTGCAGTGAGCGGAGATAGCGCCACTGCACTCCAGCCTGGGTAACAGAGCGAGATTCTGTCTCAAAAAAAAAAAAAAAAGAGACAAGGTCTTGCTCTATCACCCAGGCTGGAGTGTGTTGGCAAAATCATAGCTCATTGCAGCCTCAAATTCTTGGGATCAATCGATCCTCCCAGCTTGCCCTCCCAAGTAGCTGGGAGTCTAGGAACATGCCACCATGCCCAGCCAAGGCAGGCAGACTTCAGATCAGGAGTTTTGAGACCAGCCTGGCCAACATGGCAAAACTCGTCTCTACTAAAAATACAAAAATTAACCGAGCGTGGTGGTACATGCCTGTAATCTCAGCTACTCAGGAGGCTGAGGCACAAGAATCACTTGAACCTGGGAGGTGGGGGTTGCAGTGAGCTGAGCTCACTCCATTGCACTCCAGCCTGGGCAAGAGAGCAACACCCTGTCTCAAAAACAAATAAATGAATAAATACATATACATATATATATTTTTTTTTTAGAGAGATGGGGTCCATGTTGCCCAGACTAGTCTTGAACTCCTAGCCTCAAGTGATCTTCCTATCTCAGCCTTCTGAATCACTGGGATTACAGGCATGAGCCACTGCACCTGGCTCTTGCTACTCTCTGATACTGCCAGGCCTGAAGCCAGACCAAGCTGGTGTGAGTTTCAGAGTAAGAGCCCCGTATCTTTTGGGCTGGACCCTCCCGGCCATGGCTGCATGTTCAAGCCCTAAAATGTCCCTCTTACCCGTTGAACGACTCCAGCTTTGGCAGTGACATTTCCTCTGACAGGTCCAGGCAGATAATCTGCAAGGTAGTTGGAGGGTGGTGAGCGTCCTCTGACCTTAACATTGGCCCCCACACCACTCACTGGCCCTCTTCAAGCTGCCCTGTCTGAAAAGGCAGTACGGTGACCCCTAATCGTGAGCCAAGCCATCCACTTTGAAAAGCAATGGCTTAGAAGCATGGGCGCTGAACTGGGAGTCCATGTAGAAAAGCAAATCAATGAGCCAGACAATGTGTGACACAGAAACACAGAAATAAGGATATAGCAGGTTGAACTGTGGCTCCCAAAAGACATGTCCACCCAGAACCTGAGAATGTGACCTTATTTGGCCAGGCACAGTGGCTCACAGCTGTAATCCCAGCACTTAGGGAAGCCAAGGAAGGCAGATCACTTGAGGTCAGGAGTTTGAGACCAGCCTGGCCAACATGG
>NW_012099209.1:1081620-1087980 GCF_000951045.1 Mandrillus leucophaeus | reverse complement strand
GAGCTTGCAGTGAGCTGAGATCCGGCCACTGCACGCTAGCCTGGGTGACAGAGCAAGACTCCGTCTCAAAAAAAAAAAAAAAGAAAGCTACCAAGTCCATGGTGACATGTGGCAGCCACAGGTAACTAATACAAAGGGAATGTCTGCAGAGTGAATCCCAAAAGACAAGATGCTAGGTTTCCTAGCATTTTAGAGCCCCAGGCCACCCCTTCTACTTACCACCTTCTCTGGACAGTTGACCCTTGGTGTCCGAATTTGGACCTCAGGGGCTGGCGGGGGCACTTGCCAGGACTTAGGGCCGGCTCCTGAAGTGTTGGGGCTCCCATCATCAGCACTGGCGGCCTCACCCTCACCCTCGCTGCGGCTGCCCACGCTGGCCTGTGCCCCCACCGCCCGGTCCTCAGCCCCTTCAGGATTGGAGCGAGTGCGGGGCCGAGGCTCTGCTGCGTGCTCCTCTTCCTCCTCCTCCTCTTCAGTGGGGCTGCTGGGCTCCGCCACTTCCATGGCTCCTGTGTGGCTAGATGGAACACGGACAGGGGAAGCCAGAATCCTCCCCTTGGGAGTTTTAAAAACATTTGGTTATGGTCAGGCATGGTGGCTCACGCCTGTAATCCTAGCACTTTGGGAGGCCGAGGCAGGCGGATCACCTGAGGTTGGAAGTTCGAGACCAGCCTCACCAACATGGAGAAATCCCATCTCTACTAAAAATACAAAATTAGCCAGGCGTGGTGGTGCATGCGTGTAATCCCAGCTACTCGGGAGGCTAAGGCAGGAGAATCAATTGAACCTGGGAGGGGTGGTTGCAGTGAGCTGAAATCCCGCCATGCACTCCACCCTGGGCGACAAGAGTGAAACTGTCTCAAAAAAAAAAAAAAAATTTGCTGACTAAGAAGGAAGAGGGGCCCTGAGCCGCTTACTGATGATGAGTCACTCCTCTTAGGGAGTCTGTTTCCTCAGCTGTAGAACGAGTGCCTTTTACACCTATCAGCCGAGCAGTCACTCTGACATAAGATAACAGTCCCCCCTCTTTTTTCCTCTTTTTTTTTTTTTTTAACGTAGTGCTAGCCTCATGCCCCTACTCGGCCAGTGAGCACATCCCAGCTCTGTGGCCACTGAAAATGGCTCGGGGATGGGCACATGACCCAAATCAGGCCATTGAGTGGCAACTCTGCAACTTCTAACACTGCCATCAAGGAAAAGAGACTCCCATTAGAGTTGCAAAGCTGGGAGAATAAAGCTGAGAGCTGCGAGGGGCCCCTTTTGCCTCTAAAGTAAAAAGCGAAATGGTCTCTACCCAGAAAACTGCTGATCGAATTCTGACCACCTGGACCCAGCTCCTATTAGACCCAATCTATAAGCCACTAACTTCCTTTTCTTCCTTAAGCCACATTGAGTAGGGTTTTCTGTTACCTAAAACTGAAAACGTCTTGGTGAATAAAGGAATAATAACCTCTAGGACACCCTCGTGCCTAGCGGGTGTCTGCATGAGGGAGAAGCAAAATATTAGGACTGTGGTTCCTCTTGGAGAGAAACAGGACACGAATGGAACAGTCTGTCTATCTGGGCAATAGGCACGGGCTTCCCAAGATGGTCTTTGAGCGCCTTGCAGTCCCCACGCCTCTAACGAAAACAAAGCTTTAGTGACAGCAAGAAGGATGGAGGCTAGACTGCAGGAGAAACCAGAAATAAAGGCGGAAGCCCCAGGAAAGGCTAGGAGCTGGATCTCTCGGGGCAAAGGGAGCTGGGCCCCTAGGAACAGGCCCCGCACGCTTTCACCACCCAACTTCGGCTCACCGTAGCCTGAGCCGCCTTCTAAATCAGCCGCCGACTCTCTAGGAAGCCGCCATCTTTACAGCCGGAAGTTGTGCGGCGCAGCCCCGACGCCTCCTGGGAAATGTAGTTCAGCGGGTCGCAGAACAAGCGGAGACAGAAACTAGTTGCGGCTAGGAAGGACTTGGAAGCTGATAGGCTAATACTGGGCTAGGGGGTGGGGTTTGGAGTGCGACAGCGCCAGTGCTTCTACCCTGATAGGCTAAAACGTGGACTACAGGTGGAGTTTGCAATGTGATAGGCTAAGAGGGACGACGAAGGCCGATTTAGGGAAAGAGGAGGAGCTGATTGGTGATTGGTGAAGCTGGTCTGAGCCTCTGTGTGAGGCAGCTATTCCCATGTGGGCGTGGCCTAAACATCCAGGACCCCTCCCAACTACTTAATTCCTGCTCCTTATTTTACATATATTTGCATGAATCAAAAAATACTTACTCTGGTCTTATTGGGTCACTGTAGGTGGAGGGAAGCTAAGTCAGGCCTATTTCAAGCCTGCCTCCTTTTTCATGGCTTTTTTCTTTCTTATTTTTAGAGACAGGGTATCGCTCTGTCGCCCAAACTAGACTGCAGTCACGCGATCCTGGCTAGTCACTACAGCTAAGCGATCTCTCAAGTAGCTGGGACTACAGGCGAGGACCACCGCTCAGGCTAAACCAGCCTTCCTTTTTTTTTTTTTTTTTTTCAGACGGAGTCTCACTCTGTCGCCCAGGCCGCCGTTGTCTTAGTGCACACTTCCCCTTAGCCCCACAACTATTTATTTATTTATTTATTTATCTATCTATCTATCTATCTATTTATCTATTTGAGACGGAGTCTCGTTCTGTCGCCCAGGTTGGAGTGCAGTGGCGCGATCTCGACTCACTGCAAGCTCCGCCGCCTCCCGGGCTCACGCCATTCTCCTGCCTCAGTCTCCGGAGAAGCTGGGACTACAGGCGCCCGCCACCACGCCTGCCTAATTTTTTTGTATTTTTAGTAGAGACGGGGGTTTCACCATGTTAGCCAGGTTGGTCTGGATCTCCTGACCTCGTGATCTGCCCGCCTCGGCCTCCCAAAGTGCTGGGATTACAGGCGTGAGCCATCGCACCCGACCTTCTTGTTGGTTTTTGGTTTTGGTTTTGGTTTTTTGAGAAGGAACCTCTCTGTGTCGCCCAGAGGTCTGTCGCCTAGAGCAGCTCTTTGAAGGCTCTAAGCCTTTGTCCAGGCAGTTCCTTCTGCCTGGAATGCTGTTCCTCCTGTTGCTTTTCTGGCAAGTTCTTCATCCTTCAAAGATCACCTTTACACAGCCCCTCCGGCTATTCTCGAATTAGAGCCTGGCCAATGTGGCAGGCTTCTTTGACCCTTAAAAAAAAAAAACTGAGGGGTTGGGGGCAGTGGCTCACACTTGTAATCACAGCATTTTGGGAGGCTGAGGTGGGCGGATCACGAGGTTAAGAGTTGGAGATCAGCCTGGCCAATATGGTGAAATCCTGTCTCTACTAAAATTACAAAAAATTATCCGGGTGTGGTGGTGCACACCTGTAATCACAGCTACTCGGAAGGCTGAGGCAGAAGAATTGCTTGAACCCGGCCGGGCGCGGTGGCTCATGTCCGGGCGTGGTGGCTCACGCCTGTAATCCCAGCACTTTGGGAGGCCGAGGCGGGTGGATCACGAGGTCGGAAGATCGAGACCATCCTGGCTAACACGGCGAAACCCCGTCTCTACTAAAAATACAAAAAAATTAGGTGGGCGTGGTGGCGGGTGCCTGTAGTCCCAGCTACTCGGGAAGCTGAGGCAGGAGAATGGTATGAACCCGGGAGGCAAAGGTTGCAGTGAGCCAATATCGCACCACTGCACTCCAGCCTGGGCGACAGAGCGAGAAGAGAACTGTCAGCCCACAGTGAAGAGATAGGCAGAGAAGAAGAGTTCACAGGGGAGCCAAATAAAAGCCATATCAGCTCAGGGGAACATTCTAGCTCTTTTTTTTTCTTTCTTTTTGAGACAGGGTGTTGCCTTGTTACCCAGACTGGAGTGCAGTGGCGTGACCATGGCTCACTGCAGCCTCAACTTCCAGGTGTTAAGCAATCCTCCCACCTCAGCCTCCCGAGTAGCTGGGACTACAGGCATATGCCACCACTCGTGGCTAATTTTTATATTTTATGTAGAGACGGGGGTCTTGCCATGTTGCCCAGGCTTGTCTTAAACTCTTGGGCTCAAGCGATCTGCCTTCCTCAGCTTCCCAGAGTCCTGGGATTACAGGCGTGAGCCATGGTGCTCGGCCCATTCTAGATCTTGAGAAATAAAATCCAAGAGTCAGAGCTAGAAGGGCCATGGGCTTGGAGGCTGAGACGAGGAGGGGCTGAAACCTTGGGAGTCAGGTATGTGTGCCCCGCTAGGGCTGCAGGAAGCTGCTGTCCTCAAAAAGGAAACAACACAATAACAAGTCACATGACCAGGGGAGGGGGTTTCCTGTTTCCTGGTCCCTCCCAGGCCAGGCTTGGCCAGCCCAGGCCTGACCAGGCAGTGGCCAGAGTGACCCCAAGACGGTGTCCAGGGACTCAGGCCTCTGATCAAGTTACCCCCAGAAGATCAGAGAGGTAGAGAGAGCTGAACCCGTCATTTAGGAGGGCCGCGGAGGAGAGGGAATTATTGAGATTGCATTCCCAGGCTCAAATAGAGGAGGGAAGGGGACAAAGACGTAGTGAAGGTAAAGAAGGCAGAGAAGAAGGGGGAGATCCAGACAACCTTGTTAGGTAGTGAGCTGCCTGTCCAGGGAGGCATTCAAATGTGCCCAATCAACATTGATCACAAAATCCCTTCCTGAGGGGTAGTCAATGTCCCATTTCACAGCAGAGGAAATTGAGGTTGTCCCTTGTCCAGGACAACAAAGGCAAGAGGTCACGGCAGGCTGTGGTTTTAGGGGTTGACGAAGGAGAAGCATTCAGAGGGCACTGGCTTCTGGACAGCAATGAGTGCCCGGGCCACGCGGCCCCGAAGCCGGCGAGGGAGGCATGCTCCACCCGTAAGTGTCGCCCTCTCCCCTCCACACCCAGCTCCTGGGGACCCCAAGGTCCCGTCCTGCCTGGCTCAGAGCGGGGCCACGGGGGTCATTTGCAGGGTGAACTGGACCCCGTGGCTGAGAGTTCAGAGGAGGTTGAGGCAGCCAGTGGGAGCTCCAAGCTCAGCTTTGCCCCACCTCCAGTGAGCTCCGGGCTGGAACAGCTGGGCCCCATGGAGGAGGTCAGTGGCCAAGGCCTAGGAAGCAGGTGAGACCCCCTTGGTCTGTGCCCTTCATTCCAGTCCAGATGCATCTTTGCCATCTGCAGATCTGCTGATGTGCCCTCTCTGCTCACACACCTACCATAGCTCCCTGTTGCCTTCAGCCTGACTTTCTTTTTTTTTTGAGTCTTGCTCTGTCACCCAGGCTGCAGTGCAGTGGCACAATCTCCACTCACAGCAACCTCTTCCTCCTGGGTTCAAGCGGGAGCCTCAGCTTCCCGAGTAGCTGGGATTACAGGTGTGTGCCACCACACCCAGCTAATTTTTGTATTTTTAGTGAGACAGGGTCTTGCCACATTAGCCAGGTTGGTCTTGAACTCCTGACCTCAGGTGATCCCCCCACTTCGGCCTCCGAAAGTGCTGGGATTACAAGTGTGAGTCGCTGCCCCAGAAGACCCTATTTCCAGAATCTTCTGTCTCTCACCTTCAGGACTTTCCCAGTGCCCGTCACAGTCCAACTTACTATTCACTCTGCTTCGTAGCCCCAGGTCTCCCCTCCAACTTCTCCACCACCCTCTGTCCAGCCTCTTCCCTGAATTCCCAGCCTCCCAGTCTCTCCCTGGGATGCAAGTCCCAGAACACACAGCTCTTGCCAACTCTCTGCCCCGCTCACACCTCCCGAAGACCATGAAGTTTAAGCCCTAAGAATTCCCTGCCCTGGGCTGGGCGTTGTGGCCCATGCCTGTTATCGCAGAACTTTGGGAGGCCAAGTCGGGCGAATCACCTGAGGTCAGGAGTTTGACATCAGCCTGGCCAACATGGTGAAACCGTGTCTCTACTAAAAATACAAAAATTAGCCGGGCGTGGTGGTGGGCACCTGTAATCCCAGCTACTTGGGGGACTGAGGCAGGAGAATCACTTGAACCCAGGAGGTGGAGGTTGCAGTGAGCTGAGATTGCACCACTGCACTCCAGCCTGGGCAACAGAGTGAGATTCTGTCTCAAAAAATAAAAAAGAATTCCCTGCCCAGCATGGAGCGACTCAAGTGCCTGAGTTGGTGTCCACAGGACCGACAAGAAGACGGATGGGGGCTCTGGCAGGGGACTGGCCTCAGCCCCCGAGGTGCCCCACAAACCTGCAGTGGAAGCCTACCAGGCCCCAGAAGCAGCCCTACAGTACAAAGAGACTGTGCCCCCTGGGACTGGGGCCCCTGATGTGTTTCAGACCCTCCAGCACGCTCTGAGCTCCCTGGAGGCAGCGGCTGCAGCCTGGCGCCACCGGCCCCCCAGCCATCCTGGGCCAATGGAGTTGGAAGACACAAGCAAAGGGGGACCAGG
>NW_012099209.1:1077965-1080175 GCF_000951045.1 Mandrillus leucophaeus | reverse complement strand
AAAAAGAAAACTGAGGGTGGTGAGATCAGGCCCTGGGGTGGCAGCATGACTGACCTGTTCAAGGAACCCGAAGGACGCCAGTGTGGCTGGAACACAGGGAGCAACAGGGAGAGTGTGGGGAGCCAGAACAGAGGGAGGACAAATGCAGATGGCGCAGGGCCTCGTGGGCTGCAAGGAAGCACTTCACTTGGGCTTTGCTCTGATTAAGGTGAGAGCCCCGGAGGGTTCTGAGCAGAGGAGGCCGTGCTCGACGCAGGTGTTCAGAGGCGCCCTCTGGTGGCAGAGGTAGGAACAGTCTGAGAGGGTGAGGGTGGACTCTTGGAGAGCCAGGAGGTGACTTCACTGGTCCAGACACGCAGGATGGTGGAGGTTGTGGAGGCGGAGAGATGCGGACGGATTCTGGATGATGTGGAAGATGGAACTGACAGGTGTGAGCATGAAGGCTAGAGAGAACTTCAGGCTTTGGGACCTGAAGCACTGGAAGGGAGAGATGGAGGAGCTACAGGGTGGGCAGGTTTGGCTGGTGGTGACCAGATCTCTTTAGCCCTTGATAAGCTCAAGTGCCCATGAGACATCCACATGGGGTCCTCAAGGGAGCAGCTGTATGTCTGAGTCCAGGGCCCAGGGGAGACAGCAGGGCAGGAGGGAGACACTTGAGCATCCTTAGCATGTAGGTGGCATTTAAAGCCATGTGGCTGCCGGGTGCAGTGGCTCATGCCTGTAATCCCAGCACTTTGGGAGGCTAAGTCAGGAAGATCACTTGAGGTCAGGAGTTCAAGACCAGCCTGGTCAACATGGTGAAACCCCATCTCTACTGAAAATACAAAAATTTGTCAGGCATGATGGCAGATGCCCATAATCCCAGCTACTCAGGAGGCTGAGGCAGGAGAATCACTTGAACCCAGGAGGCAGAGGTTGCAGTGAGCTGAGACTGTGCCACTGCACTCCAGCCTGGGTGACACAGCAAGACTCCATCTCAAAAATAAAAATAAAAATAAAAATAAAAATAAAAATAAAAATAGAAAAGTCATGTGGCTGAATGAAGTATTGAGAGGGGAGCCCTCATCTCAGGCTGGTAGGAAAATTCGGGGCTATGGGAGCCCAGTCCAGGGATTCATTTTCCTCCAGAGTGGGGCCCATTTTTCTGCTGGGAAAAATAAAATCCTCAGCAGCTGGCAAACATTCCCAAGGTCAGATAGTGAGATTTTTGGCAGGCTAAGTATCCAAGCCTCCTGCTTTCCAGCTAGGGTTCTTGCCACTTCCCCAAGAACAGGCCTTGGGGAGGGAAGGCTGGTGGTTGGTTTCAGCCCCTAGGCCTGACATCCCCCCTCATCCTTCCCAGGTTCAGGAGTTGCAGAATTCCCTCTTGAGGCTGGAGCCCTTCCCAAGTCTTTCCCACAGCCAAGCAGGTGGCTCAGGCAGTGGTTCTAGCAGCTCTGAGGCAGACAGGGAACCCTGGGAGACTCAGGTGAGTGTGAGAAGTTCAATCCCGTGGTCTTGATGTCCTTAGTCTTCAGGGGGATGAGACTCAAATCTTTGTCATGGGATCCAACAGCTTCTGGGGTTGCAAAATGCCTACCATCCCAGGCTCTTGGTGACAATTGGGGTCAATTACATCACCTGTTCTTGGCAGGACTCCTTCTCCCTGGCTCACCCCCTGCTTCGGCGCCTCCGCAGCCATTCCAGCACCCAGATCCTTGGGTCTCTTCCCACCCAGCCCCTCAATCCTGAGATGCACATCATGGAAGCCCAGACGGAGCAACTCCGGGGGTAAGAGACTCAAATGCTGAGCTCATAAGGGCACAGGCACCTCCTCCAGCTGAGTTAGGAGGCCTGGAGTCTGAAGCTGCAACAGGAGGGAGGGTAAGGGTGGAAATTGAGGCCTGACTGCCTTAGAAGGCCTCTGACTTTCCCTCTTCCCCACTTTCGGGGACAGGAGCATTGAGAAGCTCAAATGCTTTAACCGTCTGCTATCGGCTGTGCTCCAGGGATACAAGGGCCACTGTGAGGGCCTCAGCATGCAGCTAGGCCAGCGGGAGGCTGAGGCCACAGCATTGCATCTGGCCTTGCAGTACAGGTCAGTGCACCCTGCCAGTGATGTCACCAGCTGGGGTGGGAATGGGCTTTCTGAGGATGGCCCCAATCCACAGAACCCTCATTGGAGAGCACCTTCCCCACTTTAGAAATTAATTTTTTTTTTTTTTTTTTTT
>NW_012099209.1:1074586-1075265 GCF_000951045.1 Mandrillus leucophaeus | reverse complement strand
CAGCGAGAGGCAGCTCGCCTGGCTGAGAGGAATGCCTGGCTCCGGCTGGCCCTGAGTAGCCGAGAGGATGAGCTGGTCCGCACGCAGGCCTCCCTGGAGGCCATCCGAGCTGAGAAGGAGACGCTGCAGAAAGAGGTGAGTGGGGCCATCCTGAGTCCTATGTGGCTCTCTGTCTGAGGGAGGAGGTAGGCCCGATGTAGGCAATATTCATTCATCTGTTCATTCCAAAAACCTTTTGCGGCTGGGTGTGGTGGCTCACGCCTATAATCCCAGCACTTTGGGAGATGGAGGCAGGAGGATCCTTTGAGGCCAGGAGTTCAAGACCAGCCTGGGCAACACAGCAAGACCCCTACCTCTGCAAAAAATAAAAAATAAAAATCAGCCAGGTTGGCCAGGCACGGTGGCTCACACCTGTAATCCCAGCACTTTGGAAGGCTGAGGTGGGCGTATCACAAAGTCAGGAGTTCAAGACCAGCTTGGCCAACATGGTGAAACCCCATCTCTACTAAAAATAAAAATAAATAAATAAATAAAAGCCAGGTGTGGTGGCATATGCCTGTAATTCCAGCTACTCAGGAGGCTGAGGCAGGAGAATCACTTGAACCCGGGTGATGGAGGTGGCAGTGAGCTGAGATCACATCAATGTATTCCAGTCTGGGGAACAGAGTGAGACTCTGTC
>NW_012099209.1:1073664-1074536 GCF_000951045.1 Mandrillus leucophaeus | reverse complement strand
AGCCAGGATGGTCTCGATCTCCTGACCTCGTGATCCGCCCGTCTCGGCCTCCCAAAGTGCTGGAATTACAGGCTTGAGCCACCGCGCCCGGCCACAGCTGTGGTTTTTATGGGAGGAAGATATTTCCACCTCACAAGAACATGGTGAAGGTCCTAGTTTGTTTTTGTTTTTTTTTTTTTTTTTTTTTTTGAGACAGAGTCTTGCTCTCACCCAGGCTGACGTGCTGTGGCGCTATCTCGGCTCACTGCAGCCTCTGCCCCCACCGGGTTCAAGTGATTCTCCTGCCTCAGCCTCCTGAGTAGCTGAGATTACAGTTGTGCACCACCACACCCGGCTATTTTTTGTATTTTCTGTGGAGACGGGGTTTCGCCATGTTGGCCAGGCTGGTCTCGAACTCCTGACCTCAGGTAATCCACCCACTTCGGCCTCCCAAAGTGCTGGGATTACAGGCATGAGCCACAGTGCCCAGCCAAAGGTCACAGTTTTTGTCTGAATAGGCCTCAGTGGGTGCCTCTTGGGGCCTCAGTTTCCCTGCAGTTGACCGTAGAAGCAGAAATTCTCTCCCCTCTCCTTGGTCCCGCAGGAGGCCCTGACAGACCTGATGCTTCGGCTGCAGCTGGTGCGGCGTGAGAAGCGGGGCCTAGAGCTGCGGGAGGCTGCCCTCCGAGCCCTGGGTCCAGCTCACGTGCTCCTGCTAGAGCAGCTGCGGTGGGAACGGGCGGAGCTCCGGACTGGTGGGGCAAACAGCAGTGGTGGACATAGCAGCGGAGGTGGCAGCAGCGGGGACGAGGAAGAGTGGTATCAGGTGAGCCGCCCTGCCTGAACCTGGTAGGGGTAGTAGCTTACTAATGAGAACATAGCCCTTGTCAATC
>NW_012099209.1:1058865-1071056 GCF_000951045.1 Mandrillus leucophaeus | reverse complement strand
TTTTTTTTTTTTTTTTTTTTGGGACAGAGTCTTGCTGTGTCACCCAGGCTGGAATGCAGTGGCGAGATCTCAGCTCACTGCAACCTCTGCCTCCTGGGTTCAAATGACACTCATGTCTCAGCCTCCTGAGTAGCCGGGATTGCAGGTGTATGCCACTATACCCAGCTAATTTTTGCATTTTTAGTAGAGACGGGTTTCACCATATGGGCCAGGCTAGTCTCGAACTCCTGACATCGTGATCCACCCGACTCGGCCTCCCAAAGGGCTGGGATTACAGGTGTGAGCCACCTTGCCCGGCCCAGAAATTAACTTAAGGCAATTTTAGTTCAGGGTTGGTAAGGGAGTCTACATGCTTCCAGAGTTGAGGACAGTGGGGAGAAGAGGAGTTCAGGAACAAGTGGGGACTGGCACCTATAGAGTGAGATGTAGCTAAGCATTTTTTTTTCTCTCTTTCTTTTTTTTTTGAGACAGAGTCTAGCTCTGTCACCCAGGCTGGAGTGCAGTGGTGCCCTGTTGGCTCACTGCAACCTCCACCTCCCTGGTTCAAGCGATTCTCCTGCCTCAGCCTCCTAAGTAGTTGGAACTACAGGTGCGTACCACCACACCTTGCTAATCTTTGTATTTTTAGTAGAGACGGGGTTTCACCATGTTGGTCAGGCTGGTCTCGAACTCCTGATCTCAGGTAATCCTCCTGCCTCAGCCTCCCAAAGTGCTAGGACTACAGGTGAGGGCCATTGCACCCAGCCAAGCTGAGTGTCCTGAAGCACTCAGAACCAGTGTCCCACAGTGAGCACTGTGAAGAGGCATACAGGGTTCTTCTTGCTCTGCGGGAGGCCAATTCAGAAGCAGGAGACGAAGCCCCCACGAGTGACCTGCAAGCAGCTGAAGAGGAAGCATGGAGGCTGCTGGCACAAGAGGAGGCCACCATGGATGCAGGGGCACGGCAGAATCCACAGCCAAGGTACCTCCCCGGAACCCTGGGAACTGGCCTGGTTGAGGAGTGGGGTCTTGACTGGGGAATGGGGCTCCCAGAGCTCACCATGTTTGGGGGCTTGGTGTGGCTGTGTCCAGCAAGGTTGGTATGGAGCACACTGTAGTTGGTTGACATGAGGCTCAACGGCAGTTGGCCTGTTGCTACTTGACAAAGTTAGCATGGTGGTTGACAGATATTGCAGTTGGCGTGAAGGTGGATAATGATGCCTATATGTTAAAACTGGCACCCACAGCCGGGCACAGTGGCTCACGCCTGTAATCCCAGCACTTTAGGAGGCCAAGGCAGGCAGATCGCTTGAGCTCAGTAGTTCAAGACCACCCCTTGTAACATGGCAAAAGTCCTTTTCTACCAAAACTACAAATAAATTAGCCAGGTGTGCCCATGTAGTCCCAGCTACTTGGGAGGCTGAGGTGGGAGGAAGCCTTGAGTCTGGGAGGTGGAGGCTGCAGTGAGCTGAGATTGCACCACTACACTCCAGCTTGGGTGACAGAGGGAGACCCTGGTTTTTGTTTTGTTTTGAGACGAATTTTCACTCTTGTCACCCAGGCTGGAGTCCAATAGTCTGATCTCGGCTCACTGCACCCTCCGCCTCCCAGGTTCAAGCGATTCTCCTGCCTCAGCCTCCCGAGTAGGTGGGATTACAGGCTCCCACTATCATGCCTGGCTAATTTTGAATTTTCAGTAGAGATGGGGTTTCTCCATATTGGTCAGGCTGGTCTCGAACTCCCGACCTCAGGTGATCCACTTGCCTCTGCCTCCCAAAGTGCTGGGATTACAGGCGTGAGGCACCATGCCCAGCCCCAGCTAATTTTTTTATAAAGACGGATTCTCACTCTGTTGCCTATGCTGCTCTCAAACTTCTGGCTTCAAGCAATCCTCCCGCCTCAGCCTCCCAAAGTGCTGGGGTTACAGGCGTGCATCACCGCACCTGACCAAAATGTGGTCTTGATGGAAGATGGTGCCTAGTGGGGTATGTTGGTGTGACAGGGGCCACCACAGATGGCAAAGACTCCATCGTGGCCAGTGAGATGGAAGATGATGGACCCTACCAGGATTGGCATGAAGTTAACCCACCTATGCCTGCCGGTGTTAACATAGGCACCTCTTCTGTTTTCTGTAGCCCTGAGGGCAGCAGTGTGGATAAGCCCACACCACAGGAAGTGGCTTTCCAGCTCCGAAGCTATATCCAGCGTCTCCAGGAGCGCCGTTCTCTAGTGAAGATTCTCTCAGAGCCTGGCCCCACCTTGGCACCCATGCCCACTGTGCCCCGTGCAGAAGCCATGGTACAGGCCATTCTGGGGACCCAGTCTGGCCCAGCTCTTCCCCGACTGGAGAAGACACAAATTCAGCAGGACCTGGTGGCCACAAGGGTACAAATGGGCTGTGGTCACTGTCAGTTTTTCTTGGCGGGACAAAATCCTTTACTGAGGTTGGGGGATCAAGGAGCAAAGGAGAATTCTCCTGGGCTGGGTGCAGGCATTGTGAAGGGGAATTGGAACTGGGGTTTTGAGGGATTAATAGGAGTTTGTCTTCTGGGGTTCAGTTTCTCAATAGACTACAAATCTGGCTCTCCAAAATGCCCTTCGTACGGGAAGAGATGGGAGCAAAGAACACAGTCTTGGGTTTGTAGCTTGGCATGAAAACCTTGAGATTCTGAAGCTGGAGAAACTCCAGAAGCTTTGACAGAACTGCTGTATGACCTATGTAAGCTACTTGCCCTCTAGGAAATGCCATTTCTACAGCTGTGGTTTTTTTTGTTTTTTTTGTTTTTTTTGAGACGGAGTCTCTCTCTGTCGCCCGGGCTGGAGTGCAGTGGCCGGATCTCAGCTCACTGCAAGCTCCGCCTCCCGGGTTCACGCCATTCTCCTGCCTCAGCCTCCCGAGTAGCTGGGACTACAGGCGCCTGCCACCTCGCCCGGCTAGTTTTTTGTTTGTTTGTTTTGTTTTTTTGTATTTTTTAGTAGAGACGGAGTTTCACCGTGTTAGCCAGGATGGTCTCGATCTCCTGACCTCGTGATCCGCCCGTCTCGGCCTCCCAAAGTGCTGGAATTACAGGCTTGAGCCACCGCGCCCGGCCACAGCTGTGGTTTTTATGGGAGGAAGATATTTCCACCTCACAAGAACATGGTGAAGGTCCTAGTTTGTTTTTGTTTTTTTTTTTTTTTTTTTTTGAGACAGAGTCTTGCTCTCACCCAGGCTGACGTGCTGTGGCGCTATCTCGGCTCACTGCAGCCTCTGCCCCCACCGGGTTCAAGTGATTCTCCTGCCTCAGCCTCCTGAGTAGCTGAGATTACAGTTGTGCACCACCACACCCGGCTATTTTTTGTATTTTCTGTGGAGACGGGGTTTCGCCATGTTGGCCAGGCTGGTCTCGAACTCCTGACCTCAGGTAATCCACCCACTTCGGCCTCCCAAAGTGCTGGGATTACAGGCATGAGCCACAGTGCCCAGCCAAAGGTCACAGTTTTTGTCTGAATAGGCCTCAGTGGGTGCCTCTTGGGGCCTCAGTTTCCCTGCAGTTGACCGTAGAAGCAGAAATTCTCTCCCCTCTCCTTGGTCCCGCAGGAGGCCCTGACAGACCTGATGCTTCGGCTGCAGCTGGTGCGGCGTGAGAAGCGGGGCCTAGAGCTGCGGGAGGCTGCCCTCCGAGCCCTGGGTCCAGCTCACGTGCTCCTGCTAGAGCAGCTGCGGTGGGAACGGGCGGAGCTCCGGACTGGTGGGGCAAACAGCAGTGGTGGACATAGCAGCGGAGGTGGCAGCAGCGGGGACGAGGAAGAGTGGTATCAGGTGAGCCGCCCTGCCTGAACCTGGTAGGGGTAGTAGCTTACTAATGAGAACATAGCCCTTGTCAATCACAGACCCCCTTTTTTTTTTTTTTTTTTTGAGACGGAGGTTTGCTCTTGTTGCCCAGGCTGGAATGCAATGTTGCTATCTCTGCTCACCGCAACCTACGCCTCCCAGGTTCAAGCGATTCTCCTGTCTCAGCCTCCTGAGTAGCTGGGATTACAGACACACACCACCACATCTAGCTAATTTTTGTATGTTTTGTAGAGATGCAGTTTCACCATGTTGGCCAGGCTGGTCTCAAACTCCTGGCCTCAAATGTTTCGCCTGCCTCTGCCTCCCAAAGTGCTGAGATTACAGGCATGAGTCTCTGCGCCTGTCCTTAGTGCAGCTCTTTGAATCATCTCTCCCACCTCCAAGCCTTTGTACATTCTGTGTCCCTGCCAGGAACTTCCCTCTTTGTGTCATAAAGTCCTTGACCTCCTGTAGATCTCAGCTTAGACATCACCTCCTCAAGGAAGCCTTCCTGGAGTGACTTCAGATGAGGTTTCCTGTTATTTATTTCCCTTATCAGGTTACCCAGGCAGGGTGGTCCCAGATACTGGGGAGGCTGAGGTGGGAGAATCACTTGAACCCAGGAGTTGGAGGCTTCAGCGAGCCACAATTATGTCATTTCACTCCAGCCTGGGCCACAGAGCGAGACCTCATCTCTCTTTTCTATTTATTTATTTTTTGAGATAGAGTTTTGCTCTTGTCGCCCAGGCTGGAGTGCGATAGTGCAGTCTTAGCTCACTGCAGCCTCCGCCTCCCGGATTCAAGCAATTCTCCTGCCTCAGCCTCCCAAGTAGCCGGGATTAAAGGCGTCTGCCACCGTGCCCAAATATTTATTTATTTATTTATTTATTTATTTAGAGATGGAGTGTCGCTCTGTTGCCCAGGCCGGAGTGCAGTGGCACAATCTCGGCTCACTGCAACCTCCGCCTCCCAAGTTGAAGCGATTCTCCTGTCTTAGCCTCCTGAGTAGCTGGGATTACAGGGGTCTGCCACCATGCCAAGCTAATTTTTGTATATTTAGTAGAGACAGAGTTTCACCATGTTGGCCAGGCTGGTCTTGAACTCCTGACTTCAAGTGATCCACCCGTCTCGACCTCCCAAAGTTCTGGTATTACAGGCGTGAGCTACCATACCTGGCCCCTAAATTTTATTTTTAGAGATGAGGTTCGAGACCAGCCTGGCCAACATAGTGAAACCCCGTCTCTACTAAAAATACAAACAGTAGCCAGGTCTGGTGGCATATGTCTGTAATGCCAACTACTTGGAAGGCTGAGGCAGGAGAATCACTTGAACCTGGGAGGCAGAAGTTGCTGTCAGCCAAGATCGTGCCACTGTATCCCAGCCTGGGTGGCAGAGTGAGACTCTGTCTCAAAAAAAAAAAAAAAATTTTTTTTAAATTAAGTAAGATATTTCCCTTATCAGAGTGTAATTTCGCTCTTATTGGGGTATGGAACCAGACGGGGGTCTCTGAGAGCACAGCAGCTGCCACTGTCTGGGCAGCTTCAATGTCCAGTGAGGGCCAAGCATGGACTTGGCCCAGGTTAATGTCACTTTCTTGTCTTCTCTCTCCCTTAGGGCCTTCCTGCTGTGCCTGGTGGCACCAGTGGCATTGATAGTGGCCAGGTGGGCAGGGCCTGGGACCCAGAGAAGTTAGCCCAGGAACTGGCAGCATCGCTCACCAGGTGTGTGGCTGGGTGGGGATGGGCAGCCTATGTGACAGCCCCCGGGGGGGTTGTCTGCAGCAGAAGCTAAGGTGTACCCCTGTGTACAGGTGTGTTTACATGACAATACTGTGGGCAGGTGGGTAGGAGGAGACGTGGGAAATAGGATGGGCTAGGGCTGTGAGCCCTCCTCTTCCCCTTCGCAACAGGACGCTGGACCTGCGGGAGCAGCTGCAGTCTCTGCGCAGGGAGCTGGAACGGGTGGCTCAGAAGGGGCGAGCCAGACGGTCTCAGAGTGCCGAGCTGAACAGGGATTTATGCAAAGCCCACAGGTGGGACCCCTGTTCTGCATCCCTCCAATCCCCCTGGCACCATCCCCCACCAGGATCTCAGAGGTATCCCTGGCTCTCTCTGGGCCTTAGCCTTCCCCGCTGCCCCAAAATAGGCAATAAAGGCCAGGCACGGTGGCTCATACCTGTAATCCCATGTTAGGAGGCTGAGGCTGGCAGATCACCTGAGGTCAGGAGTTTGAGACCAGCCTGGCCAACGTGGTGAAACCCCATCTCTACTAAAAGTACAAAAATTAGCCTGGCATCTTGGCACGTGCCTGTAATTCCAGCTACTTGGAAGAAAGGAGAATTGCTTAAACCCAGGAGTTGGAGGTTGCGGTGAGCAGAGATCACACCACTGCACTCCAGCTTGAGCGACAGAGGGAGACTCTGTCTCAAAAAAAGAAACAACAGACTGGGCCAGGCACAGTGGCTCATGCCTGAAATCCCAGCACTTTGGGAGGCCAAGGCGGGCAGATCACCTGAGGCCGGGAGTTCGAGACCAGCCTGACCAACATGGAGAAACCTCATCTCTACTAAAAATACAAAATTAGCCAGGTGTGGTGACACATGCCTATAATCCCAGCTACTCGGTAGGCTGAGGCAGGAGAATCGCTTAAACCCGGGAGACAGAGGTTGCAGTGAGCCGAGATTGGGCCATTGCACTCTAGCCTGGGCAACAAGAGCAAAACTCCGTCTCAAAAAACAACAACAAGAAAAAACAGGCTGGGCACAGTGGCTCACACTTGTAATCCCAGCACTTTGGGAGGCCGAGGCAGGCGGATCACCTGAGGTCAGGAGTTCAAGACCAGCCTAGGCAACATGGTGAAATCCTGTCTCTATTAAAAAATACAAAAAAAATAGCTGGGCATGGTGGCGGGTACCTATAATCCCAGCTACTTGGAAGGCTGAAGCAGGAGAACTGCTTGAACCCAGGAGGCAGAGGTTGTAGTGAGGGGAGATCTTACCATTGTACTCCAGCCTGGGCTACAAGAGCGAAATTCTGTCTCAAACAACAACAACAACAAAAAGACCAGTTAGCTGGGACCCTGGGAGACCCAATGTGAAAAAGCCCCCATTCTGGGAGTGGGAGTACATGGCCCCTGCCTTGGGTGGAGTCGGGGGCTATTTCTTGACCCAGCCACCCATCCCTTCCAGTGCCCTGGTCCTGGCCTTCCGAGGAGCCCACCGGAAGCAGGAAGAGCAATGCCGGAAGTTGGAGCAGCAGATGGCACTCATGGAGGCTCAGCAGGCTGAGGAGGTAGCGGTGCTCGAAGCCACTGCAAGGGCCCTGGGGAAACCCAGGCCGCCCCTCCCGCCTCCCCAGCTTGGGGATACCGTTCTGTAGGCCCCTTACCCAGCCATGTCTGGACATGCCAGACTGCTGTGGCATGTCATAAACTATCCTGGAGTGACATCATGTCATGTTGCATGATTTGGCGTGTTGGGGCACATTTGGCATGAGGGAAGCTGGTGCACATGGGTGTCCAGGGCCTGATGGGTGTGGCCACGCAATGCAGAAAGACTTGGGTATCTTTGGCCTGGCACCAAGTGGAATTTGAACTTCACATCAGTGGGGTCAGGCCAGAAGCAACCTGGGCTGTGGGACCAGGTCCCTGGGACTGACGCATTTTGGAGGTCCAAGAGGTTGCATAGCCACAGCTGAAGTTCCAACTGGCCTGTCTCCCGAAGCCCAGGGAGGGATTCATGGGGACTGGACAGAGCTTCTCCTGGCAGCCCCTTCCCAAGGAGATGCTGGGTTTGGCTGGCAGATTTTCCTGAAGGGGGCTGGGCGCAGTGCTGCACGCCTGTAATCCCAGCACTTTGGGAGGCCAAGGTGGGTGGATCACTAGAGCCCAGGAGTTCAAGACCAGCCTGGACAACGTGGTAAAACCCCATTTCTACAAAAAAAATACAAAAATTAGCCAGGCATGGTGGCATGTGCCTATAAAGCTATCTAGGAGGCTGAAGTGGGAGGATCACTTGAGCTTGAGAAGCAGAGGTTGCAGTGAGCTGAGATCACACCACTGCACTCCAGTCTGGGTGACAGAGTAAGACCCTGTCTCAAAAAAACAAAACAGGCTGGGTGTGGTGACTCATGCCTGTAATCCCAGCACTTTGGGAGGCTGAGGCGGGGAGGATCACCTGAGGTCAGGAGCTTGAGACCAGCTTGGCCAACATGGCAAAACCCCCGTCTCTACTAAAAATACAAAAATTAGCTGGGTGTGGTGGTGTATGCCTGTAGTCCCAGCTACTCAGGAGGCTGAGGCAGGATAATTGCTTGAACCCGGGAGGCAGACATCGCAGTGAGCTGAGATCACGCCACTGCACTCCAGTCTGGGTGACAGAATAGGACCTTGTCTCAAAAACACAAAACAGGCCGGGTGCGGTGGCTCACACCTGTAATCCCAGCACTTTGGGAAGCTGAGGCGGGCAGATCATGAGGTCAGGAGATGGAGACCATCCTGGCTAACACGGTGAAACCCTGTCTCTACTAAAAATACAAAAAATTAGCCGGGCACGGTGGCGGGCACCTGTAGTCCCAGCTACTCAGGAGGCTGAGGCAGGAGAATGGCATGAACCCAGGAAGCAGAGCTTGCAGTGAGCCGAGATCGTGCCACTGCACTCCAGCCTGGGTGACAGAGCGAGACTCCGTCTCAAAAAAAACACAGGGCCAGGCACAGTGGCTCACGCCTGTAATCCCAGCATTTTGGGAGGCCAAGGCGGGTGAAGGTGGGTGGATCACGAGGTCAAAAGATAAAATCCAACATAGTTAAACCCCATCTGTACTAAAAATACAAAAATTAGCTGGTCGTGGTGGTGCATGCCTGTAATCCCAGCTACTTGGGAGGCTGGGGCAGGAGAATCACTTGAACCAGGGAGTCAGAGGTTGCAGTGAGCCGAGGTTGCGCCACTGCACTCCAGCCTGGTGACAAAGCGAGAGTCCGTCTCAAACAACAACAACAAAAACAGGCCGGATGTGGTGGTTCATGCCTGTAATCCCAGCACTTTGGGAGGCCGAGGCAGGGAGGATCACCTGAGGTCAGGAGTTTGAGACCAGCTTGGCCAACATGGTGAAACCGCCGTCTCTACTAAAAATACAAAAATCAGCTGAGTGTGGTGGCGCATGCCTGTAGTCCCAGCCACTAGGGAGGCTGAGGCAGGATAATTGCTTGAACCTGAGAGGCGGGAGTTGCAGTGAACTGAGATAGTGCCAATGCTTTTCAGCCTGGGCAACAAGAGCAAAACTCTGTCTCTAAATAAATAAATAAATAAAACACAAAACAAAACAAAACAAAAAGGAGGATGCCTATATTCCAGAGGGAAGACTGAAGCTGGAATGGTTCAGATTCAGGATGATGAGTTGCTACTAACTCAAAGCTAAGGTCAAGGGTTTCTGGACTCCATGTAGTCGAACTTGCCTGTCATCCCAGTGTCTCAGGAGGCTGAGGCAGGAGGACTGCTTGAGCCCAGGGGTTTAAGACCAGCTTAGGCAAAATAGGAGAGTCTGTTTCAAAAATAAATAAATAAAATAAGGTAAAGGGTTTCTGGGTGGGGGACAGGCATAGCAAAGGTAACAGTCTGGGACTCAGGTGGCATTGTACTTCAAGAGAAACTCAGAACGAATGCCAATGGGGGCCAGTTCCAGCTTTCTCCTGGGGGCCCGGGAGCTGTGGGAAGTGTCAGGTTAATAGCAGGCAATGGATTAGCACGTCATTTGCATAAGCCACATCTCCCCGCCCCTCCACACCAGAACTGGCTGAGTCCGGGAAAGGGGAGCTTGGAGTGACCCAGCCAGGCTTGGATTAGTGGCCAGCTGTCCCCCTTCAGGGCGGCAGCTGAAACCCAAGACGGGGATTAGAAAGGTTTTCATTCCCAGCCTTGGGGGTGGGTGCTCCACGCCTCACCTGTGCAGGTGTGTTCACCGCCTCTCCCAGGGCAGGACCACGCCAGCCTGAGGTCAGCGCCAGTCAGCGGCCTGGACTCGAATCCAGTCAACCTGACCCCAGAAACAGAACAAGAAGTATGGTAGGGAGCACAGTCCCCTCCAGCGAGGTCTGGGGCTAGTGACCTTCCGACCTACACGCTGTTCCTGGACTTGGGCCAACTTTGAAAAAAGCAGGAAAACGGAGGCAGACCACCTTGCTCGTTTTGGGGTGGGGCAGAGAAGCTGAATTTCTTCTCTGTATCCCGCCGACCCCCAGAGTCTAAGACCTACCTGTGTTCTTGGTCCCACCAGGTGGTTGCCTGTGGAGGGGCAAAGGGAGCCAAGGTCACATGTGGCCATGTGGCGGGGGGGTGGGGACAGGTTCCCAGGCTGCCCCAGCAGGATCTGGCCATTCCCACTGGTGCTCCCTTGGCAGATGGGCCTAGGCCCCTTTGTCCCCAGTTTGCAGCCGCCGCAAGGTCAAATGTTACCGCGGGGCCGCGGGCAGGGTTCAGGGAGGCGGAGTAGAACCTCGATCCACCCCCAGGCGGGTCCCAGGGGGCACACGGGTGGCCAGGCTACTGTGAGGGGGTGGGGCAGCCTTTGGGACTGGTACTACTGGAGTTTCCGGGATCTGCACGGTGGTCTTTCTTCCCCCGTCTCCCACCCAGCCCTCAGCCCCCTCGCAAGACTTGTCTCCCTCAAACCTAGTTCTCTGCTCCCTCCCCTTCACAATCCCCTGATTCCTTGAGTCTTCCCTCCCTCTTCTTTTTTTTTTTTTTTTTTTTGAGACAGGGTCTTGCTCAGGCTGGAGTGGAGTGACGTGATTATAACCCACTGCACACTGCAGCCTTGAACACCCGGGCTCAAGACAAGTCTCATTTTATTGCACCGGCTGGTCTTTAACTCCTGGCCTCAAGAGATCCTCCTGATTCGGCCTCCCAAAGTGCTGGGATTACAGGCGTGAGCCACAGCGCCTGTCTGTCTCTCATCGAAGTCTCTTTTCAATCCCTTCGGTGAGACCTCCACCCCAGTGCTCCCCATCAAAGATCCTAGCAGGTCCAGGCAAGGGGCCTAGGATCCCTGTCCTCACAAATTACCAGTCGCATTCCCATGCAGCCTCAGAACCAAAGGGTCTTCTCTGCCCACCCACGCCTTCCTCTCTCCCAGCAGGGATTACATCAGGCTGTAGGCAGAACCCGACTCTAGACCCACGGGAAGTCCTTGCTCATGTCTAATCCTAGTCCTTCCTGCTTTCTGTATTTACTAACGCCTCCTCCTCCACCTTGCAGGCAGCCAGAACGTCCCTGGAACAGGTCGACAGGCCCAGGGCTGGGTGTGCATGGCTCTCCCAGAACCTCAGTTTCTTTTTAAGTGTTGGGAGATCTCTAAGCATCTTTCCCCCTACTCCAGGGAGGGCAATTCTTCAAGTCTCATCGGGGCTCTGGGAGGCAGAGGAGGAGGTGCGCAGAGGGCACAGTCCTGGCCGGAGCTCTCAGAGGCCCAGCTGCATGCTGTGGTGTCCAGCTCTGGGCTCAGGGTGGGGTGGGACCACAGTCTGGGTGGCTGGGGCCGCAAGACTCCGAGGTGAAAGGTCACTCCTGGAACAGCTTTTCCAGCCGGTTAAAGGTTAACCTGTCCAGAGCCAGAGGCTCGGGCTTTTCCAGCTCGCCAGCCCGGACTTCGCATACAAAGGGTGCTTAATAAATGCTGGTCAGGCGGGCCCCAGCCCCGGTTCTGGGGGATGGGGTGAGTTGGAGGTGGCGGCAGCTGCGAGGCTTCAGGGCGCCTGGAAGAGACATCTGCAGTCCAGCCGGCCGCCAGGCCAAGCCCTTTCTGCAAAGCACAGAAAGAAAAGGAAATTAAAAGGGAAAAGGGGCAGGCCCCCGGCAGGGCTGGTGGGCATGCCTGTCGCCTCCAGCCGCGCGGGGCGGGTGGGCGCCCTGCCCCCGGAGGCCAGAAATTCTGCAGAGGGGCCCCCTGACCTCGCGGCCCCGGCCAGCCGGTCTCAGACCACAACATCCCTTCCCCCTGGAGATTCCGGGCACCAGGTGTTAACCCGAGCAGAGAAAGGGTGGGGTGGGGGTCAGACGCGGCGACTTTCTGGAAGAGGAAGCAAACACAATCTAGGATGTGTGTGTGTGTGTGTGTGTGTGTGCGCGCGCGTGTGTGTCTCATGCGCCCGTGTGTCTTGCGCAGGGGCGTGCCCCCCCCGGGTGCCACTGGCCCCCCATCATTGCTTTGCCGGGAACGGTGGGGTGGGGGGAGGTTCCGAGGGGCGCCTCGAGGGTGATCGAGCGACCCAACGTCCAAGGCCAGAGGTGGAGGGGAGGGCCTTGGAGAGACATCTTGGTGAGGCTCGAGGAAGGGCAGAGGGCAGGCGCGGTTCAGGCTCCCGCCGCGGCCCGGCAGGGGTTAAGGCTGGAGCCGGGCGAGGGCGA
>NW_012099209.1:1052386-1057380 GCF_000951045.1 Mandrillus leucophaeus | reverse complement strand
GCCGTGCACCCCGCCCCGGCCTGGGTCGGGCCTCTGACCTGCTCGGTCACCTTGGGCCTGGCGCTGACCTTCCCTGGGCCTCCACTGCCCCCTCTGAGATAGGGGCACAGCACCCGCCTCCCGCATTCCATGGCTGGGATTGTGTATACAGTCGGCGCTGCATCATTGCAGGTTTCCCCCCATCAGGTGGTCCCTGGAGGCTCTTGCCCCAGTTACTTGCTTCTCCTTCCCCCCTGCTTTTCTCTGGGGAGGGGTCATCTCCGCGCTGGGGTGGGGGTAGGGGTGCTGTCAGGGGTGGCAGCCCAACCCCAGGGCACCCGTTCTCGGGGATCCCAGCGCGCGGGATGCCCTCGAGGGAATCGAACGTGGAACTTGGACTGTGGAGCTCGCAGCGTCCAGGGGCCATTGTCTGCGGCCGCGCGGATCGATACGGCGCGCCCTTGGGGTCAAATATCACTTCCAAAGTCGCTGTGGCTACGGAGGCGGCAGACGGAAGGAGGCTGGGGTGGCACGGGGCGGTCTTCTTCGAGTGAGGGGCCCAGCGGTGGGGGTGGGGGTGCGAGCTGGCCTTGCCCATCCCGGGGAACCCCTCTGGGCCCACTCGGAGCCTTGGGTCACCGGAAATCGCCACTGGAAGGCCGGCAGGGCCACCGGAATTGACTGAAACGTCCCCCTCCCCCAGGGGTGGGTGCAGACCTGGGGCTCCTGGAAAAATCCCTTAAACTTTGGGCGTCTCTGAGATGGGCAGGGAGTGAAACGTTTCCGAGCAGGATCGCTGGGCTGTCCCAGGTCGGAGACCTCTCTGGCAGGGCGTGGCCTTTCTAGCTGTTCTGGCGGAAGGTCCCCAGGGAAAGCGATCGGGGTTGTCCAGCTCGGGAGTTCTTTTCTCACCGTTCGCGGGCGAGCATCCGATCTGTCCGTTTATAAGCCCCTACTCTGCACCCCAGGAACATGCAGGGTGTCTGTAGAGCCGGTCTAGACGGTCTTATTTCCCAGCTGCACAAAACAGAGGCCCAAAGGCCCAGAAAGAGGTCCTGGTGCCTGCTTTGCGTTGGACATGGAGGGACCCTGCCCGAGTTGGGGCTTTGCAGGGGGGAACTGTGGGACCAGGTAGGGGACCGCTGAGTTCGGATCGGGGTGCCCCCAGGGAGAACGGCTGATGAAAGGCTTGTTGGCTGAGGCCACCAAATAGGGCCTCAGGTACCCGCGGGTGGAGTTTGACCCCAGGTCCCGGGTCAGGGCTGGCCTGGTGTGACCATGTGTGGCAGAGCTGCCTTGCTCCCTCCTCCAGCACAAACTGGGCCACTAGACTTTGGCCTCATTCTTGCTGCTGGAAAACCGCCTTGTCTCCCGTCATGTCTTTAGGGAGGGGAAGGGAGGGGGCTCAGGCAGTTTTGGGGTCCCAGGGGCTTCCTGAGGGTGGGGTCAGGGAGCACCAGTTTCGGCGGGGATTGGGGGGGCCTTGCTTGGAGCTGGCAGGTTTGTGCTGTGTGAGTTGTGTGACCTGGTGAAGTCACCATTCCATTCTGAGCTTCAGATGGATTTAGCAGGGTCTCGCTGGGGCCCATCCTGGGTGGTTTGATGCCAGCCCCTGCAGAGAGACCCCAGCTCCAAGTCTAGCTCCTGAGAAGCCCCCAGTCTGGAGGAGACACAATGAGACAGATGCCCCAAGCCTGCGGGATCTGGGGTCCCAGGGAGACAGCAGAGGCTCTGCCTGGAGGAGGCTAGGGGACATGAGCCTTGAAGCATGGAGTTGGCAGGTGGAAGAAAGGCCACAGGGGCATGCCAGTGTGTGGCCCAGACAAAACATTTAGTGGCAGACTGGGGGAGCTGTGCTGTAAGAGGGGACTGCGCAGCCATGGGAGAAATCATAGCCAGGTGGGCCTGAAATGCTGGCTGAGGGTGATGGGGAGCCTTGGAGGGTGTGTGAGCAGGGGAGGGCTCTGATCAAATTGGACTGGAGGTCAGAAGCTCAGGGAGGAAGCTGAGTTGGGCCATGGGGTTGGGCAAAAAAAGCATGCACTCTTTAGGTGGGATAACAGGAAGAACTTAACTGCTTCCCTCCTTGGAGGGACGGATCTGTCCCAATTCTACAGCTGGGGAAGTTGATACAGAAGGTTCAGGGCCTCGCCTGAGGTCAGGGGCCCCTGAGCCGGGCCTCTCCCTGCCTGCAGGGCCGCCCCAGGCCAGGCCGTTTCCACCCGGCTGCCCTGGATCCTCCCACCACCCTGCGGCTGGGCTTTGTTCTGGTTCTGCCTGAGCTCCCTCTGCCCTAGTGGGGCCTCTTCCCAGGGGCTCAGCGGCTGGTGCTGCGGGACCCAGGCAGTGGTTGGGGGTTAGGGGAGGATGGGGGTGTTGGGGAGATGGGCTCAGAGCCTCAGCTTTCCTAAGTTGGGTTCCTCGCCTGGGGTCTGGGTCTTAACACTGTCCCCCGTGAACCCCTCTGACCCAGTCCATCCCATATAGGGCAGTATCTGGCCTCCCATTTTCAGATGAGGAAACCAAGGCTCAGTGGGGCAGTCACCACCTGAGGGGTGGGGCTGGGTGTCTGCAGCTGAGATTCATCTGGTTTTTGTTTTGTTTTTGACACGGAGTTTCACTCTTGTTGCCCAGGCTGGAGTGTAGTGGTGCGATTTCGGCTCACTGCAACCTCTGCCTCCTGGGTTCAAGCGGTTCTCCTGCCTCAGCCTCCCAAATAGCTGGAATTACAGGCATGTGCCACCACGCCTGGCTAATTTTGTATTTTTAGTAGAGACGGGTTTTCTCTATGTTGTTCAGGCTGGTCTTAAACTCCCAACCTCAAGTGATCCGCCTGCCTCAACCTCCCAAAGTGCCGGGATTACAGGCGTGAGCCACCACATCTAGCCTTTTTTTTTTTTTTTTCTTTTTTTTTTGAGGCAGAGTCTCACTCTGTCACCCAGGCTGGAATGCAGTGGGTCAATCTTGGCTCACTGCAACCTCTACCTACCCAGTTCAAGCGATTCTCCTTCCTCAGCCTCCCAAGTAGCTGGGATTACAGGCATGCGCCACCACGCCCAGTTCATTTTTGTATTTTTAGTAGAGATGGGGTTTCACCATGTTGGCCAGGCTGGTCTTGAACTGACTTCAGGTGATCCACCCTCCTCCGCCTCCCAAAGTGCTGGGATTACAGGTGTGAGCTACCACAGAGATGCATCTGTTTAATTCCCTTAAGTGAGGGTTCTACTCTGTGACTGTCTCTGCGTATCCCCTGGGTGTCCCCAGCTGGGACCCCACAGGTAGTCGCTCTAGGCGCAGGCCTTGGAGAGCCCCCAGCTCCCGGTGGCAAGAGACCAGGGGAGTCCAAGGGAACGGGCCAAGGGGAGAAGGTTCTGGGGACATTTGAAGAATAAGGCCTGGACCTTCCTGCTTGGGGCTGACCCAGGACGGGGAACTCACCTCCTCCAGGGTGGGGCCACCTGTCTCATCCCTGCAAGAGGCAATGGTATTCACTGAGGGCTGACCAGGAGAATCTCGAGCTTGCATAGGGGTTGGGCGGTCCTCCCAGAACACGGCAGTGGGGCCTTCAGGGCAGAGGACCTGAGTGACTTTGTTTACTTACTCATTCATTGGTGTGGGCTTTGTGCGGGTGATAGTGCAGGGGCCCCACAGACCACTAGCCTCTGGTCTGACCCCTAGTTAACTCACAAAGCCTAGCTTTCTGACCATGTCGTCTCTGCCTTCACATCATTTTGGGGACAATGACCCTGCTCAGCCTGACAGTGACCAAATAAAATGAAACCCTTTAGGCCTCCATATTTGTGTATTTCAGCCCTTTTGCTCTGGCTATACTCTGTCTCTGGGATCACCCCTCCAGTCACCTGGAGAACTCCTATTCATCCTTCAAAACCCAGTGCCAATGTGCCCTCCCTGGGGTGCTCATCTGCTTTTCCACAGATTCCGCTTCATCCATCACCACCCATCCAGGTTATCCTGTCTGCTTTGCAGACCTGCAAGCTGAGCTCCTGTACCCCTTCGGGGCTACCTTCCCAGTCTAGAGGGCCCCTACTAGTATTTCTGAGGGGCAGTCTCCAAAGGCAGCTCATAGGCTGGTTGGGGGAGGAGGACATGGGGGTCTCAGGGAGCCCTGGCCTCTGTGTGCCCCCAGGTCTAACCGTGACTGCCAGATTGACCAGCACCACCGGAACCAGTGCCAGTACTGCCGTCTCAAGAAGTGCTTCCGGGTGGGCATGAGGAAGGAGGGTGAGTACGCACTGGGGACATACTGGGGACGATCACAGCAGCTAGGGCTGGGGTGAACAAACAGCTTCTTCCTCCCTTTTTCCCTCCCTTTCACAGGGGTCTAGGTGCCTGAGGGGGTGGGGCCCAGCGCCTGCTAACCTCATTACCACTGATCCCTTGATCCAGTGGGCTGTGGTCTGGCCCTAGGCTGGAGGAATCCAATTAGGATCCCTGGCCCCCTGGTTGCTGCCGTGGAGCTGAAGAGCCCAGGGACGCCCCACAAGGGACTTTCCCCAGCCCCATTCTCTTGCAGGAGCTCCCCTCCCCAGTTACCCCCGAGTCCGGCCTCAGAGGCCGGTTCCCTGGCCCTGACACCTTGGTGACCTCTTGTCTGCTAGCGTGGCCACTGCTTTCTGAACAAGGATGTGTGTGTGTGGTTTTTTTTTTTTTATTTGATTTGCTTCCCCTCCACCCTTCACCCATGCTTGTTGTTTGCCCAAGGCAGGAACTCTGCCTGATTAAGGCAAAGGGCAGCTTACCCTTTCTCCTGACCCGGGGCACTGGGAGCAAGAGTGAGGCCCAGCTGTCTCTGCTCAGGGAACCTGGGTGGATGGGCGTATTCTGGGCCAGTGGGCCTAGAACTCTGCCAAACCCCCTTAGAATTCAAGTAGAACCCAGAGATTTCCATATGGATTTCTGGGGTTCAGGAATAGAATCTAGCCTATTGGTGGCTCACGCCTGTAATCCCAGCACTTTGGGAGGCTGAGGAGGGCGGATCACGAGGTCAGGAGATC
>NW_012099209.1:1048162-1050981 GCF_000951045.1 Mandrillus leucophaeus | reverse complement strand
TGGATCTCCTGACCTCATGATCCGTCCGCCTCAGCCTCCCAAAGTGTTGGGATTACAGGCTTGAGCCACCGCGCCCGGCCGACAGCTCAGGCTTTAAGCACAGTCCTGCCTCGGGGCCTTTGCACGTGCTGTTCCCTCTGCCTGGAGTGCGCTTTTTCCAGATCTGTACATGGCTCCCTCCCTAACCTTGCCTTCAAGGTTTGGTCAAACATCACCTCCTCAGGGAAACCCTCCTGATCCCCCTGTATTTGACGCCATCTGCCTTGTTCTTTTTTTTGTTTTGTTTTTGAGAGGGAGTCTCGCTCTGCCAGGCTGGAGTGTAGTGGCGCCATCTCAGCTCACTGCAAGCTCCTCCGCCTCCCGAGTTCAAGTGATTCTCCTGCCTCAGCCTCCTGAGTAGCTGGGATTACAGGCATGTGCCACCAGGCCCGGCTAATTTTTTGTATTTTTGGTAGAGACGGGGTTTCACCGTGTTAGCCAGGATGGTCTCGATCTCCCGACTTCTGGATCTGCCCGCCTCGGCCTCCCAAAGTGCTGGGATTACAGGCGTGAGCCACCGCGCCCAGCCCTCCCTTGTTCTATAATTTGCTTACACCCAGAATGTCCATTCCCTGTGGGCAGGTATTTTTGTCTATCTTGTTCCCCAGCGCCTAGACCAGGGCTTGGTACACAGTAGGTGTTCAATAAATGGTCCCTGGCTTGAATTACCATCTATTTAGCCCTTCCTATGTGGCAGGCATTATTTTAAGTTACATCGATTCTCATTTAATTCAGTGATTGGTGACATCATTTTTTGAGACAGGGTCTCACTCTGTCACCCAGGCTGGAGTGCAGTGGTGTGATCATAGCTCACTGCAGCCTTAAACTCCTGGGATGAAGCGGTTCTCCCACCTCAGCCTCCTGAGTAGCTGCAATTATAGGCGTTCACTACCATGCTCGGCTAATTTCTTAATTTTTTGTAGAGATGGGGTCTCGCTATGTTGCCCAGGCTGGTCTCGAACTCTTGGGCTCAAGCCTCAGCCTCCCAAAGTGCTGGGCTTGCAAATGGGAGCCACTGTCTGCATTTTACAGATGAGGAAACTGAGGCACACAGCAGATTGGTGAGGCCATCTGTCAAGAGAGCAACAGAGTTGTGATTGGGATTTGAACCTCCACAGTCTGGGCTAAAGAGCTGGAGAGTGGTTTGGGGAGGAGTGAACAGAAAGTGCAAAGGTCAGCTGGGCGCAGTGGCTCACGCCTGTAATCCCCGCACTTTGGGAGGCCGAGGCGGGTGGGTCACGAGGTCAGGAGATTGAGACCATCCTGGCCAACATGGTGAAACCCCGTCTCTGCTAAAAATACAAAAATTAGCAGGGCGTGGTGGCAGGTGCCTGTAATCCTAGCTACTCGGGAGGCTGAGGCAGGAGAATCACTTGAACCCGGGAGTTGGAGGCTACAGTGAGCCGAGATCATGCCACTGCACTCCAGCCTGGTGACAGAGTAGAACTCCATCTCAAAAAGAAAGAGAGAGAGGAATAAAGGAAAGGAAAGAAGGAAGGGAGAGCGGGAGGGAGGGAAAAAAGAAAAAGTCCATAGGCCCTGGGGTGGGAATGTGGCCATGTGAGGGAGTGGTGGCTGCTCACAACCCAGTGAGCAAAGGGGGAAGAAGCTCCCTGGAGGACCGGGGAACCACTTTTGGGCCTCGTCCGCCTGTCCTCATTTGACAGTTGACTTAGACTCAGGGACCCCTTGGAGCGGGCTTCAACCCAGGTCCCGGCTTCTCCGCTCAGCGCTGTTCGCCCCCGGATTCTGCCGGCATTCCCCTCTGGTGTTTGCTGTACACAGAGTTGACCTGGAGTTCACGGAGGTGATGAGATGGGGCATGCCAACTCATTAAAGCTCATTAATTAGTCTGCTGGCAACCAGCCCAGTCTGCCCTGCCACCCTGCCCACCGCAGCACAGGCCAGGCAGGCACGTGGCCAACCCTCTGCCTCTTTGTGCCTCAGTTTCCCTTTTCTCACCCACCTGCTCACTGCGGACATGTGCCCAAGTCAGCAGCAGGGCCTCCCCACTTCATAAGCAAGGCTACTGATGGCGACTAATGTTTACTGAGGACCTACTGCAGCCCCCCCAGGACACCTCCCTACTGTGGGTCCCCCCCAAACCTTCCCTGCATTGTGGCCTCTGCAGGGACCCAGACCGGCCCTCAGGGGTCATCATCTGGTGGGGAGGGGATGGAAGGTAGAGAAATGATCCCCGCTCCATAGGAGACAGCTAGTCCTGGGTGGGTATTGATTTCTTGCTTTGGGGACCAGGCTGGCCAGGGTCCCCAAGTCCTCCTTGGCCCATCCTCAGCTCTGGGAACCCCGTGACTAACAGATGGAGGCTCCAAAAGGTTTATTAGATGCTCCTCCTTGTCCCCAGGAGCTGGGAGTGGGGAGTGGTGGCTGGACCTGGACAGGGGCTCCTGGACCCTGATTTTAACCAGCCTGGTGCCCATGGGGTGGGGTTAGGCGTTCTGGGAAAGGCTGGGCCTGGGGGCTTTGGAGGGGAGGGCCTGAGTGACCCCTTAATGACTTTTGTCTCCCTTCCCCGTTATTCTCCTTACTTTTCCTACCTTGTCCTTCCCTACCTGCCCCGCCCCCCATGTTTCTCTGGGCACCTACTTGGCCCCTCATTCCTTCCCCTCTCTTCTGTGCCTCTCCTCTCTTTATACCCCTCGCTCCCCTTCCTGTCTGCCCCATCTCCTATCTCCATTCCTCCCGGCCTTCTGTGCCCCGCCCTCCCCCATCTCCTGTCCCTCCCTCGTTTCCTGCTGCGGCCACCCCCTTCCCCCCCC
>NW_012099209.1:1045934-1047686 GCF_000951045.1 Mandrillus leucophaeus | reverse complement strand
CCGAGCGCGCCGTGGCCTTCATGGACCAGGTGCGGGCCTTCCAGGAGCAGGTGGACAAGCTGGGCCGCCTGCAGGTCGACTCGGCTGAGTACGGCTGCCTCAAGGCCATCGCGCTCTTCACGCCCGGTGAGTCACGCTCCGAAGGGGGCCGCGGGATGGGGGGACCCAAGGGAGGTTAGGAGGAGGGCAGCCTAGACCCAGACTCCAGCCACCATAGCGCCCCGCTCGCTGCCTAGGCCTGGCGCCCTGCAAGCGCCGTGAGCGAACGCTCATGGGTGGCCATAGAGGGGTGATGTAAGCAGTGTGACACAGTGACACCCCCACTGCGTGATTCCAAGACTCTTGGAGAACTCTGAACCCTGGACCCCAGACCCCTCTTCCTGTTCCCAGGCTCCGTGAGACCCCCTACTCCCTCACCAAAGGTCTCTTCACGCTCAGTGAGCACTGATAGCACAAAGTTGGGGGAACGTGGGAGGGACGGTCCTAACCCCCTGTTTCTCGCCCCCTCTGGCCCCCACTGCCTGATTACTGGGCTCTCAGGGCAACCTGCAGGTAGCCAGGATTGTAGGGATCTGGGTAGGGGCGTGGCTCGGAGGCCCCTCCCATTGAGGGGCGGGGCAGCCCCAGAACCTTCGTAACCATCAACAGCAGTGGTAGCCCTATCGTATTCCAGGACTGGTGGTGCAGCCAGCTTTTTTTTTTCTCCCACTTTTTTTTTTTTTTAATTTGTATTTCTATTTTTTGAGACTGGGTCTCACCCTGTCATCCAGGCTATGGTCCGAACACGGTTCACTGCAGCCTCGAACTCCAGGGCTCGAGCAATCCTCCCTCCCACCTCAGCCTCTTGAGTAGCTGGGACCACAGGCGTGCACCACCATTCCTGGCTAATTTTGTTTTAAAAGTTTT
The DNA here is from genome assembly GCF_000951045.1 of Mandrillus leucophaeus. Classification (NCBI taxonomy): domain Eukaryota; kingdom Metazoa; phylum Chordata; class Mammalia; order Primates; family Cercopithecidae; genus Mandrillus; species Mandrillus leucophaeus. The sequence continues at coordinate 1,046,780 of NW_012099209.1, read as the reverse complement.
CTGTAGAGACATGGTGTAACCATGTTGCCCAGGCTGGTCTTGAACTGGGCGCAAGCAGTCCTGCCTCAGCCACCCAAAGTGCTAGGATTACAGGCGTGTGCCACCATGCCTTTAGACAAAGATCTTTCCAGCGTGTCTCCTGGGAGTTCTTTCACCTACTGGAAGCCTCTAGATCCCATCAGAGGTATCTTTGGGGCGAGGAACCAGATCCAGGCTACTCTGGGAGGTGGCTTTCATTTGATAAATACGGTTTTGGTCCTGCAGGGTGGCTCAGGCCTGTAGCCACGGCACTTTGGGAAGCAGAGTTGGGAGAATCGCTTGAGCCCAGGAGTTCCAGGCTCCAGTGAGCTCTGATTACCACACTGCACTCGAGCCTGCGCAAGAGTGAGACTGCGTCTCGAAAATCAATAAATATGGCTTTATTGATTGTTTTCCCAGAAGATTCTTCTTGGCTTCCCATCGTCTTGGGTCTCTCTAGAGGCTGCCACATTCTCTCACACCACAGGCCCTTCTGGGCTCTGTCTTCCTCATCAAATTCCCTTCCCAGCCCCACCTTCCCTGCGAGCTTCCTTAGAACCTGTCTCGTTGGCCAGGCCGCTGGCTCTGTAATCCCAGCACTTTGAGAGACTGAGGTGGGGAGATTGCTTGAGATCAGGAGTTCAAGACCAGCCTGGCCAACATAGCGAAACCTGTAAAAATACAAAAATTAGCTGGGTGTGGTGGAGAGTGCCTGTAATGCCAGCTACTCGTGAGGTTAAGGCAGGAGGATCACTTGAACCCGGAGGCGGAGGTTGCAGTGAGATCGTGCCACTGCACTTCTACCTGGGGGACAGTGTGAGACTCCAT
>NW_012099209.1:1033523-1038275 GCF_000951045.1 Mandrillus leucophaeus | reverse complement strand
CTTGAGCTCAGGAGATCGAGACCAGCCTGGGCAAAAAAAAGAAACCCTGTCTCTACTAAAAATACAAAAATTAGCTGGGCGCAGTGGCAGGTGCCTGTAATCTCAGCTACTCAGGAGGCTGAAGCAGCAGAATCACTTGAACCTGGGAGGCAGAGGTTGCTGTGAGCCGAGATGGTACCCGAGACGGTACCACTGCACTCCAGCCAGGGCGATAGAATAAGACTCCGACTCAAAAAAAAGAATGGAGGAATCCATTTGTCTGGGGTTCGTTCATGGCCTCCTGCAGGGCTTCCAGGCTGAGACCACTCCCTTTAGGTGGACCCCAGCATGGCATCCCTTGGATCTTCCAGAAGGCTGTCCTACCAAGACTGGCGTCCTCTAGCGATCTTGTCTCCATTATTAGACCCACAGAAACTCTTGGTCCCAGCCAGGCAGGGTGGCTCACACCTGTAATCCCAGCACTTTTGGAGGCTGAGGTGGGCGGATCATTGGAGGTCAAGAGTTCCAGACCAGCCTGGCCAACATGGTGAAACCCCGTCTCTACTAAAAATACGAAAATTAGTTGGGTGTGGTGGCAGGTGTCTGTAATCCCAGCTACTCGGAAGGCTAAGGCAGGAGAATCACTTGAACTAGGGAGGCGGAGGTTGCAGTGAGCCGAGATCATGCCACTGCACTCCAGCCTGGGCAAGAGCGAGACTCTGTCTCAGAAAAAAAAACAAAAAACAAAACAAAACAAAACAAACTTTTGGTCCCTGGTGTTCCCCGGCAAGCCTGGCCGAGGACGTGACGCTGGATGTTGGCCTCTAACTGGAAGGCGACTTGAGGCTCTTGGGGGAGAGAGAACCCCAATTAAGGGTTCAAACCCTACCCAGAGATCCTAGACAAATCCCTTTTGTGGAACCTTTTTTTTTTTTGTTTTGAGACAGAGTTTCATTCTTGTTGCCCAGGCTGGAATGCAATGGCACGATCTTGGCTCACCGCAACGTCCGCCTCCAGGCTTCAAGTGATTTTCCTGCCTCAGCCACCATAGTAGCTGGGATTACAGGCACGCACCACCCCCCCCAGCTAATTTTTTTTTTTTTTTTTAGTAGAAATGGGGTTTTACCATGTTAGCCAGGCTAGTCTCGAACTCCTGACCTCAGGTGATTTGCCAGCCTCGGCTTCCCAAAGTGCTGGGATTACAGGCGTGAGCTACCGTGCCTGGCCCCAACTAATTTGTTTTTGTAGAGAAGGGATCACACTGTGTTGTCCAGGCTGGTCTCAAATCCTGGCTTTAAATGATGCTCCTGCCTCGGCCTCCCAAAGTGCTGGGACTGTGGCTGTAAGCCATCACGCCCAGCCCCCTGTTCTTACCCACAGTTGCAAGTGGTAGCCCCTGGTCACCCCTGTGGGCCCTGTGTTCTCTGGCTGTCTCCCACCCTGCCTGACTTACCTTTGTCCCCCTAGATGCCTGTGGCCTCTCGGACCCGGCCCACGTGGAGAGCCTGCAGGAGAAGGCGCAGGTGGCCCTCACCGAGTATGTGCGGGCGCAGTACCCGTCCCAGCCCCAGCGCTTCGGGCGCCTGCTGCTGCGGCTGCCCGCCCTGCGCGCAGTCCCTGCCTCCCTCATCTCCCAGCTGTTCTTCATGCGCCTGGTGGGGAAGACGCCCATTGAGACACTGATCAGAGACATGCTGCTGTCGGGGAGTACCTTCAACTGGCCCTATGGCTCGGGCCAGTGACCGTGACGGGGCCACGTGCGCTGTGGCCAGGCCTGCAGACAGACCTCAAGGGACAGGGAATGCTGAGGCCTCGAGGGGCCTCCCGGGGCCCAGGACCCTGGCTTCTCTCCTCAGACTTCTATTTTTTAAAGACTGTGAAATGTTTGTCTTTTCTGTTTTTTAAATGATCATGAAACCAAAAAGAGACTGATCATCCAGGCCTCAGCCTCGTCCTCCCCAGGACCCCTGGCCAGGATGGAGGTAAGGGATGGAGGGTCCAATCCTGGGACAGCCTTGTCCCTCGGCACCCCAAGCATGAACTTGTGGGATGGTAGGGTAGGCTTCCCTGGCATGATGGACAAAGGCCTGGCGTCTGGGCCGGAGGGGCCGCTCCAGTGGGCAGGGGTAGCTAGCGTGTGCCAGGCAGATCCTCTGGACACGTAATCTATGTCAGACACTACATGATGACTCAATCAAGGCCAATAATAAAGACATTTCCTACCTGCACAGCCTCCCTGGTCTTTTTTTTTTTGAGACAGAGTCGTACTTCGTCACCCAGGCTGGAGCGCAGTGGCGTGATCTCGGCTCACTGCAACCTCTGCCTCACAGGTTCAGGCGATTCTCCTGCCTCAGCCTCCCCAGTAGCTGGAACTACAGGCACCCACCACAATGCTCAGTTAATTTTTTTCTGTATTTTTGGTAGAGATGGGGTTTCACCATGTTGACCAGGTTGGTCTCGAACTTCTGACCTCAGGTGATCCACCACCCCTGCCCTTGGCCTCCAATAGTGCAGGGATTACAAGCATGAGCCACCGCGCCTAGCCTCACTTAATTATTTTATTCGGTTGGCTCTTAATCTGTTTTTTTTTTTTTTTTGCGATGGAGTTTCGCTCTTTCACCCGGGCTGGAGTGCAGTAGTACAGTCTTGGCTCACTGTAACCTCTGCCTCCCAGGTTCAAGCAATTCTCCTGCCTCAGCCTTCTGAGTAGTTGGGATTACAGGTGTGCACCACCACGTTCAGCTGATTTTTGTACTTTATAATTAGAGATGAGGTTTTGCCATGTTGGCCAGGCTGGTCTCGAACTCCTGACAGGTGGTCCACCTGCCTTGGCCTCCCAAAGTGGTGTGATTATAGGCATGAGCCACCACACCAGGCCCTTAATCTTGTTTGGGTTCTGATGTCCTTGGGAGAAACCTCGGGGGCCAGTCCTGTCACATGATCTCAGGCCAGCCAATCAGACCACCATTCCGTGGGCCACAGCAACTGGTTTATGGAGCGCCTGAGATTCCAAACTAGCCAGTGAGATTCCACAGCAGGATTTGGAACTGGGAGAATCTAATTAAAGCAGAGCCAAGGATGGAAGATCAATTTCCCAAGATGCCTTTGGAGCCCCTGGATCAAGCCATACCTGAAACCCTTAGGTGTTTTAAGTTCTATGAACTCAGTCGTCCCCCTTTTGTGCCTGAGTCAATCTGACTTCAATTTTTTTTTTCCTCACATGGAACTAAAAATCTGTTTCAGAGATTGACGTTTGGGAGGCAGGGACCTAGAAGGCCAAGACTTTGAAATGTGGGCTTCACTGGGTGATACGGAATCATGAGGGGTACCAGGGACTCTCCCGTCCCAGCCTCGGGAGTCTGTGGCACCGCTCTGTGGTGGGAAAGGCACCTGTGGAATTGGGCACCAGAGCTGTAGGGGGGTAGAGAGAAAGGGCCCGAATGGTGGTGGGGGTGGCACCTCTCGCTGATGTCCTGCCAAGAAGAGGCAAGTCCTCCACCAAAGATGCCCTTCTGTAGCCAGGCGTGGTGGCAGGAGCCTGTAATCCCAGCTACTTGGGAGGCTGAGGCACGAGAGTCACTGGAACCTGGAAGGCGGAGGTTGCAGTCAGCTGAGGTTGCACCACTACACTCCAGTCTGGGCGACAGAGGGAGACTCTGTCTCAAAAAAAAAAAAAAAAAAAGATAGCCTTGTGAAAACAGCAAGGGAAGAAGTCAAATCTGTCATGCTGCTTGCCGGGCCAGTGCTCAGCCCTTATGCAGCCCCAGTTTGCCAAAATGGTCCCCAGTCTCCCCATGTCCATCTGGAAGACAGCCTTGGAAGATGAGAGATTAGGCCCCTCCTGCGGAGTCAGTGAGGGTCTCTCGCGGGCAGGTTCCCAGAAGGGAACTGAGGCAGGGGCGGGATGGAGAGGACACCAGGTTCCCATTGAAGGCTGCACTGGGTTCTGCATTAGGCCAGGGTTTCCCACAGTGTCCCGTGAGTGAGTGGGTCCATGTCTACAATCAAACTGGACAGCAAGGTCCCATTTATCTAATGCATGGGACATCTGAGGGTTGAGTGAGACCATGGTGTCCTGCTGTTTGGCCCCAGGCCAGAGATCTGGATGTCTGTCCAAGGCCTGACTGCCGAACTCCTACTTTTCCTACAAAACCCTACCCACATGGCCCTTCCTGCAAGACGAGATCTTGAGCCTCCCTGGCTATTAAGACTCTGCTGTGCAGCCTTCTGTTACTGGACTCAGGGCTATCTTCCCCAGATTAGGGCCTTCTTGAGGACAATCGTGGTGGCTGAGTGGTTGACACTGTCTTCCCTGCATGTAATTGGTCTTCCTGGTTGCTTCTGTCCCCTGTGGCTCCCTTGGGAGACTAACACTCAGAGGACAGCTTCTGGTCTGCTGTTACATGGCCCCCATGGGGAGACTGGCTCCACCTGTGCCCCACCCGTCACAGCCAGGGCCTGGGATGGGTCGGACACTGGAAGGTCCTCCCCCTAGGCCATGCATATGGACGTGCCCACACAGTGCCTGGGGTCAGCTGCTGTCCTGAAGTGCCCAGGGAGACACAGAATGGAGGAATCCAGCTGGGTGTGGTGGCTCATGCCTGTAACCCCGGCACTTTGGGAGGAGGAGGTGGTGGGCAGATCACTTAAGGTCAGGAGTTCGGCACCAGCCTGGCCAACATGGTGAAACCCTGTCTCGGCCGGGCGCGGTGGCTCAAGCCTGTAATCCCAGCACTTTGGGAGGCCGAGACGGGCAGATCACGAGGTCAGGAG
>NW_012099209.1:1030169-1032208 GCF_000951045.1 Mandrillus leucophaeus | reverse complement strand
GTCTCGAACTCCTGACCTCAGGTGATTTGCCAGCCTCGGCTTCCCAAAGTGCTGGGATTACAGGAGTGAGCTACGGTGCCCAGCAGGAACCTCATATTTTTTCTCCTCTGGAAATGAAGGAACAATTTTGTGGTGATGGCTGGGTGCAGTGACTCATGCCTGTGATCCCAGTACTTTGGGAGGCCGAGGCAGGAGGATTGCTTGAGCCCACGAGTTTGAGTCCAGCCTAGGCAACATAGAGAGACCCCATCTCTACAAAAAATAAACAAAATTAACTGGGGCGTCATGGTACATGGCTGTGGTCCCAGCTACTCAGGAGGCTGAAGTGGGAGGATTGCTTGAGCCTGAGAGGTTGAGGCTGCAGTGAGCCATGATTGCGCCACTGCACTCCAGCTTGGGCGACAGAGTGAGACACAGTCAAAAACAAAAACAAAAAACTTTTTGTGTGCATGACAACTGAGTGAAATCAGAAGTGTTAAGTAATTATACTCAGTAGGTGTCTAATACATGTTTATTTCACTGGGATGGAGAGCAGGCCCTACTTCCAGGGAACAGGTTGAGATCTGGAGTCCCTATAGGGTCAGAGCTAGAGGACCCAGAGGAGGAAGACCTGGAAGGCCTTCCTGGAGGAGGAGCTGTCAGCGCCGAGTCCAAAATGAAGAGGCATTTGCAATCCTGGAGAAAGCTACCCCTGGTAGGGGAAGCTGCAAGAGGAAAGGCTGAGGAGATACCAAGAAAAGCAAGGGACCTGCATCCCCATGCAGCCCTCTGCCCATCTGCAGGGGCACTCAGAAGTACACAGAGCCCTCGCTGTCTCCTTGGTCATTGAATTTCTGGATCTGAGTCTTGAGATGCCTCAGTTTACCCTTCAGGTAGTGGCAGCGAGCCTGCTTGTCCAGGAAGCCAGGATCCTAGGCAGGGCGAGACCCGGAAGTCCTTGCAGCAGTCTGCCCTGTGGCCCTCAAGCTGCTCAACCCGCTTTCATTCTCCGAGCCTCATTTTTCTCTCCTTGAAACTGGGCACAGGCCACTGGGTGAGCTGGGCGAGGTGGCTCATGCCTGCAATCCCAGCAGTCTGGGAGGCCGAGGTGGGCGGAACACTTGAGGTCAGGAGTTCTAGACCAGCCTGGCCAACATGGTGAAACCCTGTCTCTACTAAAAATACAAAAATTTGCCAGGCGTGGTGGTGAGCGCCTGTGATCCCAGCTGAGGCAGGAGAACCGCCTGAACCCGGCCGGCTGAGGTTGCAGTGAGCTGAGATCTTACCATTGCACTCCAGCCTGGGCGACAGAGCGAGATTTTGTCTCAAAAACAAACAAAACAAAACAAAACAAAAACCGACACAGGCACCCCAGCCTCACAGAAGTGTCAGGGGTGCAAGACCAAGATATGGGATGCAAGACTCACCGTTCGCTTCTTCTCAAACTCCCTCCAAACCCGGGCTGCAACTTGGGCCTCCTTCTGCAAGGGGAGGAGTAGAAAGGGGGTTTAGGGAGAGTTGAACTCAAGGAGGGATGGGGAAACCGAAGCTCAGACACACTAAATGCCCATCTAGTGGGGACTTCAAGGGCTGACCTAAGCCATGTGTCGTGTGGCGCCCAGCCAACCTAGAGTAGAAAGAGTCCCAGAAATCTGGATCCAGTGGGTGTCCCACAGGCTTGTCGGGCCACTCAGAAGGGCTGCGGGGCAGGGCTTTCTCCCCAGTGCTGACCTGGCTTTGGGGTGGGGGCAGGGAGCTCAGCAGGGCCTCCAGCTGTCTGAGCTTTGCCTGTGCACACTCCACCTCCCGCTGGAGCTCCACGAACTCTCCGTACTGGTCCTGGAACACTGCGGCGTAGCGGCTCCGCTCCCTCTCACTGCTCACCGGTGGGTACTTACTACCAGGTTGAAGGGGGTCAGAATGTGAGCGTAAAGAACCCCACCCTTTCCCCCAGTCAGTGTAATTTGCTTTCCTTTGTCCATGCCGGGCCCCCTACTAAAAATGTTCCTTTTCTCCCCGTCTTTTTATTATTATTATTATTTTATTTATTTATTTTTTTT
>NW_012099209.1:1027842-1028709 GCF_000951045.1 Mandrillus leucophaeus | reverse complement strand
CCGCGCTGCCGGAGCCTCGCCCTCTGGGGCACGCGGAGCCGACGGACAACCGCGCCCGAGGAGCTCCCCGGGACCTCCGCCCCACCTGCAAGGCCGTCCGGCTGGCTACCGCCCCGGGTCACCTGTCCCAGCGTCTGGAGCTCCGAGCCTGGGTCCGCTGTCAGAGAGGCACTTCCGTCCCGGTTGTGCGTTTACTGCAGAATGGACCCGACCTGCAGGGTCGCTCGGCAGGGCAGTGGGGCGGGGTCTGACGGTAGGGGGCTGGGCCTGACCACCTGGGGGCGGGGCTGACCTGCCTGGGCGTGGCCACACACCTTCGAAACGTGGTCGACTCCGACTTCGACTCTCAAGTTTGTCTGATAAAACGGGATGGTTTTGCAAATTTAAACTTATTTATTTTTTCAGCAATTACATGAAAAAAAAAAAATTAACAAGAGCCTCGCTTGCCCAGGCTGGAGTGCAGTGGCGTGATCTCGGCCCACTGCAGCCTGCGCCTCCCAGGTTCAAGGGTTCTCCTGCCTCAGCCTCCCGAGTAGCTGGGACTACAGGCGCCCGCCAACACGCTCGGCTAATTTTTTCTATTCTTTAATAGAGACGGGGGTTTCACCGTGTTAGCCAGGATGGTCTCGATCTCCTGACCTCGTGATCCGCCCTCCTCGGCCTCCCAAAAGTGCTGGGATTACAGGCCTGAGCCACCGCGTCCGGCCTCTTACGTATACTTTCAAAGTTGAAAATACTGACTACTCAGGCCAGGCGCGGTGGCTCACGCTTATAATCCCAGCATTTTGGGAGGCTGAGGTGGGCAGATCACGAGGTCAGGAGTTCGAGACCAGCCTGGCCAACATAATGAAACCCCGTCTCTACTAC
>NW_012099209.1:1021571-1022402 GCF_000951045.1 Mandrillus leucophaeus | reverse complement strand
CTCAGCCTCCCGAGTGGCTGGGACTACAGGTGTACACCACCACACCTGGCTAATTTTTGTATTTTTAGTAGAGATAGGGTTTCACCATCTTGGCCAAGCTGGTCTCAAACTCCTGACCTCGTGATCCACCCGCCTTAGCGTCTCAAAGTGCTGGGATTACCGCCATGAGCTACTGCACCCAGCTGATAATTATTATTTTTTTGAGATGGAGTCTTGCTCTGTTGCCCAGGCTGGAGTGCAATGCAACGATTGTGGCTCACTGCAATCTCTGCCTCCTGGGTTCAAGCAATTCTCCTGCCTCACCCTTCTGAGTAGCTGGGATTACAGGCACCTGCCACCACGCCCAGCTAATTTTTGTATTTTTTAGTAAAGATGGAGTTTCACCATGTTGGCCAGGCTGATCTTGAACTCCTGACCTCAAGTGATCCACCTGCCTTGGCCTTCCAAAGTGCTGGGATGACAGGCGTGAGCCACACCAGGTGGCCTACATCTGGATAATTTTTACATTTTTAAATTTTTATTGGTAGAGATGGGGTCTCGCTATATTGTCCAGTCGGGTCTTAAACTCCTAGGATCAAGTGGTCCTCCTGCTTCAGCCTCCCAAGTAGTTGGGACTAAAGACATGAGCCCCATGCCTAGCATTTTATTTATTGTATTTACAGGGTCTTGCTATGTTGCCCAGGCTAGTCTCTATCTTCTGGCCTCAAGCAATCCTCCTGCCTCAGCCTTTGGAGTATCTGGGACCACAGGCATGCACCACCATATTTGGCCCCATTTCTTTTTTTCTTCTAGTTGTGCTGACTACCACCTCAAGACTATGTTAAATTATGG
>NW_012099209.1:1019677-1020796 GCF_000951045.1 Mandrillus leucophaeus | reverse complement strand
GCGGTGGCTCATGCCTGTAATCCCAGCACTTTGCGAGGCCGAGGTGGAAGGATCACCTGAGGTCGGGAGTTCAAGACCAGCCTCACCAACATGGAGAAACCCTGTCTCTACTAAAAATACAAAATTAGCCGGGGTGGTGGCGCATGCCTGTAACCCCCGCTACTTGGGAGGCCAAGGCAGGAGAATTGCTTAAACCCGGGAGGTGGAGGTTGCGGTGAGCTGTGATCTCTCCATTGCATTCCAGCCTGGGCAACAAGAGCAAAACTACGTCTCAAAACAAACAGAAAAACAAACAGGAAATATTACCTATTGCATGAGTGAAAAAATTTAGAAACTATTTCATAAGCCTTTTCCTGTTATATCCTGCAAATGTTTTTGCTTGTTGATTTTTAGAAGTTCTTCAAATGTCAGCCGGGCAAGGTGGCTTATGCCTGTAATCCCAGCAGTTTGGGAGGCCAAGGTGAGTCGATCACTTGTGGTCAGGAGTTCGAGACCAGCCTGGCCAACATGGTGAAACCCCGTCTCTACTAAAAATACAAAAATTAGCCAGTCATGGTAGCATGCACCTGTAATCCCAGCTACTCAGGAGGCTGAGGCAGGAGAATCACTTGAAACTGGGAGGCGGTGGTTGCAGTGAGCCATGATTGTGCCGCTGTACCACTCCAGGCTGGGCGACAGAGCGAGACTCCAAAAAAAGTTCTTCAAATGTCAAGAAAATTCATGTAACCAGGCAGTGTATCTTTTTTTATTGCTGCTATAAATGGGATGCTTTAATACATTTTAAAGCTATATACATATATAGTATACAAGAAATGAATTTTAAAATATCCCTAAGTCTCTTGCTAGCTTATAGAATTCTTTTATTGAAATATCTTTAGTCACATTGCTTGGGCCTATCATATATACAGTCATCTGCAAATAATTTTGCCCTCTCATTTCTTATTTTTCTTCTTTTCTTATTTTTCAATCTCATTTCTTTCTTCTTGTTTTAGAGACAGGGTCTCACTCTGCCGCACAGGCTGGAGTGCAGTGGCGCCAACATAGCTCACTGCAGCCTTGAACTCCTGGGCTCAAGTGATCATTTGCCTCAGCCTCCTGAATAATTGGAGCTACAGGCGC
>NW_012099209.1:1015918-1018090 GCF_000951045.1 Mandrillus leucophaeus | reverse complement strand
TTGCCCAGGCTGTAGTGCAGTGGTGCAGTCTCAGCTCACTGCAACCTCTGCCTCCTGGGTTCAAGCAATTCTCCTGCCTCAGCCTCCCAGGTAGCTGGGATTACACGTGCCCACCACCATGCCCAGCTAATTTTTTGTACTTTTAGTAGAGATGGGTTTTCGCCATGTTGGCTAGGCTGGTCTTGAACTCCTGACGTCAGGTGATCCGCCTGCCTCAACCTCCCAAAGTGCTGGGATTACAGGCGTGAGCCACCGCGCCCGGCTCTATGATATACTTTTTTTTTTTTTTGAGACAGAGTCTGTCTCTGTCGCCCAGGCTGGAGTGCAGTGGCCAGATCTCAGCTCACTGCAAGCTCCGCCTCTTGGGTTCACGCCATTCTCCTGCCTCAGCCTCCCGAGTAGCTGGGACTACAGGCGCCCACCACCTCGCCCGACTAGTTTTTTTGTATTTTTTAAGTAGAGACGGGGTTTCACCGTGTTAGCCAGGATGGTCTCGATCTCCTGACCTCGTGATCCGCCCGTCTCGGCCTCCCAAAGTGCTGGAATTACAGGCGTGAGCCACCGTGCCCGGCCTTGATCTACTTTTTAAAAGCTGCCAGTAGCACTTTTAAAAATCTCTACTTGGGCCGAGCACAGTGGCTTATGCTGTAATCCCAGAACTTTGTGAGGCCAAGGCAGGAGGATTGCTTGAGGCTAGGAGGTCGAGGCTGTAGTGAGCTATGATTGCACCACTGCACTCTAGCCTGGACCACAGAGTGAGACCCTGTCTCAAAAAAAAAAAAAAAAAAAAATCCCTACCTAATGATTTTACTCACTGTGTGATGGGGTCCATTGGGCACCTCCGAGGGTCTCCACAATGCTGTCATGCTGCCATGGGGCAGACACCCCAAGCCCTTGTCACCAAGCCCCTCAGCTGCTCCCTTACAGGCTGTTCCCTGTCTGGAGCTGGTGTGAGATCAGGGCTCAGGACCCCAGAATTCCTACTCCATGACCCTTTTCAGGACCCCTACCCTAGTACCCACCCAGTTCTCCTTTGAAATGATCAGACTATGACCTGGGGCGGGCAGGGTCTCCCGGGAGCGCTGGGCACGGCCCATGTGTGTTTGTCGAGTGACTGTGTGAGGGATCTGTAGTGTCCCAAGAGCTGGGGCTGCAGTGTGGCTGAGCTGTGTCCTCGAATTATTGCCTTCAATTTCAGGGAAGACCTAGTGTTGAGACCCCCTCCTCCAGGCTGAGCTCCTGTCATTACCCCACTCCTCCTGGACCCTCCAAGCCCCTGTCCTACCCTTTGGCCTCACTCTGGCCTCACATTGCTGAAGGCATTGAGTTTGGCTGTGAGTCTGCTAATCGGAGGCTGCTAGGGCCTCCTGGGGCTGGGCCTCGTCCGTTATGGGGTAGGCTCCAGAGGAACATGGGCGGAGGGAGAGTTAGATGAGTCACCACCCGCCAGCCTGACTTTTTCTGGTTTTTTTTTTGCAATAGAGTCTTGCTCTGTTGCTCAGGTTGGAGTACAGTACTGCGATCTTGGCTCGCTGCAACCTCCACCTCCTGGGTTCAAGCGATTCTCGTGCCTAAGCCTCCCAAGTAGCTGGGACTACAGGCATGTGCCACCATGCCCGCCTGAGTTTTGTATTTTTTGGTAGAGATGGGTTTTCACCACGTTGGCCAGGCTGGTCTCGAACTCCTGGCCTCAAGTGATCCACCTGCCTTGGCCTCCCAAAGTGCTGGGATTCCAGGCGTGAGCCCCCGCATCTGGCGCTGAGGTTCTTCTTTCCCTGCTCACACACTCTCTGTGGCTCTTCAGGGACCTCCAAAGACCCTCCCATCTCATTGCCCACCCTGAAAGGCATTGCTGGATGGGGACAGGGGACAGAAGGAAGACAGACAAGGTGGGCGGGGGTCTTTATTTGAGTTTGGGCATGATTCGAATGAAGAGGATCATACTGATGAAGATGAAGCAGACGATAATGAGCATGGCCCAGAGGAACCAGTTGACTGACTTCTGTGTGTGCTGCTCCAGCCGCTCTGACTCTGTCTTCAGCTTCTCCAGGTTCTGGTCTGCCATTTTCAGTGAGTGTGACAGGGTCTGCGGGGAAGGTGGAAAGGGTGTCAACAGGACTGGGGCCTGAATAGCTTCTCTCTACTTCCCTGGGGCTGGCCTGCACCTCTTGT
>NW_012099209.1:1010142-1014688 GCF_000951045.1 Mandrillus leucophaeus | reverse complement strand
TTTGAGACTGAGTTTCACTCTGTTGCCCAGGCTGGAGTGCAATGGCACCATCTCGGCCCACTGCAACCTCCGCCTGTCGGGTTCAAGAGATTCCCCTGCCTCAGCCTCCCGAGTAGCCGGGACTACAGGCGCCCGCCACCATACCCGGCTAATTTTTTGTATTTTTAGTAGAGACAGGGTTTTGCCATGTTGGCCAGGCTGGTCTTGAACTCCTCGCCTCAGGTGATCCGCCTGCCTCAGTTTCCCAAAGTGTTGGGATCATGGGCGTGTGCCACTGCGTCTGGCCTACTTTGACTTCTGCGAAGAGCATCCACAGAAGTGGCTTCTGGTTGGTTTAGATCCTTGTGGTAGTGCCTCAGTGGTCCAGGGTTTGGCCAGTGCCACCCCGTCCCTGCCGCACCACCCAATTGCCACTACTGCCCCAGGGCCGCAAACACTCACGTTCTCTTCCTTACGTCCATCTCAGGCTCTGAAAGCAAAACAGGCCAAGCAAAAAGGCAAGTGTTGGTTTCCTGTTTCCGGCATCCTAACCATTGCCTGTGCTGGGCCTACTGTTTGGAATGTTGTTTCCTCATGTTGTCTGCTGCCCTGCTGGCTTCTGACCATGCTTGAATACCCCCTCTTCTAGGAGGGTCTCCTTACTCCTGTCTCAGTTCCCTCAGACCCCAGGTCCTTCCCTCCAGCCTAGCCTTGGTCCCATAGGCTGGGCGTGCCTAGCTTTAACAAATTTATCTATTTGCTTATTTTTGAGATAGAGTCTCTCTCTGTCAACCACGCTGGAGTGCACTGGCGCGATCTCAGCTCACTGCAACCTCCCCCTCCCAGCCTCAAGCAATCCTCCTGCCTCAGCCCCCCAAATAGCTGGGACTATAGGTGTGTGTCACCATGCCTGGCTAATTTTTTTCCTTTTTTTTTTTTTTGAGACGGAGTCTTGCTGTGTCACCCTGGCTGGAGTGCAGTGGTGTGATCTCAGCTCATTGCAACCTCCACCTCCTGGGTTCAAGCAAGTCTCCTGCCTCAGCCTCCTGAGGAGCTGGGACTACAGACAGGCGGCACTGCATCCGGCTAAGTTCTGTATTTTTAGTAGAGACAAGGTTTGGTCATGTTGGCCAGGTTGGTCTCAAACTCCTGACCTCAGGTGATCCACCTGCCTCAGCCTCCCAAATTGCCGGGATTACAGGTGTGAGCCACTGTGCCCGGCAGGAGTGCCTAGCTCTGTTTCCTCTCGGGGCCATTTCCTCTGTCCTGGCTCTTCCTCCACGTGTAATTTGGTGATGCTGCTGTTGGAGTCAGGCTGGGCATGGAGGCCCCAGGGCAGCAAGGATGTATGTCTTGTCCTAGGCAGCTGGCCCTCAAGTCCTGTTGTGTTCATGGTGACTCACCTGCAGAGTCCTGTGGAAAGAAGTAAGTGGCATGAGACTGGGCGCGGTGGCTCACTCCCAGCACTTTGGGAGGCCGAGGTGGGCAGGTCACCTGAGGTCAGGAGTTCGAGACCAGCCTGGCCAACGTAATGAAACCCCATCTCTACTAAAAATACAAAAAATTAGCCAGGTGTGGTAGGGGTGCCTGTGATTCCAGTGGCTCAGGAGACTGAGGCAGAAGAATCTCTTGAACCCAGGAGGCGGAGGTTGCAGTGAGCCGAGATCGCCCCACTGCACTCCAGCCTCGGCAACAAGAGGGAATCTCCATCTCAAAAAAAAAAAAAAAAAGTAAATGCCATGAAGTCACCCCCCTTGTCTTGTTCCCAAACCTGTCCCTTCTGATCTCAACCTTTTCACCTTCAGTCAGGACATGGGGAAATCCCATGACCTCTGAGCCTGTTTCCTCAACTATAAACTGGTAACAACCACTCATATATATATATTTTTTGAGATGGAGTTTTGCTCTTATTGCCCAGGCTGGAGTGCAATGGCTCAATCTTGGCTCACCGCTACTTCTGCCTCCCAGGTTCAAGCGATTCTCCTGCCTCAGCCTCTTGAGTAGCTGGGATTATAGGCATGCGCCACCATGCCCAGCTAATTTTGTATTTTTAGTAAAGACAGGGTTTCTCCATGTTGGTCAGGCTGGTCTCTAACTCGCGACCTCAAATGATCTGCCCGCCTTGGCCTCCAAAGTGCTGGGATTACAGGCGTGAGCTGCCGCACCCCGCCACAACAACTCATATTTTAAAAGATTGAGCTGATCCACATAAAGTGCTCAGAAAGGAACTTGTCATCTTCTTTTATAGCTGAAGAAACTTTCGTGTCTTGTAAGTTGCAAGCCAGGACTCAAACCCTGCTCTTGGGCCAACTCTGGGGCTTAACCAGACATGTTCCATTTTTGCCTTGTACCAAATTTGCTATTCATCTAGCAAAGCCTTAGCCACAGTGCCCCTCTGTTGGGCGGCCTTGTGTGATGACCCAGGGAAGCGATTGCTGGACTCCCTCAGAGCCCCTGTATCTGACAGTATTGTGGTTCCGGCTGCCTGCAGGCATAGAACCCCCGTCCCTGTCCAAGGGGTTCCCAGGGACCAGGGAAGGAGCCCTACCGTGCCTAGTAGCTCACTCCGCATCTCGCTGGTGTACCGCGCCCGTGACTGCAGATGCACCGTCTTTGTGGCGGGCACTCGCTCTCTGGCTGTGGTTGGCACACGGCCAGGGGCCAGGAACTGGTTGGCCAGTGCTTTCTCTGAGGAGGAGGTCTGCAGAAATGTGGGAAGAGAAGTCACTGGAGGGGCAGGTCCTGGGGACGAAAGTGAGCGGTGATGGGGGCTGAGGGGGAGGGGCACCCCTTCTCACCAGCTTCTCGGCTTGCAGCATCCCCTTCAGAAAATCCACCTTCCAGGAATATTCATTGATCACCTCAGAGGCCGGTTTGCTGGGAGGTAGGAAGAAGAAAAAGAAAACCTGTCCATGGTCCCCAGCTCAGGGAAGGGTCCCAGCAGGGACAGCGGTACTGGGATGTCCCAGAATAGCCACGTGCTGATGTGAAAGCGGTAAGGCTGCCTGCACTCACCTCGCGTGGACCTTCAGGGCCTGCAACATGTCCTCCAGGGCTCCCACGTACTGGGGAGGAAAAGTGGATTGTCACCCGGGGGTCGTTCCCACGTCCTGCTCATGGGAGTGGGGGGCGGGGCCGACAAATGGGAGGGGTCAAGCGCAAAGGAGGGGGGGCCAGTGGGGGAGGGGCGGAGTCCCAGGGACGGGGGCGGAAGCTACAGGTAGACGTGGCGGGACTGACCGGAAAGGGCGCTGCCCGAGAGGCTACTGGGGCAGGGGAGTCCGGCTAGGTGGCTTCCAACCCTAGGAACCACCCCCCGGGAGTCGGACTCTACGCAGCAGTGCGAGATCCCCTCACCTTCTCCAGGCGCCACTCGTCCGGGTCCCGTTTCTCCGCTGCCATCGCCTCGCAGCGGGATAGTAGCCGCACCAGGTTCAACTCCAGCCTCGAAGCCGCCATTATCGCCCGGCCCTACCCCGCCCCTTCCGCCGGCGCCATGTTAAGAGAGGGCGGAAGTGCCTTCAAGTGGCCTTCCGGGCGGATGTTTCGCCTGCTCCAGTTCGCTGGCCCATCTTTGTTTGGAGCAGAAGTAATACCTTGTTTTGAGGCGGGGCGCTGGGCCGGGCGCGCTGCCTCAGGGCTGTAATGCCAGCATTTTAGGAGGCGGAGTTGGGAAAGGATTGCTTGAAGCCAGGAGTTCGAGGCCAGCCCAGGCAATATAGCGCGACCCTACCTCTATTTTAAAAAAAATAGGAGAGGCGCCACCCCATTCTTTCTTACTCAGGCGAATCACTTCCTTTTCTTCGAGAGCGTGTTAACCCTTCGGGAATGATAGGACGACCGGGGTCTTCGGGTGTCAGACCCCCCTGCACTGTGCCCTCTTGTTCTGTTTTGCTTGCTCAAAATACCTCCCCCCACCCCACTACTACCTGGATTCTTCCCAGTCGGAGCTGTTTCACCTCCACGCGCCCTTCCCGATTTCTCTTGTAGGAGGGGCTCTAGCCTGGAATTCAGGAATCCAAGGCTTCCCCCACCTCAGCGGGGCTCATCTGTATTGTGGTTATGAGCTTCCAGGTCACAGCTCCAGCTCTGATTCCATCCCCGGCCCTGGGCGAGTTTAACTTTTCTTGATCCGTTTCTTCCCCCAGGAAATGTACAGTGTGACAGTACCTGCCTCAAGGGTGATATGGGGCAGCTCTGCCTCAGAGTGAGCAAGGTGGGGCTGGGTCCCCCCTAACGCCCAGACCCCCGTAGAGAGAACCCCTTCCCAGCCCACCTCATTACCTGGAAGCTGAGTACCCCTATGCCTGCAGTGCCACTCTTCTGGAGTGAGAGGATGAGGGTGGGGGCTTCACAGGGACCAGGGCCTGGCATGCAGCCCTCATGTTTTCCCATACCTTAGATCATCTGTACCTTGGTCACACCAGTGGGCCTGATGTCCTTGAAAAATACCATAGATGGATGGCCGCAGTGGCTCACGCCTGTAATCCCAGCACTTAGGGAGGCTGAGGCAGGTGATCAACTGAGGTCAGGAGTTTGACACCAGCCTGGCCAACATGGTGAAACC
>NW_012099209.1:1006791-1007702 GCF_000951045.1 Mandrillus leucophaeus | reverse complement strand
TCGGGGCGGGCGCGCCGGGGCAAGGGAGAGCAGGCGCAGGGGGCCCTTTTGAGAGACAGATGGCAGGGTTACTGCAGCTTCAGGGCCGGCAGTCGGAGGACCCTCGCCCTGGGGCCTGCTGGGATGGACGGGAAGGAGAAAAGCAGACGCTACCTTAATACTGACCTTCCGAGGCCCCCCGCCCGGCCCGCTCCTCCAGCAGGCTCTCGGTGCTGGCCGACGTCTCCGAGTCCAGGGTCTCCTCGTCTGAGCCCCTTGGGTCCAGCTCCGGCAGCCGATAGGTGATGTCCTCCCTGGAGGAAAAAGCGTCGTGGTGTCCAAAGCCACTCCACCAAAAGTGCCAGGCCAGTGTGGAACAGAGCAGGCCATCCTGCTCCTAGATGTAACTCCATGTCCCCAACCTCCCCCCACCCCAAGCAAGAAGATTGCTTGAGCCCAGCAGGAGTTTGAACCCAGCTTGGGCAACATAGGCAGACCCTGTTCTCCAAAAAGTAAATAAATGAGGCAGGCGTGGTGATGTGCACCTGTGGTTCCAGCTACTGGGGAGGCTGAGGTGGGAGGACCCCTTGAGCCTAAGCGATTGCGGCTGCAGTGAACCGTGATCGCCTCACTACAATCCAGCCTGGGTGACAGAGCAAGACCCTGTCTCAGAAATAAAGGCCGAGTATGGTGGCTCACACCTGTAATCCCAACACTTTGGGAGGCCAAGGTGGGGGATCACTTGAGGTCAGGAGTTCAAGACCAGCCTGGCTAATGTGCTGAAACCCTGTCTCTGCTAAAAACACAAAATTAGCTGGGTGTGGTGGTGGGCACCTGTAGTCCCAGTTACTTGGAGGCTAAGGCAGAGAATCGCTTGAACCTGGGAGGCGGAGGTTGCAGTGAGCCACTGCACTCTAGCTGGGTGACAAAGC
>NW_012099209.1:1000434-1002101 GCF_000951045.1 Mandrillus leucophaeus | reverse complement strand
AGGCTGGCAGGGCAGAGTCTAAATCCCAGCCATGCCCCTCCCAGCTGTGTGGCCTTGGACAAGCCCCTCAACCTCTGGCATGTGCAGTCTGGACTTGGGTTCTTCAGGGCCCCCCAACCAACACCAGCCAGCCAGTGCCCACAACTCCCATCTGATGGCAGCCTGGGAGCCCATCTGTTCCTGTCCTGCTGGGCCCACAGGGAACTGGCTACCTCTGATGGATGGGTGGGGGCTGCAGCTGACATTTAGGCTCCAGAGACTGGGCATTGAAACAGGGAGGCCAGAGAGGCTCCCAGGACAGCAGGTGCTCCTCGCCAAGTGAGGCTCTGCTGGGAGCTCCATTTGCTGGAGGGTCAAGACAGATCTTTGAGGACAGTGTTCCACCATACCCTGCACCCTTCTTGGCTGAGGCCACAGGGCAGACCCCCATCCCCCGGCCCTGCTCTTCCAAGCCCGATCCCACATGAGCAGGCATCCCAGGCGCACACTTCTCAGGCACTTTTTATTTCACGCCGTGCGGAGGGCCCTTTGTCCCAGATTTGTGGCCATGCGTCCAGGTGTCTGGGGGAGTGGACCAAGCCTGAGAGAGGAGGGCCCTGCTCCAGAGATCCCCAGGTTGTCCCTGTTGACCTGTAGGGAGGTCTGACTTCAGGCATTGCCCTCCTGGTCCGTGAGCAGTCCTGAGTCACTGGCTCCTGTTCTGTCACACGGGGTGGGTAGTGCCAAGAGCAGGCAGCCTCCTGCAGCCCTTGGCGTCCGGAAGAGTGACAGCCACATTCAAGTCTCCCTGGCATGTGAGGTCTGTGGTGCCCCTGACTCATGTCCTGGCTCCAGCCAATAGCCTAGACCCCCATGGAAGGTTCCAGCACGTCCTCACATGCACATTGGCCAGGTGGCTGTCCCCCGGAGACATGTGTCAGACGGGCACGGGTCAGGTGGCCCAAGTGTCCAAAACTCTCATGGAGGGTCCCAGCCCACTGGCCACCCCAAGCCAACCATAGCAGGGGTCTGAGCCTCAGACGCACAGGGGCCTAGTGGCCTCTGCCCTGACAGCTCAAGTCCAGGTTATAAGGGAGATGGGCAGCGTTAATAGAAAACTTTGTACATACACATATAAAAAACCATTTGGTCTTCCATTAAGGCTGTTACAGTTTAAAGTTACGTAAACCACGTACAAAGAAACGGTTAAACGTACAAAAGGGGAGTGGGGAGATGTGAGGCCGCAGGCGGAGATGTGGCGCTCCCCGCAGGTGCGTCGGTGATTTGGGGGCTGGGTGCGAGGGGGGCCTGGCTCCAGCCGGCCTCTCCCTGCCTTGACTCTGAACTTGGGGCCGGTGCCCACCTCACGTCGCTCTTGAGCTTTTGATTCTGGATCCTTCTCTGAGGGCCGAACACTAGCTCTGCAGCTCTGGCGCCCAGCTCCAGTGCAGGGGCCGTCCTCGGACATGCAGACTTTGTCAGCTGTGGCCCTCAGCCATTGGCCTGGCCCGAGGCGGGGGGCAGGCAGTACTTTGGGGGGTCCGAGTACCTTCGCTTGGCCCCAGGTGGCTGGCCATCCTCTTCTAGGGGCTCCAGGGCGCCCTGCGTTGGCAGGTGTACCCCGGGCGTGACGTACACGGAATGTACCTGGTCCGGGCGGCGGGCAGGTGGCTCCCGGCGCCGCACTG
>NW_012099209.1:997424-999344 GCF_000951045.1 Mandrillus leucophaeus | reverse complement strand
AAAAAAAAAAAAAAAAAAAAACAGTGTTGTTTGCCCAGTATCAGGGATGACAGGCCCAAACCTGGCGAGGCCAAGCGGACCACCAGGGATGGAACCTGCGCTCCAGCTTGCCCTAAACATGACGGACTGAGGGAGGGGACCGGGCCACTTGCTTCTCCTCCTTGATGGACTGGATCCGTTCAATGAGAATCTCTTTTTCCCGGTCCTCATCGCCACCGGCTGCCTCCTCCTCCAGCAGCACCTCCAGCTCCTCCCCCTGGCTGTCCCGGGCCTTGGGGCTCTTGTTCTGAAACAAAGCAGCAAGGGGTCTGACTGACTCCTCTGAGTGGGCGAGGTTAGTGCCAGAGGTGTGAGCAGGTCCCAGGTTAGTTCTGATGTGGATGCGCTGGGCTCTTAGTGCGACTTCTCTAGGAATCCCACGGGACAGAGTGGTGGTCGTGTGGCCGATTAGTCGTCCTGAGCACAGAAGGTCAGCAGGCAAGGGGCCTCCCCAGCATGCACTTCTGGAAGGTTAGGACAGGCTCCGTCTATCCTACGAGGGGCCCGGGGCCCCAGGGAACTCCAGCATGCACCGCACCGGGAGACATGCACTGCGGGCCCACCGAACGCGTACATACCAGGACCCCCTCATAGGGAGACGAAAACCCCAGTTTGAGAGGCCATAGCTGGGAGAGAGATGAACACAGGGTGACCACATGGGCCAAGACAGACACAGGCATGAGCTGGGGATACATCCAATGACGAGTACCAAGACAGGGGGTCCCTGGTTCCCACAGGAGCCCAGAGCCCGTTCCCCACTAACGCACCCCTGCACTGTGGGGCTGATTCTTCTGCTCTGGGGACATTTCCCGGGGGCAGAGGGCCCAGGTCAGAAGGGACAAGGCTGGACTGATGACCTGAACCACCAGCAAGTGGGAAACTGGTCCCCCACCTGCCTCACCTAGAGGGATACAATTGGAGTGAGGCTGAGCGAGGACCATCGTCTTTTGTTCAAGGCAGTAAGTCTGCCCCTGCCTGCACGGCCCGGTGGCCCCAGCCAGGCTGGTTATGGCTGTGGCCAAGGGTGTGGTAGGAGTGGGCGGGGAACTGGAAAGGGAGGCCCCGCCCGGCTACCCGAGACTACATCCACTACCCAGTCCCATCCTCGGCATGGGAGGTCCCGCCCACCCAAGGCCCCCCTCCCACCAAGACCCCGCCCACCAACCTTCCCAGCAACAAAGCCACGCCAAAGGCCCTGCCCAGCACCAGACCCCGCCCACCAAAGAGGCCCCGCCCCCGCGATCACCGGTACTCACAGCATTTTGTCGCAGGAGCGAAAGCCTGCGGAAGGCGATGCTCTCTGCAGCCTCCAGTTGGCTGATCTCCTCCATCTTCACTTTGTATTTCCTCATCTGCTCCTTGATCAGCATCTCCACGCACCTACAGAGAAGGCCCACGGGAGGAAGTGACTCAGTTACCGCCCCGGGCACATTTGAGGTCCAGGAGTTGGTACCTGGGGGGCAGTGGCTGAGGCTCAGAGACCAAGCAGTGCCTGGGACACGGCTGTGAAGGCTCCCATGCTGTGTGACCTTTGGCAGCTCACTCCACCTCTCTGAGCCTGAGTCTCCTGTCTCTGCACGCCTCCTTGTTTGAAGGAGGGTCAGAGTGAACTGAAGCCCCTAGTCACCAGCAGGGTGGGGATTATCCTGCCTCCCAGAGAAGTCCAAGCTGCTGGGCAGTTTGTCCCAGGGGCAGCAGGCAGATGGCCCCAGGGGCTCCAGACATGTGCTCTGACCCACAGTATGCCCACTTGGTGGTCAAGGCCAGCCTGGTGGTGTCAGTATCAGAGGGTCTCAGCTCGGAGTGGTCAGTACCAGAGGGACTCAGCTCGGAGTGGTCAGTACCAGAGGGACTCAGCTCGGAGTGGTCAGTACCAGAGGG
>NW_012099209.1:987215-996534 GCF_000951045.1 Mandrillus leucophaeus | reverse complement strand
CTGCCTCAGCCTCCCAGGTAGCTGGGATTACAAGCATGCGCCACCACGCCCAGCTAATTTTGTATGTTTAGTAGAGACGGGATTTCTCCATGTTGGTCAGGCTGGTCTCGAATTACTGACCTCAGGTGATCCGCCCGTCTCCGCCTCCCAAAGTGCTGGATTACAGGCGTGAGTCAACTTGCCTAGCTTAAGTTTTGTATTTTTAATAGAGATGGGGTTTCACCATGTTGGCCAGGCTGGTCTTGAACTCCTGGCTTCAAGGGATCCACCCACCTTGGCCTCCCAAAGTGCTGGGATTACAGGCGTGAACCACCATGCCTGGCCTAATTTTTAAATTTTCTGTAGAGACAAAAATTTAAATTTTTATATTTAAATAAAAATTTAAAATTTCAGAATTTTTTGTAGGGTCTCACTATGTTGCCCAGGCTGGTCTCAAACTCCTGGCCTCAAGTGATCCTCTTGCCTTGGCCTCCCAAAGTAGCTGGGATTACAGGTGTGAACTGCTGCACTTGGCTCTGGACTTTTCTTACACATTTATTTACACAGAGATGGATGGAGTTGTCGTGGGGTCCCGGGGCAGGGCGGGCACTCACGTGGTAATCTTGAGGACATCCTTCATGCTGGTCAGGGGGTCCGAGTTGTCAGGGCAGCGCAGGAGGCAGGGTGCAAAGATAATGGCCAGGGCCCCGGGCGACATGCGGTTGACATCCTCGAGCAGGGCCACCCTGCACAGTCACTGGCAGTTAGAGGACGGCTACGGCTGAGGGAGGGAGGTCCCAGGGAGCCCCGAGACTGAACTTCTGAGCCCTGGGGTGCCTGTTAGGAAAGCAGTGCTGCAGCCCAGCACCGCAGATGCTTCTGCAGCACAGAGAGGTACCTCCACGGACCCGGGCGGCCCAGCAGCCTGGCCCCCTCCCAGAACCCCCAACAGCGGTCTGCATCCTGGTTCGAAACCACCACAGAACGCCAGCTCGGGTCTCCCTGGGAAATGCTGCCTCGGGGGTTCCCAGTGCGACCCTAACCCCACAGAGGGCAGGTGGGGAGGCACTTGCTTGACGAGGTGGAAGATGAGTCTCTCCAGGGAGTTGTGGTTGGCCTCTGGAAGGTGCTCCAGGACGGCATAGATGGCAGCCAGCTGCTCCTGCTTCTCTGGCAGCTCTGCAAGCAGTGGGGTTTGAGGGCGTCAGCTCCCAAGGGTCCCCAAGGTGCCTGTTGTCCCCACCAACACGACCTGAGATGCACGGGTGCCATCCACCCTGTGGTGCCCACGCAAGAATGGATGGCTACAGAGGTGTCCTGGCCCCACCCCAAACTGAGAACCCGGTTTGGCTGGGCCGACTGCTTCGGGCCTCAGTTTCTCAGCTTGTGGACCGGGTGGTCCTGTCTCCTGGGCTGGTTACAGCAAGCGCTGTACCCTGGCCATGGCCACCTGCGGGCGGGGCTCACCAACGGCTCGGAGGAAGTCGCCGTACTGTGCGAAGGTCATGAGGGGCTCAGGCAGCTCCCGCAGCCACTGCTTCAGCACCCCCGTGATGGCATGGATGGGGAAATTCTCCAGCTTGACTGCTGTGGGGTCTGTGGGGTGAGTGGGGTGGGACTGGTGAGCGGCACACTGGTGAGACGGCTGCGCCTGGGGCCTGGCACTGCGCCCACCTGCCCTCAGTGCCCACCTGTCTGCAGCGCCTGCCGGAGCTCCCGAGTGCGGTTGGCGGCGCCCGACTTGCGGTAGAGGCCCTCGGTGTACAGGCCGTGCATCTCCACGTGTTCCAGGAGCTTCTCCAGCACAATGGGCACTGAGGCCTTGTCGCTGGTCAGGCTGTCCACGCACACACCGAAGTGGCCCGGCTCAGCGCCTGGCTCGCCCTGC
Source organism: Mandrillus leucophaeus (assembly GCF_000951045.1). NCBI lineage: Eukaryota > Metazoa > Chordata > Mammalia > Primates > Cercopithecidae > Mandrillus > Mandrillus leucophaeus. Next base: position 994,667 of record NW_012099209.1, on the reverse strand, counting down.
AGTGCCGGGTGTCGGGGGGTCAGGTCTGGGCCTGGCTGTCTTCCTCTCCAGCTGTCTCTGGGGGCCTGTCCCTCCTGGTCCCGCACAAGGCCCTCGGGGCTTCCTCTGCTGTTCTGTCCCTCCCTGTCTCCTTCTGCATAGTTGTTGGGGGTGTGGGGCTGCAGAGGTCAAGGCCAGTGTGGCAGCCACTGGGCAGGGGCTTCCTTTGTAGGCTACCCAAGGCATGGGTGGTCCTTCGTGGGGAGAGAGCTATAACCTGGCCCCCACAGCCGCCTCACAGAAGTAGTCCCTGACTCTTGTTGCACCCCTACCACCCAGGACCCCATCCTTATGCACAGAGTTGGGGGGCCTCCCTCTACATGGCTCAGGACTCTCTCGGGAGCAAGGATGAGCAGGGCTGGGGGAGCTGAGACACACACAGGCCTGGGCCCTGCCTGGGGGCCTCAAGGGGTTTGGACAGAACCAGGGACAATGGTGTGTTCTGCAGAACCAGAGGCCACAGCTGCCCCCTGCTGGCTGTTCAATGCTTCGCTTGGCCCTCACATCAAGCACCACCTCCCGGTGCACCCGGCTCTGAGTGGAGTGTCATTCTAGAGAGTTCCAGGCCTCCTGCACTCACCTTCCTCCCGTAGGTGTAGGAGCAGTGGCTCTGAATCTTGTGCACACACTTCTTGTGGCAGGTCATCTTGCACACTAGGAGGTCACAGGGTGGGAGTCACAGAGGGTGCTGGGGACCCCAGATTCCTGCAGCCGTCCACCCAGCTGGCCGGGGGCCGCCGACTGCCCTTTTTTTTTTTTTGAGATGGAGTTTCACTCTTGTTGCTCAGGCTGGAGTGCAATGGCGCAATCTTGGCTCACCACAACCTCTGCCTCCCGGGTTCAAGTGATTCTCCTGCCTCAGCCTCAGCTGGGATTACAGGCATGTGCCACCACGCCTGGCTAATTTTGTATTCTTAGTAGTGACAGGGTTTCTCCATGTTGGTCAGGCTGGTCTTGAACTCCCAACCTCAGGTGACCCGCCCACCTTGGACTCCCAAAGTGTTGGGATTATAGGCATGAGTCACCGCACCCGGCCTGGATTGCCTTCTTTTTGGTTTCCTTTTTTTCGTTTTGAGACAGGGTCTCACTCTGTCACCCAGGCTAGAGTGCAGTGGTGCTATCATAGCTCACTGGAGCCTTGACCTCCCAGGCCCAGGTGATCCTCCCAAGTAGCTGGGACTACAGGCATGCACCACCATGCCTGGCTAATTTCTGTATTTTTTTGTTTAGACGGGGTCTTGCCATGTTGCCCAGGTTGGTTTAGAACTCCTGAGCTCAAGCGACCCTCCCTCCCTGGCCTCCCAAAGTGCTGGGATTACAGGTATGAGACACTGTGCCTGGCCTGCCGACTTCTAAACCCACACTGCAGGCACCTGTGCCCTGACTCCTGAGAGAGGAGGCCATGCGGGCAGGCTTCATAGCTCAAGGTGGCCATTCGTGGCCTCAGACCCAGTCTGGCTAGTGGAACCATGAGCAGGTGTTTGTGGGGACCTGTGACATCCTTGCCCCAAGGCCTCAGGGCCAACTCCTGGCAGAACTAAAGATCTAAAAGTCCTGCCAGGAGGTGGTTTTGGGGACTTGGGATGAGGATGTCATGGGGCAAAGACAATGCTACTTTTCCTTCTTCCAACCACACTGACTCCCAGGCCACCCAGCTGACGTCTTGGGAGAGGGTACACTGGCTACACTAAAGAAGAGAGTGTCTGGCACCCGGGAAGGATGGAATCAGGTGAGGGGACGGGCCTGGGTCCCGCATCTGTGTCTCAGGACCATGACAACTGACTGTTGGACAGATGTGGGGTGGTGGGGCTGCTTTCTGGGCTGAAAAGACCCTGGCCCGACTGGTTCTGGCAGAAACACACATACGGGAGAGGCCCTCTTGGCCCTGCTGGGTCTCTGGAGGCTGCCTGGGCTTGGGTCCTGGCTTGGCCGCCTCAAAGCTGTGTGACCATGGATCGGCTGGGTCATTCCTGGGCCCTATCTCTTAGGGTCCCCTGGGGCTGAGTCTGGCCTACAGGGGAGGGACCATGAGGAGCCTGGGGAAGGAGGGGCCAGTGGTTCAGGCAGTGGAGCAGCGTATACACAGACAGAGAGGCAGGGCCCAGGAGGAGAGGAGGCTGCAGATGGGGGTGGGCGCTGGGTACTGGGGGCCTCAGGGCCAGCTGAGAATTGGGCTCTGCCCCTCGGGTGATGGTGGACAGTTTGAGGGGGTGGGATATGGCTGGGGCAACGGTCCAGAAAGATCTGACCTGGTGGCTGGGCTGGGATGAAGACCCTTCTTTTGGTTTTTGAGACTGAGTCTTGCTCTGTTGGCTAGGTTAGAGTGCAGTGGCGTGATCCCGGCTCACTGCAACCTTTGCCTCCCAGGTTCAAGTGATTCTCCTGCCTCAGCCTCCTGAGTATCTGGGATTACAGGTGCCCACCACCGTGCCCAGATAATTTTTGTATTTCTAGTAGAGATGAGGTTTCACCATCTTGGCCAGGCTGGTCTCGAACTCCTGACCTCACTATCCCCCTGCCTCGGCCTCCCAAAGTGCTGGGATTACAGGTGTGAGCCATTCTGCCTGGCCCTGAAGCCCTCTTGAGCAGTGAGGGGTGGTGGGGGACGTGGAGGGGTTTGGGGCCTGGGCGGGGAGCCACTCACCGCTGCAGAGCAGGGCCTTGTCCATGAGCCAGATATAGGAGAGGCACTGCTCGCACGACTGCGGGATGCTAACCTGGTAGCTGGCGAACACGTGCCCGTTGTGCTCCTGGACCTGTGAGGCCAGAGAAGGGTGCTGGGCGGGGGAAGGGGAAGGCAGCCCTCCCCAGCCACTGGTGGATGATGGCCCACGGGATCTCAGGGGTGGGTCTGCTTATTCAAGACTACGGCTCCGTATGTGCTGGGGAGAAAACACACTCACACGTATCCACGCACACATACGCGTGCAGACGGGCCCATGCACACACTGACACTGACACACACGTGCACGCTCCTGCCAACGTTCGCCTGCTGGGACTGTCATCCACGTGCAGCCTACTCACAGCGCGCTCCTGCTTCCGCTTCTTCTTCTGAGCTTTGCTCTGCTGTGAGGAACACAAGGAGGAGGTCGACAGGGGCCCCCTGGGAAGTGACCCAACCCACCCCTGGCACCCCATAACCCAGGAATCTGGGTACCCTGAACCCTCCCTCACCTGGAGTGGCATCACTGTCCCTAATACCCCCCATTCAGACACCCCACGCCCAGAAGTGAGGCCCTGTTGGGGAGGGTGCAGGACTCCCCACCAGGAGGTAGGCGTAGCACAAATGGGTGTGGCATGTAATCATGGCAAGCGATGCGTAGGCATAGCATGTTGCATGTCATAGGTGTGGCATGGGTGGGCGTGGCATGTCAGGTGGGTGTGGCATAAGTGATCATGGCAAGGCACAGGTAAGCATGGTGTAAGTGATCATGGCATGGCATGGTGGGCGTGGTATGGGCAGGGCATGGGTGGGCATGGCATGTCAGGTGGGCTTGGTGTAAGTGATCATGGCAAGGCATGGGTGGGCGCGGCGTGCTGGGCTGCCCACCTTCACTGGCTCGAAGTCATTCTTGGTGTAGCCACGGGTGAACTCATCTAGCAGTGACTGGAAGAGGTTGAGGACCAGGTTGGTGTCCTTCTCACCGCGCTCAGTGGCCAGGTTGCTGACGACGATCTGGTAGTTCTCCATCAGATCCTTGTAGCCCACGTGGATCTTCCCGTTCTGTGGGAATGCTAGGCGTCACCCCGCAGGCCCGGGCAAGGGGCGGATGGGAATGACGGGTCTGAGCAGGGTATGGGAAAGGCTGAAGGCCGGGCCGCCACATACCGGGACAGAGTACATCGTTTTGATGTTGCTCCTGAACTTCTCGGTGGCTTCGATAAACAAGCTCTCGATGGGCGTCTTCTGGGAACGGAGGTCATTTATCTGGAAGGGGAGAGGAGCTGACCCTGCGTGCCTCAGGCCTGGGGACCTGCGTACCCGAGGAGGTGCCCAACGGGTCACTTGTATCCTCTCTTAAGTCATCCCCTAGGCTCTTGGGATAAAATCCAGTCCCTCTGACCAAGCCTGATCTCTCATCTCAGAGTTATAAATGTCAGAGTTATAAAGCCACTGACATTCACGGCAGGACTACTCTCCACAGTGGGGCCTGCCCTGTGCGCCACAGCAGGTTAAGCAGCATCCCTGGCCTCTACCCACCAGAGGCCAACAGCGCCCTCCCTCCAGGTTGTGATAACCCCAATGTCCCCAGACATTGCCAGTGTTCCCTGGAGGACAGAATCCCCCCTACAGGTCAGTTCAGGGCCTTCCTGCTGCCCCACACAGGGGCTCAACACCCAGCCATACCTTAGGACCGGGATGCCTGGAATGGTCTGGTCATTTCAAGACGCCTCTACTCCTAGCAGGGTTTCCTGATCCTTCTGTGTCCCCATCGACCCCCTGTGGCCGCTGTGCAGCTCCCAAACGTAGCTCTATCTGCTGCAGGATTGCCCAACCCCCAGCCCCATGGGGTATAACCCTCCTGAAGGCAGCCACAGCTTGCTCGCCTCCACTTCTGTTGCACACAGTGCTTCATCAATCTTTGCTTTGAGACCAAATATGCATTATTATTATTTCTGAGCCAGGGTCTGCTCTGTCACCCAGGCTGGAGTGCAGTGCTGCGATCATGGCTTGTGGTGCCTCAACCTCTTGGACTCAAGCGATCTTCCTGCCTCAGCCCTCCAGGAGCTGGGACTACAGGTGTGTACCACCACACCAGCTAAAATCTAAACCTTTTGTAGAGATGGGGTCTTTCTGTTGCCCAGGCTGGTTTTGAACTGCTGGGCCCAAGTGATTCTTCTGCCTCAGCCTCCCAGGGTGCTGGGATGACAAACACGAACCGCTGTCCCCGGCGTGAGCCTGCACTTTGTATTCTTGACCTGCTAAGCCCTGTGGTGTGTGTTTCGGAAAGCACTGCCTGGCTGTGACGGTTCTCCTGCGGACCGCGCCTCATGCCCCTGGCTCTCCCCTAGTGCTCCCACCTTGTTGAGCAGGAACTCGTCCAGGTACTTGAGCTCATTGGCGTTGGTGATCTGGCGGAATACCGATTCCCGCCACTTCTCTGACACCGTGATCTTCCCAATCTTGACGTTTCGGTTCTTCTTCCCTTTGCCTCCTGGCTCCTTGGTGCGCTTCTCACTTGCGGCGTGGCGGTGCTGGTGTCCGGAGGGGGCTGAGGATGGGACAGGAAGCAGCTGGTGAGGGTGGATTTGGGGGAAGGATGCAGAGGACCTCCTACGGCATGCCTTTATCCAGGGCCAGAAACCCCTGGCTTTGTGCCTAGGGCTTGGCCCACAGCCAACTCAAGGCCCCATTTGGGGACAATGAATGTCCCCAGGGACACTGGTGGCTCTGCTGTCCCTGAGGCTGCAGGTGACCAACCTTCCAGGCCCTTTTTCATGGTGGCAGTTTCCAGCACCACCTGCCCGGACACAGCATTCTCCAACTCCTCCACGCCCTCCAGGCTGTATTTTTTATCCTTGGTTTTATGCAGAAAAAGCCTCTTAAACGTGGATCTGCAGGAGAAAGTACATGGCTTAAGTCTGAAATGAGAATGGACGTGAAGCCCAGCCTCCCTGTGATTGGACACATGGCAAATGCTCTATCATTGCCTGACTCAAAAAAGGATCTGGCCTGGCGTGGTAGTTCACGCCTCTAATCCCAGCACTTTGGGAGATCGAGGCATGTGGATCAACTGAGGTCAGGAGTTCAAGACCAGCCTGGCCAACATGGCAAAACCCTGTCTCTATTAAAAATACAAAAAATTAGCCGGGCGTGATGGGTTCCTGTAGTCCCAGCTATTTGGGGAGGTTGAGGCAAGAGAATTGCTTGAACCCAGGAAGCGGAGGTTGCAGCTTGCAATGAGCTGAGATCGCACCATTGCACTCCAGCCTGGGTGACAGAGTGAGACTCTGTCTCAAAAAAAAAAAAAAAAAAAAAAAAAGAAAAGAAAAAAAGAAACCACGGATCTGGCTAGGTATGGTGGCTCTCACACCTGTGTAATCTCAGCACTTTGGCAGGCTGAGGTGGGTGGATCAGCTGAGCCCAGGAGTTTGAGACTAGGCTGGGCAATATAGTGAAACCCCTTCTGTACCAAAAGTACAAAAAAAAAAAAAAAAAAAAAATTAGCCGTGCATGGTGGTGCACACAGGTAATCCCAGCTACTTGGGAGGCTGAGGCAGGAGAATCGCTTGAGTCTGAGAGGTGGAGGTTGCAGTGAGCTGAGATCATGTCATTGCACTCCAGACTGCCAGACTGGGCAACACAGTGAGATTCTGTCTCAAAAAAAAAAAAAAAAGGATCATCTTATAAAGAGCAATAGCCCTTTCTTTGTACTGGCAGGGGAGTTATGTGAAGAAAGAAGGACACCAAACAGAAGCCACAGGGGGACTCCATTTTCTTTTCTTTTTTGTTCCAGTTGGGGTGTCACTCTGTCACACAGTCTGGAGTGCAGTGGTGTGATCGTAGCTGACTACAGCCTCAAACTCCTGGCCTCATGAGCACGATCCTCCCACTTCAACCTCCTGAGTTGTTGGGATTATAGGTACGAGCCATGCGCCTAGCTCATTATCTTTTTTTTTTTTTTTTGAGACGGAGTCTGGCTCTGTCGCCCAGGCTGGAGTGCAGTGGCGCGATCTCGGCTTACTGCAAGCTCCGCCTCCCGGGTTCCCGCCATTCTCATGCCTCAGCCTCCGAGTAGCTGGGACTACAGGCGTGCACCACCACGCCCGGCTAATTTTTTTGTATTTTTAGTAGAGACGGGGTTTCACCGTGTTAGCCAGGATGGTCTCGATCTCCTGATCTCGTGATCTGCCCGCCTCGGCCTCCCAAAGTGCTGGGATTACAGGTGTGAGCCACCGCGCCCGGCCAGCTCATTATCTTTTAAGTTAGAAAAAGTTTTTTTTGGGACAGAGTCTCATTCTCTTGCTCAGGCTGGAGTGTAGTGGTATGATCACAGTTCACTGCAGCCTTGAACTCTTGGCTTCAAGGGATCCTCCTATTTCAGCCTCCTGAGTAGCTGGGACTACAGGCATGCACCGTCCTGCCTGGCTATGTTTTGACATTTTTTTAATAGAGACAAGGTTTTGCCACACTGCCCAGGTGGTCTTGAACTCCTGGCTTCAAGTGATCATCCCACCTTGGCCTCCCAAAGTGTTGGGATTACAGGCATGACCCACGGCATCCATCCAGTCATGTGTCCTTTTAAGGGACAGAAGACAGAAGACAGACACAGAGGGGAAGGCCAAGTGCTGATAGAGACAGAGATTACAGTAATGTAGCCATAAGTCAAAGAACACCTGGAGCCCCCAAAAACCAGAAGAGGCGGGAAGGATTCTGCCCTAGAGGCTTTTTTTTTTTTTTTTTTTTTTTTT
>NW_012099209.1:981683-986965 GCF_000951045.1 Mandrillus leucophaeus | reverse complement strand
TAGCCAGGATGGTCTCGATCTCCTGACCTCGTGATCCGCCCGTCTCGGCCTCCCAAAGTGCTGGGATTACCGGCTTGAGCCACCACGCCCGGCCAGCTTTTTTTTTTTTTCCCGAGATGGAGTCTTCCTCCGTCACCCAGGCTGGAGTGCAGTGGTGTGATCTCGGCTCACTGCAACCTCCACCTCCCGAGTTCAAGCGATTCTCCTGCCTCAGCCTTCCGAGTGGCTGGGATTATAGGTGTGTGCAATCATGCCCAACTAATTTTTGTATTTTTAGTAGAGATGGGGTTTCACCATGTTGGCCTGGCTGGTCTCCAACTCCTGACCTCAAGTGATCCATCCGTCTCGGCCTCTCAAACTGCTGGGATTACAGGCGTGAGCCACCACGCCTGGCTGCCTCATGCAGTTTCTACTGAGCAAATGCCTTCGCGAACGTGCTTTGTAAATATGATTGGTTTAGGAGGCCACAATGCTGCGAGGCCCTGGCAGGGACCCCGGGCATCCTCTGGTGGCCTGAGTTTCCCCCAAGCCCCATACTTACTTAGAGTCGACCTGAGAGCCCGGGGACAGCCCTGCGTCTGGGATGGAGGATGCGTCACCTGGCTTCTTCTTCTGGACAGCCGGCTTCTTCATGCTTCGCTCTCCGTCCGCGGTTTCTGTTGCAGGCTGCAAGATGGTGCGGGGAGGGCTGCTAAGGAAAGGCTGGCAGGCCTGTACTAGATGGTGAAGCCCCTGCAGGCATTTACACTCCATCCACCCACCTCACTTCCCGCTTTTTTTTTTTTTTTCTTTGAGACAGAGTCTCACTCTGTTGCCCAGGCTGGAGTGCAGTGGCTTGGTCTCAGCTCACTACAACCTCCACTCTGCCATCGGGTTCAAGCGATTCTCTTGCCTCAGCCTCCAGAGTAGCTGGGGTTACAGGCACGCGCCACCACACCTGGCTATTTTTTGTATTTTTAGTAGAGATGGGGTTTCACCACGTTGTTGTTACCTGAGCCTTGGCCGGGGATGGGAGGAGCTTGGAGACATCGCTCGTGGAGAAGGAGATGCGCCTCTCCCTGTGAGATCACAGAAACATGGCTTTTACTGACTAGAGCGAGTCAGTGGCATTCTCTTGTCTCAGTGGTTCTTAGGCAGTTGTGACCCTTGGGCAGTTGTGACCCTGCCAGGGGACACTTGGCAATGTCTAGAGAGTTTTGGTTGTCACCACTGAGGTGGGGGGAAAGGAGTGGGTGGGTACTTCTGGCATCTGGTGAGTAGAGGGCAGGGATGCTACTCAATACCCGACAGAGAATGGTCTCCACTCCAGAGTGGTCCGGCCCCAGATGTTGAGTGTGAAGGGTAGGAAACCTTGCCTTAGCCCAAGAGAGCCTGTCTGCCTGCCTATCTATCTATCTATCTATCTATCTATCTATCTATCTATCTATCTATCCATCCATCCATCCATCCTTCTACTCATTATCTATCCATCCATCCATCCATCCTTCTACTAATTGTCTATCTAATCTATCTATCCATCCATCCATCCTTCTACTCATTGTCTATCTATCCATCCGTCCATCCTTCTACTAATTGTCTATCTATCCATCCATCCTTCTACTAATTATCTATCTATCCATCCATCCTTCTACTCATTGTCTCTACCTTCCACCCATCCATCCTCTTTATCTGTCTTCCATCTATCTCTTCATCTATCATCTCTACCTATCTTTATTTTATTTTTATTTTTTTAGATGGAGTTTTGCTCTTGTTTGCTCAGGTTGGAGTGCAATGGCGTGATCTCGGCTCACTGCAACCTCCGCCTCCCAGGTTCAAGTGATTCTCCTGCCTCAGCCTCGCGAGTAGCTGGGATTACAGGCATGCGCCAACACGTCCAGCTAATTTTTGTATTTTTAGTAGAGACGTGGGGTTTTGCCACGTTGGCCAGGCTGGTCTCAAATTCCTGACCTCAGGTGATCCATCCGGCTCGGCCTGGGATTCTAGGTGTGAGCCACCACACCCGGCTCTACTTATCTTCTACCCATCCATTCCTCCATCATCTCTATCTTCCATCCATAATGTCTACCTATCTTCTCTCCATCCCTCCATCCATCAGCTCTCTATCTTCTAGCCATCTACCCATCCTTCTGTCTGTCCATCCATCCATCCATCCATCATCTCTACCTATCTTCCGTCCCTCCATTCATCGTCTCTACCTATCTTCCTTCCATCCATCTATCATTGGCATCTATCTTGCTTCCATCCATAATCTCTACCCATCTTTTTTTTTTTTTTTCAGATGGAGTCTCATCTCCGTCACACAGGTTGGAGTGCAGTGGCTTGATCTCAGCTCACTGCAACCTCCGCTTCCCAGGTTTAAGCGATTCTCCTGTCTCAGCCTCCCGAGTAGCTGGGATTACAGGCATGTGCCACTACGCCCAGCTAATTTTTGTATTTTTAGTAGAGACAGAGTTTCATCATGTTGGCCAGGCTGGTCTCGAACTCCTCTCAAACTCTCGGCCTCCCAAAGTGCTGGGATTACAGGCGTGAGCCATCGCGCCCAGCCTAATCTCTACCCATCTTCTATCCATCCATCATCTGTACCATCCATCCATCTATCTATCCATGCCTCTATCCATCATTACTACCTGTTTTCTATCTATCTATCCCTTCATCCATCATCTGTATCTGTCTTCCATCGCCTCTATCCATTTTCCATCCATCCATCCCTCCATCATCTCTATCTTCCTTCCATCCATCCCTCCATCATCTCTATTATCCATCCATCCATCCATCCACTCACCCACCCATCCACACATCCTTCCCTTTCTCTCTCCCTCACTCCATCCATCATCTATTTATGATACTCCTGGCACGTGGTAAGTGGAGGCCAGGGATGCTGCTCAACATCCTATGATACACAGGACAGCCCCACTGCAGAGAATGATCCGGCCCCCAATACAAGCAGTGGGAGGCTGAGCAGGCCTGCTGCAGGGAAGGCCTGTCTCCTGCCTGACTGCTTTCCTTTGGTCCTGCAGGCCCTCTGGAAGAGGGAGCTGGAGATTCCAAGCCACCGACACTTGGCTTACTAAGGCTCAGGCAGAGCGAGCCCCTGCTCTTTTAACCCCAAGGAGTATAGTTAGTCCTGTTCACCAATTAGAAACCAAGGCCCAAGATTGCTGGGGAGCAGGGACCTTGACCTGAGGAGCCACCTCCCTCAAAGCCAGGACCTTTCTATATGAGCACAGCTCCTTCTGGGGACCCCTCAAGGCTCCGGGTCCCAGCCTGGGCCCTGGCTGGGTGCCTTGTTTTCACTTGGCCTTTAGCATGCCCTGCTTGTCCTCCTCCCTCAGGGCTTCCGCACACCCACTGGGCATGATCACACACGTGTTTCCAGGATGTGTGGTACTGCCCCTGGCCTTGCCCACCTGGCCTGGACCCTGGTGCTCAGACAGAAGAGGGTGTGGGGCTTACTCTGTGGGCGTGAGGGCTGCCCCTGTGGCCCGGTGTCTGTCGCTGAGGTCCAGGGACTGGCTGAGCATGGCACTAGGGCTGGCGGCGGCCACCAGCTTTTTGCCCCGCCACAGCTCCACGGCGCTGGCTAGCCGCTCGGAGTCCAGGTACCGCTGGATCTGTGTGGAGCCTCCGGGGCTGTCGGGCTTTTCCTGAACCCTTGGGCTGCCACAAGGTTTGCTCTTGTCCTCGGGGGTCTCGGGGGTGCTGCCGGGGGCTGGTGGGCTGATCCTGCTGTCCAAGGCCAGGCTGGTCGGCCGCTCCACCTGGCCGGACCTGGGGCTCCCAGCCGGCAGCATCTTCTCGGTTTCTTCAGAGACCTTGCCAACTGCCATGGCCTCGGGTTGCTCTGTGGGCTGCTTTTGGGACGTGTTCTCAGCCTCCGTCTCTACGATTAGAAGGGTTTCATCTTCTCTGCTCTCCTTTTTGTCTTCCAGGAGACTCACCCCTTGCTCCTGGGTGACCATTCTGGAAGGTTCTCTGAGGGCGCTCTCCTCCTTGCAGGACTGAATGTGTTTGTTCTGGAACTTGACGTGCTCCAGCCCTCTTTGCCGACGCGACTCACGCTTCTCCCGGCTGCTGGGGACTTTCTCGTGACTTTCAGCGGCCACGGTTTTCTGGGGCGGGAGAGTCTTCTCTGGGCTTGGGGCCTCCTTCTCAGGTGAGGAGTGCTCTGGCGGGGACCTGTCACTTGGCCACACCTCAGGCTCTGATGCCAGGTGCCTGCCATCCTCTGCCGGCTCTGGCCCCTGCTCAGCTACCTGCTGCCCGCCGGCCGCCTGACCCAGCCCGCCCTCCTCAGCGCCTGCTCTTTCGGCTTCCAGGGCTTCCCTCTCCTTCTCCTCTGCCTTCTGCTTCTCCAAGATCATCCGGCTGAAGCTGGAGTGAGGAAAAAGCAGACAGCTGGTTCAGAAACAAACCTTCCTTCCACCTCCCACTGAGTTCCGATGGGACCCCCAGCCTGTGGGCTGCAGACGGGGCTTCGCCTGTGCCTAGTGGCCCTGAGAGATGTTTCTGGAAAGCAGGAATCTCCTCGATCAGGAAAGGAGGCTGAGGGTGGTGCCCCCTCAGTGTCACAGATACTCCTGCCCTGTGTCTGCCTGGCTGCCTTGTTAGGGGAGAGGACCCTTGTTGGGGCTGTGGTGGGTGGGTTCTGTTAAGAAGCCTCAAACTCGTTTGGGGTCCACTGTGGGCTTTCCCTTGAGTCTTTTTCTAGGAGGCTTTTTGTTTTGTTTTTATTTTTATTTATTTTATTTTATGTTTGAGACAAAGTCTCACTCTGTCATCCAGGCTGGAATGCAGTGGCACCATCTTGGCTCGCTGCGACCTCTGCCTCCTGGGTTCAAGTGATTCTTGTGCCTCGGCCTCCCCAGTAACTGAGATTATAGACATACACCACCACGCCCGGCGAATTTTTGTATTTTTAGTAGAGATGAGGTTTTGCCATGTTGGCCAGGCTGGTCTCAAACTCATGTGATCTGCCTGCCTTGGCCTTCCAAAGTGCTGGCCTTACAGGTGTGAGCCAATACGCCCAACCTGTTTGGTTTCTAGAGACAGTGTCTGACTCTGTCACTCAGGCTGGAGTGCAGTGGTGTGATCATAGCTCACTGCAGCCACCACAGCCCAGACCCAGGTGATCCTCCTGCCTCAGCTTCCTGAATAGCTGGGGCTACAGGTGTGCATCACCACACCTAGCTAACTCTTTAATTTTGTGTAGAGATGGCATCTTGCTATGTTGGCCAGGCTGGTCTCATACTCCTGGGCTCAAGTGATCCTCCCACCTAAGCCTC
>NW_012099209.1:976840-979508 GCF_000951045.1 Mandrillus leucophaeus | reverse complement strand
TCTTCTCGGTTTCTTCAGAGACCTTGCCAACTGCCATGGCCTCGGGTTGCTCTGTGGGCTGCTTTTGGGACGTGTTCTCAGCCTCCGTCTCTACGATTAGAAGGGTTTCATCTTCTCTGCTCTCCTTTTTGTCTTCCAGGAGACTCACCCCTTGCTCCTGGGTGACCCTTCTGGAAGGTTCTCTGAGGGCGCTCTCCTCCTTGCAGGACTGAATGTGTTTGTTCTGGAACTTGACGTGCTCCAGCCCTCTTTGCCGACGCGACTCACGCTTCTCCCGGCTGCTGGGGACTTTCTCGTGACTTTCAGCGGCCACGGTTTTCTGGGGCGGGAGAGTCTTCTCTGGGCTTGGGGCCTCCTTCTCAGGTGAGGAGTGCTCTGGCGGGGACCTGTCACTTGGCCACACCTCAGGCTCTGATGCCAGGTGCCTGCCATCCTCTGCCGGCTCTGGCCCCTGCTCAGCTACCTGCTGCCCGCCGGCCGCCTGACCCAGCCCGCCCTCCTCAGCGCCTGCTCTTTCGGCTTCCAGGGCTTCCCTCTCCTTCTCCTCTGCCTTCTGCTTCTCCAAGATCATCCGGCTGAAGCTGGAGTGAGGAAAAAGCAGACAGCTGGTTCAGAAACAAACCTTCCTTCCACCTCCCACTGAGTTCCGATGGGACCCCCAGCCTGTGGGCTGCAGACGGGGCTTCGCCTGTGCCTAGTGGCCCTGAGAGATGTTTCTGGAAAGCAGGAATCTCCTCGATCAGGAAAGGAGGCTGAGGGTGGTGCCCCCTCAGTGTCACAGATACTCCTGCCCTGTGTCTGCCTGGCTGCCTTGTTAGGGGAGAGGACCCTTGTTGGGGCTGTGGTGGGTGGGTTCTGTTAAGAAGCCTCAAACTCGTTTGGGGTCCACTGTGGGCTTTCCCTTGAGTCTTTTTCTAGGAGGCTTTTTGTTTTGTTTTTATTTTTATTTATTTTATTTTATGTTTGAGACAAAGTCTCACTCTGTCATCCAGGCTGGAATGCAGTGGCACCATCTTGGCTCGCTGCGACCTCTGCCTCCTGGGTTCAAGTGATTCTTGTGCCTCGGCCTCCCCAGTAACTGAGATTATAGACATACACCACCACGCCTGGCGAATTTTTGTATTTTTAGTAGAGATGAGGTTTTGCCATGTTGGCCAGGCTGGTCTCAAACTCATGTGATCTGCCTGCCTTGGCCTTCCAAAGTGCTGGCCTTACAGGTGTGAGCCGATACGCCCAACCTGTTTGGTTTTTAGAGACAGTGTCTGACTCTGTCACTCAGGCTGGAGTGCAGTGGTGTGATCATAGCTCACTGCAGCCACCACAGCCCAGACCCAGGTGATCCTCCTGCCTCAGCTTCCTGAATAGCTGGGGCTACAGGTGTGCATCACCACACCTAGCTAACTCTTTAATTTTGTGTAGAGATGGCATCTTGCTATGTTGGCCAGGCTGGTCTCATACTCCTGGGCTCAAGTGATCCTCCCACCTAAGCCTCTCAAAGTGTTGGGATTACAGGCATGAGCCATTGCACCTGGCCTAGGAGGCTTATTTGCACATGTGGGTAGGGCCTGCTCTGGGAGCTGGGATGTGACCTGTGGCAGAGCTGGGTCTGTGTGGCAGGGGAGAGGTGCACAGGGTGCCTAGGTCAGGGAGGGGCTGGGCTTGTAGCTGTGGGTGCCGGGACGGGAGTTGCTGATATCCTGCTGGGGGGTTCTCTGTGCCTGGTGGATGCCCCAGCTCCATGTTGAGTGTTGGGCTGGTCCAGGCGGTCCCTCCAACCCTGAATCCAGGTGTTCCCTGACCGATCCAGGTACAGGGGAGTCCCTCGGCAGAGAATGGGTGCAGCCAATGGCAAAGCAGAGCTTTGTCCCTGAGTGCTGCCTGCCAGCCTCAGAGCCCTTCTCTGTAGCCCATGTGTGTCCAGGCATCTAGTTTCCCACCGACCCTTCCCTGTGTCCAGAATGACATCCCCTTAGTGCCACAGGCCAGATGGTATATCATGGGCAGCAATTTGGTGAGTGACCCTTTTGGCTTCTGGAATATTCTGGGGAGCGTGGCCTGGCTCTGCTCACCTCTTGCGCTGCAGGTGCCCCCGGCAGAGGCTCTGCAGGCGGATGATGCTCTGTTTCCGGCGCCGGTAGAGCTTCCGCTGCCAGTAGCCCCTCCATGCGGCCTGGAGGTACACCGCGGCCTGTGTCCTCTCCAGAGCCCTCCGGACCCGGTAGGACCGCCAGCAGGCCTGGATGGTGACAGCGGCCCGCTTCATCTGCAGGAAGTGCCGACGCTCCAGCACCATCCGAAACCAGCTCTGCAGCAGCAGGATTTTCCGCACCACCTCCCGGTGTAGCGTCTCCTGCAGGGCTTGCCGCTCCGTCTCCTTCAGGAAGACCTGGTGGGCACGGGGTCAGGTGGGGTCAGCCGCGCTGCCCCTGACACCACCTCTGTGCCTGGGAGGTCTGCATAGCCCACTCCAGAGTGAGACCCAGGCTGGTGTGCTGACCAACCAGGGCTTTATTTATTTATTTATTTATTATTATTTTTTTGAGATGGAGTCTCACTCTGTCGCCCAGGCTGGAGTGCAGTGGCGCCCTCTCGGCTCACTGCAACCTCTGCCTACTGGGTTCAGGTGATTCTCCTGCCTCAGCCTCCCGAGTAGCTGAGACTACAGGTG
>NW_012099209.1:969829-976515 GCF_000951045.1 Mandrillus leucophaeus | reverse complement strand
TCTGCCTCCCGGGTTCAAGCCATTCTCCTGCCTCAGCCTCCTGAGTCGCTGGGACTACAGGTGTGTGCCTGTAATGAAACCCTGTCTCTACTGAAAATATAAAAATTAGTCAGACGTGGTGGCGGGCACCTGTAATCCCAGCTGCACGGAGGCTGAGGCAGGAGAATCACTTGAACCTGGGAGGTGGAGGTTGCAGTGAGCTGAGATCGCACCACCAGTCTGGGTGACAGAGTGAGACTCTGTCTCAAAAATAAAAACAAGAAAGAAAAAGAAATGAGGTCTCGCTTGGTCACCCAGGCTGAAGTGCAGTGGTGCAATCACAGCTCATTGCAGTCTCAAACTCCTGCCACCGCCTGCCAAGCAGTTGGGACCACAGGTGCATGCCATCATGCTTGGCTAATTTTTAAATACTGTATAAAGACGAGGTCCCGCTCTGTTTCCCAGGCTAGTCTGAAACTCCTGGGCTCAAGGGATCCTCCCACCTCAGGCTTTCAAGTAGCTGGGACTCTGGGTGCGTGCTACCTCGCTTGGCTGGAAGGGAATTTTTTTACATGGGGTGAGGCCTTTGGGGGACTGACCTTGGCACTTGTTAAACAAGGGTGGCTGAACAATGCCCCCACAGCAAGAGGCAAACACATGCCCAGAGATGGGAGACGATCTCTGAAAGGGACAATTGCAGGCCGCCTCCCACCTGATACTGTAAAGGGGATGGACCAGCTCCTAAATCCTGCCAGTTAGCATCATCGTCCCTTTCCTACCTGTGATGCAGCAATAAACAGGTGATGCAGAGGGAGTCTCTGAGCCCCGCTGAAGAGCAGCAAGTGGGGCTCAGCCAGGGCGGCCCCTATCCCTTAGGTGCAGTATTCTGCTGGGTTCCTAGAAATGCATTTCCTAGACAGAGCCCTGTATGTTTCAGAGAGTGGCCCTGGGGGCCTGGGAAGACACGGTGTGCAGTGGAAGGCAGGGTGTGGGTCTGCGGTGCCCCGAGGGGCAGGAGCACTGACCTTGGTCTTCCCGATCTGGTAGTTCCTCTTGTCTACCTTCATCTTCTCCAGGAGGGTCGAGATGACCTCCCTGCAGGGCTGGGCATCCTTGGGCAGGAGCACCTGGAACTGCTCGGTGAAATCCTACATTATTTGGGCAGAGAAAGGAGAATCTGGGTGAGTGTTGCGGCCAGCGATGAGGAGACGGGGATCTGGTGACCCTGGTTAAGGTGAAATTGGGTTTGATGGGAATGGTAATGACAAATCTGAAATTTCAGGCTTTCAGAAATAGTCTGGGCTGGGCATGGTGGCTCACACCTATAATCTCAGCACTTTGGGAGGCCGAGGCGGGTGGATCACCTGAGGTCAGGAGTTCGAGACCAGCCTGGCCAACATGGCGAAACCCCATCTCTACTTAGCTGAGCACGGTGGCACACACCTGTAGTCCCAGCTACTTGGGAAGCTGAGGCAGGAGAATCATCTGAACCTGGGAAGCTGAGGTTAAAGTGAGCCAAGATCACGTCATTGCAATCCTCCTGCCTCAGTCTCCCCGGAAGCTGGGAGTACAGGTACTTAGTCCTGTAGCCACCACGCCCAGCTAATTAAAAAAAAAATTTTGGGCCGGGCGCGGTGGCTCAAGCCTGTAATCCCAGCACTTTGGGAGGCCGAGATGGGTGGATCACGAGGTCAGGAGATCGAGACCATCCTGGCTAACCCGGTGAAACCCCGTCTCTACTAAAAAATACAAAAAAACTAGCTGGGCGAGGTGGCGGGCACCTGTAGTCCCAGCTACTCGGGAGGCTGAGGCAGGAGAATGGCGTGAACCCGGGAGGCGGAGCTTGCAGTGAGCCGAGATCCGGCCACCGCACTCCAGCCTGGGCAACAGAGCGAGACTCCGTCTCAAAAAAAAAAAAAAAAAAAAAAAAAAAAGAAAAAAAAAAATTTTTGTAGGGACAGGGTTTCACCATGTTGCCCAGGCTCGTCTCAAACTCCTGAGCTCAACCTATGAGACCAGCCTGGCCAACATGACAAAACCCTGAATCTACCAAAAATTAGCCAGGCATGGTGGCAGGCGCCTGTAGTCCCATGTACTGGGGAGGTGGAGGCAGAAGAATCACTTGAACATGGGAGGCAGAAGTTGCAGGGAGCCGAGACGCCACTGCGCTCCAGCCTGGGCGACAGAGTGAGGCTCTGCCTAAAAAAAAAAAAGAAATGGGTTCTTAGCTGGGTGCAGTGGTGCCTGGGTCACGTGACCCAAAGTGCTAGGCTTGCAGGCTAAGCCACCATGCCTGGTCAATAGTCTGTAATCTTAAGAAAGACCACTGCAGACACAAGGTCCTAGGTCTTTTAGATGGTCGAGGTGGCTGGGAACCGGGGCCACCCTTGCAATGGGGCTTACAGTCTAGGACTTGTGAGGGAGTTAGATCATAGCTGGAGGAACTTTTTTTTTTTTTTTTTTTTTTGAGACAGTCTCGCTCTGTTTCCCAGGCTGGAGTGCAGTGGTGCAAACATGGCTCACTGTCGACCTCCCAGACTCAAGCAATCCTCCTGCCTCAGCCCTGCAAGTAGCTGGAAGTACACTGCATGCCAGCACGCCTGGCTTCTGTATTTTTGTGTGGAGATGGGGTTTCACCATGTTGCCTGGACTGATTTTGAGCTCCTGAGCTCAAGCAATCTGCCTCCCTTGCCCTCCCAAAGTGCTAATTACAGGCGTGAGCCACTGCACTGGGCCTCTAGTTTTTTTTGAGACAGGGTCTTGCTCTGCCATCCAGGCTGGAGTGCACTGGCTCAGTCATAGCTCACTGTAGCCTCAAACTCCTTGGGTTCAAGTGATCTTCTCACCTTAGCCTCCTGAGTAGCTGGGACCACAGGTGCACAACACCTTGTCTGGCTAATATATATATTTTTTTGAGGCGGAGTTTTGCTGTTGTTGACCAGGCTGCAGTGCAATGGTGCGATCTCGGCTTATTGCAGCCTTCAACTTCTGGGTTCAAGAGATTCTCCTGCCTCAGCCTCCCAAGTAGCTGGGATTACTGATGTGCCCCACCGTGCCTGGCTTTTATTTTTTTAATTTTTTTAAATTTTTAGTAGAGATGGGGTTTCACCATGTTGATCAGGCTGGTAACAAACTCCTGATCTCAAGTGATCCACCCGCCTTGGCCTCCCAGAATGCTGGAATTACAGGCATAAGCAACTGCACCTGGCTAATTTTTAAATTTTTTGCAGAGACAGGGTCTCTCTAGGTTGTCCAGGCTGGCCTCAAAACTCCTAAGCTCAAGTGATCCTCCTGCCTTGGCCTCCCAAAGTGTTGGGATTACAGGAGTGTGCCACTGTACCTGCCTGGAACATTTCTTTTTAGCAAAGTATTATTTCAAATATTTAAGGGTCAAGTATTGGTAAAACACACCAGCATTTCTGCATTTTTTATAATTTTGCGTTTCTTATCTGCATAGGATTAGAAAGACATTATTTCTATTCAATGGATGAGAAAAGAGGCACATTATATTATTCTAGTCCCTGGGGCTATGAAGGGAAAGCATGAAAGGGAAACCAGGCGCTGTCATCTCTGGCTTTGGGCTCAGGGTGACACAGGTACCAGCTCTTGGCATGAGGCAGGGGTTTCTTTCTTTCTTTTTTTTTTTTGAGATGGAGTCTTGCTCTGTTGCCTAGGCTGGAGTGCAGTGGCTCAATCTCGGCTCACTGCAACCTCCGCCTGCTGGGTCCAAGGGATCCTCCTGCCTCAGTAGTTAGGAGTACAGGCAGCTGCTGCCACACTCGGCTAATTTTTGTATTTTTAGTAGAGATGGGGTTTCATCACGTTGGTCAGGCTGGTCTTAAACTCCTGACCTCAGGTGATCTGCTCGCCTCGGCCTCCCAAGGTGTTGGGATTACAGGCGTGAGCCACGGCGACTGGCCAACCTGCTGGGTTTACGTTCCAGCAAGGAGCTCTCTTTGGAAGAGGGCGATTGCCTTTGCCATGAAGCAGGTGTGTCCAGGTACGTGTGCTTGTGGCCTACCTGGAATGTGTACTTGGCACTGTACCCTGACCTCCGGATGCGCACGGTCTCCAGCATACCGGTGTAGCGCAGCTGCTGCAGGACCAGCTCGTCGTCAAAGCACAGCTCTTTCTGAAATGAGAATGTGAGAGATCACGCAGGTGGCCTTGACCGGACAGGATGCCCAAGCCTGTCGGTGGCTCAGGCCTGGGAACTGTGAGATTAGGGCACTGTGCCATGTGACCACTGCCCCTTGGGATCCCTAACACAGACTTGGTCAGGGTGTACATGTGGGTGCTGGCTAGCTGACCTGGGAGTGTTCTATGGCACAGCAGCCAGGAGTGCCTGGACAAGGGGTCCTTCCTTGCTCCAGACACTCCTTCTGGAATGAGGCCAAGATGAGAGGATCACTTGAGGCCAGGAGTTTGAGACCAGCCTGGGCAACATAGTGAGACCCCATCTCTAGTCATTTAAATTTATTAAAAACAAAACAACAACAACAACAAAAAAACTAAATGCAAATGTGTCCTGGGTTTGTTCTCCGTGGCAGGCACGGGGTAAGTGCTGGGGATTTGGTGGAGAGGAGAGCTTGGTTTGGGGGCAGGAGCCACACACAGGTGATAGAACAGGCAGGGAGCAGCTGGGTGGAGGCCGAGAGCAGGAGGAAGAAGCCAAGGGGCTGATGGGGACACAGGGAGATGCTTCCTGCCAGGGGAGAGAAGAGGCTGAAAATGCGGCTGCCTCAGTGGGCTTTAAGCCTGGAGCTCAGGGGTCTGGACTTCACCCTGGTGGGCAGTGAGGGATAAGGCATGGTGTTGCTATAAAGACAAACGGTGCTGGGCGCGGTGGCTCACGCTTGTAATCCCAGCACTTTGGGAGGCTGAGATGGGTGGATCACTTGAAGTCAGGAGTTCAAGACCAGCCTGGCCAACATGGTGAAACCCCGTCTCTACTAAAAACACAAAAATTAGCTGAGCGTGGTGGGCACGTGTAATCCCAGCTACGTGGGAGGGTGAGGCAGGAGGATGGCTTGAACCTGGGAGGTCGAGGCTGCAGTGAGCCGAGATCGCACCACTGCACTCCAGCCTGGGTGACAGACAGAGAGAGATTCTGTCTCAAAAACAAACAAACAAAACCAAAGAAAAAAAAAAAAGGGCAAACAGGAAAGAATGGGGAGGGTTGTCATGACTGGGGGTGGATGTGGAGCCAGGGATGCTGCCTGACACCCTCCAGTGCACAGAATGGCTCTTATCATAGAGAACCATCTGCTGGCACAGCCCACGAGCAGAGACGATGCACGACGGAGCATCTCCCCAGGTACAGTTGGTGGGAGGTTCCTGCCTGGCTGTGTGCTCACATTTGTCTGGGAGCCCACACCCCTGCTCCGTCCCTGGTAAAGTCCCCGAGCTGTCCTCCCAGGGATGGAGTGGATCTCTGGGGTAAAGGAAGCCTGTGCCAGTGCTGAGCCTGAAGCCCCCACCGGTGCTTCTACCGGGGCTCCGAGGGTCTCTCTAGACACTTGCAATGTGAGCAGCGGGCTGTGTGTGCCTCTAAGACTCTGCTATGTAACCTCAGCCCTTGCCTTTTGGTACACTCCTTGCACTGGCTACTCTTTGGGATGTATCTGAAGAGCACCCCTGACCCTGTCGCTCCCTAATCAAACCTTCTCTGGGCGTCTCCATGTTCCAGATGATGTCCCTACTCTTGAATGGCCACTTGGGCCATCCTCACTGCTAACCCTCCATCCCCGCTGCCTCTGGATGGACTGCTGCACTGTCCCCCATACTGCGTGGAGGCTGGGGCTGGATGCAGGGACACCGACACCCCTAAGAGTCTGGCATGGGCCTTCTCCTCCCAAACACCTTAGAGAAACTCACCTTTTCAGCATTGGAACGGATGCAGCGGATAAAGAAGGGCTCTGCTTTCCCCAGCGCCTCCAAGAGCTTGTTAAGGGATGTCTGTTAAGGGAAAGAGAGAGCATTTGGGTTGAGTTAGGGACCCTGGCAGCCGCTGTTCTGTGGGAGACCTGGGATGCTCTAGCATCAGTGTGGGGTGGATGGGGTCTGCACAGATGTGGGTCCCTGGTGGTGGGACACGAGAGGTCCCAGCTGGACGTTCTGACCCGAGCCTGCGCTATCCCTGGAAACCCTCGAGGGAGCTACGTGGTCCCCATGGTCCCAGGGCCACCAGTGCTTGTCTCTGCCTCAGGTGGAAGGCTGGGGCCGGGGAGGACCGGACAAACGCTTTCGGGAGATTTGAAACATGTGTCAGCCTCTGAAGGGACCATGGATGTAGTGTTGTTTTTTTTGAGACAGAGTCTCACTCTTGTTGCCCAGGCTGGAGCGCAATGGCATGATCTTGGCTCACTGCAACCTCCGCCTCCCAGATTCACACAATTCTCCTGCCTCAGCCTCCCAAGGAGCTGAGATTACAGGTGCCCACCACATCTGGTTAATTTTTGTATGTTGTTTTTTTTTTTGAGACAGAGTCTCACTCTTGTTGCCCAGGCTGGAGCGCAATGGCATGATCTTGGCTCACTGCAAGCTCCGCCTCCCAGATTCACACAATTCTCCTGCCTCAGCCTCCCAAGTAGCTGGGACTACAGGTGCCCGCCACCACGCCCAGCTAATTTTTTTGTATTTTTAGTAGAGACGGGGTTTCACCGTGTTAGCCAGGATGGTCTCCATGTCCTGATCTCGTGATCCGC
>NW_012099209.1:964048-969779 GCF_000951045.1 Mandrillus leucophaeus | reverse complement strand
CCACGCCCAGCTAATTTTTTTGTATTTTTAGTAGAGACGGGGTTTCACCGTGTTAGCCAGGATGGTCTCGATCTTCTGACCTTGTGATCTGCCCGCCTCGGCCTCCCAAAGTGCTGGGATTACAGGTGTGAGCCACCGCGCCGGGCAAATTTTTTTATTTTTAGTAGAGACGGGCTGTGCTCGGTGTCGGGTGAAGCTACACAAGCGTGAGGCTGAGCTGAGCACCGCCCCCCGCCTCTCCTGCTGCACCCACCTGGAACTGGGCGCTGATGCTTGGAGCCGCCCCCCACCTCTCCTGCTGCACCCACCTGGAACTGGGCGCTGATGCTTGGCACCGCCGCCTGCCTCTCCTGCTGTACCCACCTGGAACTGGGCGCTGATGCTTGGCGCCGCCCCCCGCCTCTCCTGCTGCACCCACCTGGAACTGGGCACTGATGCTCGGTGGCTTTTTCTTCTTGTGCAGGTGCAGCAGGGACTTGGTGGTGCGGTCGTGCAGGGTCATGCTGATGATGAGTTTCAGGGACTTGGAGTCCAGCAGGTTCTAGGACAGACACATGGGGTCCGGCCTGCCCTCCCACAGCCCACACGGGCATGGGAAGGCGTCACAGCGTCCCCAGAGCCAGGGCAGAACAGCATCCCCGCAGCGAGTGCCCAGGCGGCAGCTCTTAGGTTTGGTCTTGGGACCACGCTGTTGGAGAGGGCCCAGTGGAATGAGGTGGGCTGCACCTTGCACACAGCGCTGGTTCCAGCAGGGCTGATGGCAGCCTCTTTCACCGCCTGAGTGGCTGCCCCATTTCCCCTTCCTCTGGGTTAGAGAGGAAGCCAGTGCTACTGAACCTGGCCGACCCTCTCCTCTGCACAGCTCCTACAGTTTACGTTACTTGAGGCAAGAAGGGCCAGGTCTTTTCTGTGCCATCCGCATGAGCTCATCGGACAGGCCACCCTCATGTGTCAGCCAGTTCAATCAGCTGACAAGAGGAATTAGCCCTCTCCCATCTGCTAACTAGACTGCAAGGCTAGTCTTACTCTTTTTGCCAATTTCCTAAATTGCTGCACTTGTACGTGGAAACGAGACAGAGCGCTTGGGAGGTGCTCTGTCCCATCTGGAAGTGGCCCTGTAGCCAGGGACTGAAGATGGGGCTGTTAAACGGAAGGGTCCCATTACCTTGGGGCAGGATGAGCTCCATGGTGCTATGAACCCACTAGAGCTCCCCGTGGGACCAGGCTGAGGCCAGACTTCAGCTGCGCTTATGCCCCTGGCTTCCTCCCTCACCCCTTCTCTCTGCTTTCTCCTGTAAACCCCCCTCCATAAGCCGCTGTGTGTGCAAATATCCCCATCTCAGACCCTGCTTCTGGGAAACCCATAAAGAGCCAGCTCCAAATCATCTCAACACAAGAACATTTTTTTTCTTGGAGGGAGGGGGAGATAGTGGGAAGAAGGAGGTAATGAAGCTGCAGAAGTGAAAGCTCTCAAGACGGGCAGAGAAGCATATCT
The DNA here is from genome assembly GCF_000951045.1 of Mandrillus leucophaeus. Classification (NCBI taxonomy): domain Eukaryota; kingdom Metazoa; phylum Chordata; class Mammalia; order Primates; family Cercopithecidae; genus Mandrillus; species Mandrillus leucophaeus. The sequence continues at coordinate 968,284 of NW_012099209.1, read as the reverse complement.
TGGAACGTGTCGCGCGGGGTGTGTGTTATTTTTTTACCTTTGGAATGATCTGCTTTTGTTTGATACCTTTACTTTTCCTGTCAAAATATTAAAAATGGTTTTGTGAACAAAAGGAACACAGCGTCGGGATTTGGGTTAGTTCAGCAAGCCACGCCTGGCGGGTTAGACTGAGACAGAGAGAGACGGGAGAGAGCGAGAAGGCGCAAGTGCAACAAGGCCGCCGCCACCTCTCCACACTGCACACCATGGCGTGCCTCAGCCACTGTCTGTGGACACCAGTTTCCCTGGGATGGCGCTAGCCGGACTCTGCTGGTGGCTGCCCCAAGGCTGAGAAAAGCATTTGGTCTGGGGGCCATTCGGATGTCTGAGAAGTAGGAGGGGCTGGCTAGGAATCTACAGGGTGGGACGTGCATCCAACGGAGCTCACTATGGAGGAACTGACATATCCCCAAATCACAGCAGGATGCCCTAAGTGGGGCAGAGGAAGCCTGAGCAGTCCTGGTGGAGACCAGGTGACCAGGCTGTCTTTGCCATGCGCTGGTAGACACCAAACAGGCCCAGACGCCCTTCTGGAACCCTCTGCTGGCAGGGCAGGGACTTGCCTTGCAAAATAACCAAAATTGGGCCTGGGTGGGAGCTCCTTTCAGGATCATGCTGGTGGGAAAGAAGAAAACCAAAACTGGCCAGGCGTGGTGGCTCACGCCTGTAATCCCAGCACTTTGGGGGGCTGAGGTGGGTGGATCACTTGAGGTCAGGAGTTCAAGACCAGCCTGGCCAACATGGTGAAACCCTGTCTCTACCAAAAATACAAAAATTAGCCAGGTGTGGTGGTGGGCGCCTGTAATCCCAGCTACTCAAGAGGCTGAGGCGGGAGAATCGCTTAAACCCAGGAGACAAAGGTTGCAGTGAGCCGAGATCATGCCACAGCACTCCAGCCTGGGTGACAGAGCAAGACTCTGTCTCAAAACCCCCCGCAAAACCCAAAGCTGCTCTTTTGGCCAAGGTAAGGAAGCGGGCAGCTCCTGTGTTCTCAGACACCTTATGAAATCTTGCAGACCAAGGGGAAAATAAATAAATAAGTAAATATATTTATTTATTCAAAAGGCCTGGTGCTTTTGAATAAGGAGATGATAGCTTGCAGATCTGTGAGATGCCTAGCCGTTCGCAGTTGCATTCAGTTTCACCTGAATCCCTGTGGGGTAAAATAAGGCGTAACAAGAACAAAAGTTTGAGGCTGAGGTGGGCGGATCACTCGAGGTCAGGAGTTCGAGACCAGTCTGGCCAACATGGTGAAATCCCATCTCTACTAAAAACACAAAAAAATTAGCCAGGTGTGGTGGTGCACACCTGTAATCTCAGCTACTTGGGAGGCTGAGGCAGGAGAATTGCTTGAACCCGGGAGGTGGAGGTTGCAATAAGCCGAGATTGAGCTACTACACGCCAGCCTGGGCGACAGTGAGACTCTGCCTCAAAAAAAAAAAAAAAAAAAAAGGAACAAAAGTTTGAAACAGGCTCCTGCTGGGTACAGTGGCTCATGCCTGTAATCCCAGTGCTTTGGGAGGCTGAGGCAGGAGGATCGCTTGATCCCAGGAGTTTGAGACCAGCCTGGCAGCCTGGGCTATAACATAGCAAGATTCCACCTCTACAAACAGTAAAATTAGACAGGTGTGGTAATGCACGCCTGTATTTCCAGCTACACTGGAGGTTGAGGCAGGAGAATCGCTTGAGCCCAGGAGGTCGAAGCTGCCGTGAGCGGTGATTGTGTCACTGCTGTACTCTAGCCCGGGCAACAGAATGAGACCCCCATCTCTTAAAAAAGAAAAAAAAAAAGGGCCAGGGACGGTGGCTCATGCCTGTAATCCCAGCACTTTGGAAGGACGAGACAGGCAGATCACCTGAGGTCAGGAGTTCAAGACCAGCCTGGCCAACATGGTGAAGCCCTGTCTCTACTAAAAATACAAAAAATTAGCCAGGTGTGGTGGCAGGTGTCAGTAATCCCAGGTACTTGGGAGGCTGAGGTGGGAGAATCGCTTGAACCTGGGAGGCAGAGGGTGCAGTGCGCTGAGATCGTACCCCATTGCACTCCAGCCTGGGCAACAAGAGTGAAACTCCGTCTCAAAAAAAAAAAAAAAAAAAAACTGGCTTCCATTGGCTCCCATGCAGGTGCAAGCTTTGCTCTCAGCCAGCCCACACCCCAACGGCCACTAAAAGGCGGGATGTGGTGACCGCAGGTGGATGTCCTGTCAGCTGAGGCTGCTGCCTGCCTGGTGCTGGGTCAACATAATGGAAACATGAGAGTCATTACCCCATTTGGAGGCCGAAAGCATAGAATACTCAGGTCCCACAGTGTGCTAACGGTTGGGATCCCAACCCAGTTTATGCACCTTCTGGGCTCTCTCGACTGGCTTATGTGGCCACCTGCAGACAGCAGGGCCATCCTCTCAGGAAATTGCATGCCCTGCTGCAGACGGCTTCTCTGCAAACTCACAGTGGCAAAGGCGGGAGCAAGCTTTGCTCTGCAAGCCAGACAGGCACGGGGAGGAGACGGAGGATGGCACGTTTGCGGGTGGAAAATTAGATGCCTCGAGGAAGGAGCGCTCCTGGGAAGCTGCCCCGTGTGTTGGGAAGCTGGCCGTGCCTGGGCCACAGTGCAGACAGCGGCCAGGGGTGTTATTGATTGGCATTTAGTGATGGCTGGGGGGTGAGCTACCAGACAGCATTGTGATTTTAGTGGCCGATGCAAATTAGGAAGACTGCAGGCCCCGCCGGGGTCGTGGGAGTAGGGGGAGGCGGTTGTTGCACTTGTAAGCAGGGTCTTGCTGGGGGACTCACAGGATGAAGGCGCGGGGTTTCTGGAGCCGACTGAGGGACTGGAGAAGCCTACGGGGGTCCTCGCCCTGCCAGGGCAATCCTTTGATGCTCTTGATCATTTGGTTATGCAAATCGCTGAGGGGAGGGGTGGGGAGGGCGCAGTGACAGAAAGAAGATGGAGTTAGAAGCATGCCTGCCACCTTGGGGTTCCCAGAGCCATTGGGACCGTCCCCAGGCCACTGAAGCTAAAACATGCAGCTGGGGAAAGACACTGAGCTCAATGCTGCCCCTCTCTCTTCTGCCAGAAAGGGGGACTGGGTCAGCCTCCCCAAGACCTGCAGTGGGGTAGGGCTTTGAGGCAAATTGGACTTGGCCACACGGATCATTGATCCTTTTCAATATATCATTTCCAGCTGGGCGCCGTGGCTCACGCCTATAATCCCATCACTTTGTGAGGCTGAGATGGGTGGATCACCTGAGGTCAGGAGTTCGAGACCAGCCTGGGCAACATGGCGAAACCCTGTCTCTGCTAAAAATACAAAAAGTTAGCGGGGCATGGTGGAGGGCACCTGTAATCCCAGCTACGTGGGAGGCTGAGGCAGGAGAATTACTTGAACCCAGGAGGCAGAGGTTGCAGTGAGCTGAGATAGCGCCATTGCACTCCAGCCTGGGAGACAGAGCAACACTCTGTCTTTAAAAAAAAAAGAAAAAAAAAAATTATTTCCATTTGATCATTCCACTTCATTGGATCCTTTTCATCTGGATCACTGAGAAAGTTCTCATATTTAAGAGGCTTTGGGGATATTTATTTACTTGTTGAGACGGAGTCTTGCTCTTTCTCCCAGGCTGGAGCGCAATGGTGTGATCTCAGCTCACTGCAACCCTACCTTCTGGGTTCAAGTGATTCTCCTGCCTCAGCCTCCTAAATAGCTAGGATTACAGGTGCGCACCACCATGCCCGGCTAATTTTTGTATTTTTAGTAGAAATGGGGTTTCATCATTTTGGTCAGGGAGGTCTTGAACTCCTAACCTTGTGATCTGCCCACCTCAGCCTTCCAAAGTGCTGGGATAACAGGTGTGAGCCACTGCATCCAGCCGGGGATATTTATTTAGTTTTAAATTTATTTTTATTTTATTTTATTGAGACAGAGTCTCGCTCTGTTGCCCAGGCTGGAGTGCAGTGGTGCGATCTCAGCTCACTGCAACCTCCACTTTTTGGGTTCAAGTGATTCTCCTGTCTCAGCCTCCTGAGTAGCTGGGATTACAGACATGCATCACCCTGCCCAGCCTATTTATTTTTAAAATTCCAAGACAGGCTGGGCATGGCTCATACCTGTAATCCCAGCACTTTCGGAGGCTGAGCGGGGCAGATCACTTGAGGTAGGGAGTTCAAGACCAGCCTGGCCAACATGGTGAAACCCTGTC
>NW_012099209.1:960591-963815 GCF_000951045.1 Mandrillus leucophaeus | reverse complement strand
GGCAGTTGGGGAAACTCAGAAAAGAAGACCCTAAGGAGGGTCTCTGTGGGAGGAGCAAATTAGTCTCTCTCCATGATTTTGTGGCCAGATGTCAAACTCCTTGTTGGCTTCATTAAGGCCTTTGGAGAAATTAATTTGAATACAACAGCCACAGGTTGAGCACAGCAACTGGGGTGGTACCATCTCCATCAGGGGACATTTGCCAATGTCTGCAGACATTTGTGGTTGTCATGACTTGGGGGTGGGGGTGCTCTCCTGGCATCTGGTGGGTGGAGGCCAGGGATGCTGCTCAACACCCTATAGTCCACAGGACGGGTGCCACCCCAGAGAATGATCTGGCACAGTGCTGAGGCTGAGAAACCCTAGTTTTTTTTTTTTTTTTTAACAGAGTCTTGCTGTGTTGCCCAGGCTGGAATGCAGTGGTGCGATCTCGGCTCACTGTAAACCCTGCCTCCCAGGTTCAAGTGATTCTCCTGCCTCAGCCTCCCGAGTAGCTAGGATTACAGGTGCACACCACGCCTGGCTAATTTTTGTATTTTTAGTAGACACAGGGTTTCACCATGTTGGCCAGGGTGGTCTTGAACTGCCAACCTCAAATGACCTGCCCACGTAGGCCTCCCCCAAGTGCTGGGATTACAGGGGGTGAGCGACCGCACCCGGCCAGAGAAACCCTAGTTTAAGGGGGTAATTACCCTCAAAGCACTCAACCTTACTCGCTTCATTTTGTTTGATGGCTGTAGGCTTAGGCTTGAGCATGCACGCTAGAGGTGCAAACTTTGGCACTGATAACGTGTGTGATTTAGAATGCCTTAGAAATGAAAATTGGATGCGTTCAAACTAAATATTAGTGAGGAATGTCTAAATTACAAATGTTTTTGACAGAACTTCTAGAAATGAGGATCTCGTTTTTCCTGTTTTTTTTTTTAATTCCTTACTCCAGACATTTTATTTATTTTTTCTTGTAGAGGTGGGGTCTTGTTATGTTGTCCAAGCTGGTTTCAAACTCTTGGCCTCAAGTGATCCTCCCGCCTTGGCCTCCCAAAGTGCTGGGATTACAGGTGCGTGCTACTGCGTCCTGCTGGCAGTCGTTCAAAGCACATGTTTTAGCTCTGGGCAGGTGGCCTGGAAGGACCCAACCCCAGCCCCTGTGCTCCATGCACCATGCCAAGTGTCCACATGGCCCCACTTACCTGTTTTCCCCAGCCCTCCAGGGAGGCAGAGCAAAGGCAACAGAGGGGTCGCCTGTCACCTCTATATGCGAGTGGCCTTCATACCCAGGGTGGTCAGTGCAGCGGCCACGGCTTGGAATGACGTCCATGACTTTGGCCCACCCCTAGCCCTGCCGACCCGGCTAAATCTGCAAATCTGGCAGGAGTGGCCCCTGTGGGCCGTGGCATTCGCTGAATGGCCAGTCCTCTCTGTCTGTGCCCTGGACGCAGCACTGAGCGCCTGGGGAAGATGGCTCCCCTCGGTGCCTTGCTGGCCTCGGGATCAAAGGCCCTTTCTGCACTTACTTCTTGCTTTCATATAAAGCAATGATGTCCTCAAAAGCGTTAATATCGAACTCCTCAGAGCCGTCAAATGAGAAATCTAGCATTGAACAGCTGAAAGGGAGAATCTGTATAAACTTAACATGCTCCTGGGGTGGGACCCGCAGCCCTGTGGCCAGGCCCTGGGGAGATGGATGCTGCTTCTGCTACCGCAGGTCAGAAGTTACTTTGTCTTTGAGGTAAGGGAGGCAAGGAAAAAAACAAACGAGGACTGGGTGTGGTGGCTCATGCCTATAATCCCATCACTTTGGGAGGCTGAGGTGGGAGGATGCCTTGAGGCCAGGAGTTCGAGACTAGCCTGAGCAACATAATCAGACTCCATCTTTATAAAAGGAAAAATTAGCCAGGCGTGGTGGCCTGTGCCTGTTGTCCCAGCTACTTGGGAGGCTGAGGCGGGGGGATTGCTTGAGTCCAGGAGGTCGAGGCTGCAGTGAGCTGTGATTATACCACTGCACGCCAGCCTGGTCTCAAGCAAAACAAAACAAAACAAAACAAAATAAAACAAAAATGCAACCCATACAACAAAATAGAAGGAAGCTTTCTAGCTCTTGGGAACTTGGGGGACCCCCCCCAAAAAAAACAAACATAATAGAGGAATGCATTCTCCTTTCTTGCGTCCCATTTTGGGTGAAAAAGGTGATTCCTAAAACTTTTATATATTTATTTTTTTTGAGACAGAGTCTTGCTCTGTCACCCAGGCTGGAGTGCAGTGGTACGATCTCGGCTCACTGCAACCTCCATCTCCCGCATTCAAGCAATTCTCCTGCCTCAGCCTCCTGTGTAGCCGGGACTACAGGTGCCCGCCACCATGCCCGGCTAATTTTTGTATTTTTAGTAGAGACGAGGTTTCACCATGTTGGCTAGGCTGGTCTTGAACGCCTGACCTCAAGTGATCTGCTCGCCTTGGCCTCCCAAAGTGCTGGAATTACAGGCGTGCACCATCATGTCCAGCCAGCCTGTTCACTTTTCTACCCTGGTCTGTCACATGCTTGGGTGCATGCAGGGCCCTTGGGGTCATTGCTAGGGTCCACAAAAGACCCCGCATCATCTCATGTGCAACATCAAAGTGTATGTGTTTCTGACTGTGAATGAAGTAACTTGGCAGAACAACTTTTGGGCCACCCCAGGCAGGACAAGGGAAGAACTCTCCAATCAATCAAGCCCGTCTCTCCGCACCACCAGCGATACTTAGGCTTCACCTCCCAGTGCCCACCCTAGGCCATAAAATGGATCCTTTGTAAACTGAGTCTCTTCCCATCTCCCTAAAGCACATGATGTACCAAGGCGTGCTATTCTGTGTCCAGAAAAGCAGCCACCAAATGCTACTTGGTTCTGGGTCTTTCTGGTTCAAAAGGCAGCTCAGTGACTTACTCAGAGCAACCCTGACCTGGGTTTAGAATGCAGCATTCCCCGGTGGCTCACGCCTGTAATCCCAGCACTTTGGGAGGCCGAGGCAGGTGGATCACCTGAAGTCAGGAGTTCAAGACCAGCCTGACCAACATGGAGAAACCCCGTCTCTACTAAAAATACAAAATTAGGCCGGGCGCGGTAGCTCACGCCTGTAATCACAGCACTTTGGGAGGCTGAGGTGGGTGGATCACGAGGTCAGGAGATCGAGACCATCCTGGCCAACAGGGTGAAACTTCGTCTCTACCAAAAAAAAAATACAAAAAA
>NW_012099209.1:953389-960178 GCF_000951045.1 Mandrillus leucophaeus | reverse complement strand
AATGTAGCATTCCCTAAGTTGTTTGAAACAATGCTGCTGCCACCTAATGATCTCAGTGTGGGCAAATCAGGGTCTTGCTCACCGGTAAAGTTTTTCTGAAGGGGTGCTGGCTCCTCTTGGCAGCTCTTCCGGGTGACTTTGGGCACCAGGGCTGCTCATACCTGCTGGAGACACAGAGTGGACGGTGGTTGGGATGGCCTCCTGTGGAGGCTGCAATTATTTTAACCCATTTTATTTATTTATCTGAGATGGAGTCTTGCTCTGTTACCCAGTCTGGAGCACAGTGGCGTGATCTTGGCCCACTGCAACTTCTGGCTCCTGAGTTCAAGTGATTCTCCTGTCTCCGCCTCCTGAGTAGCTAGGACTACAGGCCACTGTGCCCAGCTAATTTTTGTATTTCCAGTAGAGACAGGGTTTCACCATGTTGGCCAGGCTGGTCTTGAACTCCTGACCTCAGGTGATCTGCCCACCTTGGCCTCCCAAAATCCTGGGATTATAGGCATGAGCCTCTGCGACACCCCCCCACATTTTTTTTTTTTTAATTGTTTACCGACAGGGTCTTGCTGCATTGCCTAGGCCGAGTGCAGTGGTGCGATCATAGCTCATGTAACCTCCAACTCCTGGGCTCAAGCAATCCTCCTGCCTCAGCCTCCCAAGTAGCTGGCGCTAGAGGCACATGCTGACACACATGACGAAGTTTCAACTTTTCTGGAGAGATGGGGTCTCACTATGTGGCCCAGGCTGGTCTCAAATAGCTGGCCTCAAGTGAGCTGCCTTGGCCTCCTAAAGTGCTAAGACTACCAGTGTGTACCATTGTACCCTGACACTTCGACCCATCTTATTATTCATTTATTTATTTATTTACTTACTTTTTGAGACAGAGTCTTGCACTGTCGCCTGAGCTGGAGTGCAGTGGCACGGTCTCGGCTCACTGTGACCTCCGCCTCCCAGGTTTAAGTGATTCTCCTGCCTCAGCCTCCTGAATAGCTGGGATTACAGGCGCCTGTCATCACGCCTGGCTAATTTTTTGTATTTTTAGTAGAGACGGGTTTCACTATGTTGGCCAGGCTGGTCTCAACCGTCTGACCTAGTGGTCTACCCACCTCGCAAAAGTGCTGGGATTACAGTGTGAGCCACCGCGTCCAGCCTATTTATTTATTTTTTGAGACGGAGTCTTGCTCTGTCATCCAGGCTGGAGTGCACTGGCATGATCTTGGCTCACTACAACCTCCGCCTCCTGGGTTCAAGCGATTCTCCTACCTCAGCCTCCTTGTGGTAGCTGGGACCACAGGCATGCACTACCATGCCTGGCTAATATTTGCATTTTTAGTACAGATGGGGTTTCACCATGTTGGTCAGGCTGGTCTTGAACTCCTGACTTCAAGCAATCGTCTGCATCAGCCTCCCGAAGTGCTGGGATTTCAAGCGTGAGCCACTGTGTCTAGTAGACCGATCTTAAAAAGCAGCTCATCGGCCAGGCTCACGCCTGAAATCCCAGCACTTTGGGAGGCTGAGGCGGGCAGATCACGAGGTCAGGAGATCAAGACCATCCTGGCTAAAACAGTGAAACCCCTTCTCTACTAAAAATTAAAAAAATTAGCCGGGTGTGGTGGCAGGCGCCTGTAGTCCCAGCTACTCTGGAGGCTGAGGCAGGAGAACGGCATGAACCCGGGAGGCGGAGCTTGCAGTGAGCCAAGATTGCGCCACTGCACTCCAGCCTGGGCAACAGAGTGAGACTCCGTCTCCACACACACACACACACACACACACAAAGCAGCTCATCACTCAAATGTGGGCAAAGTCTGGTTAACTGTGAAGTTTTGGATCCCCAAAACAGAGCACTGTCTATTTCCTATTTCTCATGAAAGCTTTATCCTTCCTCCTTTTCATCAAGCCCCTTCCGGAGACAGAAGCCACAGCTGATAACTGAAACTGAAGCTGAGGACGGAAAGTCGGAGCCCTTAGACCCGGGTGAGCCACTCAACCATGCAGGCCTCAGGTTGCTTTGGGAAAAATGAGGACATAGCTTTCTGCCGTCCTTCTATCAGCAACTCTATAGGGCTGACCCAAGTCTTCAGTGGATCAGGCACACCTCCTGCTTCAAACCATCTCTGTCTAGGACAGGGGAACAGAAATGTCCCTTTGAGGCTGGGTTCCCGGTAGAGAATGTCCAGATAAGAGAAGAGGCTGAGGCTGGGCGCGGTGGCTCACACCTGTAATCCCAGCACTTCATGAATCAGAGGCAGGCGCATCACTTGAGGTCAGGAGTTCGAGACCAGGCTTGCCAACATGGCGAAAGCCCATCTCTACTAAAAACACAAAAATTAGCCTGGTGCGGTCGCCTGTAGTCCCAGCTACTTGGAAGGCTGAAGCAGGAGAATCACTTGAACCAGAGAGGCGGAGGTTGCACTGAGCCAAGATTGCGTCATTACACTAGTGCCTAGGCAAGAGAGAGAGACCCTGTCTCTTAAAAAACAAAAAAAGAGTGAGAGCGAGAGAGAGAGAGAGAGAGAGAGAGAGAGAAAGAAGAGGGAGGGCACTAGGAAGAGTTACATTATCACAATCAGCAAACTCCCAGGGCCAGCGGATCAGGAGGCATCATTAGCAAAGGAGAGGCCGGATGGAGCTGCTGAGAGCATGCCCTGAGGTTAAATTACACTCGCAGGTCGAGTTTCTGTTCAGGGTGATGGGAACACTGCAGGTAGACAGGTGGCGTTTGCACAACATAATGCATGTACTAAATGCCAATGAACTGTTCACTTTAAGACGAACTCAGGATGTGCCCCCCTCTCGACAGTGACGCTTGTGTGGGCTCACGCCCCAGCTCCCACCTGCAGCCTTTTCGGCCCTCTCGGCCCGCAGGCGTCCGGCCTCCCGAAGCACGGCCATGGCCCGGATAGCGGCCCGGAGCACGGCCCAGCGGAACACGGCCACAGGGTCCATGCCAATGAGCTCCCGCACGTAGGAGCTGTCACTGCCCCGCAGCAGGGCCACGATGTCTGGCCGCATGTAGTCCATGTTCTTCTCCCGGAAGTCCTGGTGGGGGATGGATGTGGGCGGTCACTCAGGGATAGTCACCAGTGCCTACCAAAGACCCGGGGCTGGCGCAGGAAGGGCTGGTGGTGGGGTGGGGTCCATCCTAAGCGCAAATGGCAGTTCTTGAGCTATGGAGTCTTGGGCATTGGAGCTGGGGATTCGCGGTGGGTTCTGAGCACCCTAGAACCTTGGCCACAGGAGGATCCTCCCACGTGGAATTCTGGGCTGACTATGGCTTCCCTCAGGCTTCCGCCAACGGTGATGGGCAGACACCTACCTTGATCTGATATTTCACCTTCCCTGCGAAGTGCTGGATGATGAAGGCTGGCTCCATGACCGGGGTGCCCAGGAAGTACTTATTGTCCTCATGCTGCTGTTTGAACTTGGCCAGCAGGGTCTGGCTCGTGGCGTGGGGGAAGCTGGGAACAGAACATGGAACCTTTGCAGGCATGAACAGCGGCTGATTTACCTGCTGTGTATTTTACCTTGCAGACCCCTGGTGGGCAAGGTGGGTGGGTGCATGGGGTGGGCAGAGCAGTGAATTGGCACAGGGCTCTGTGAGCAGAGGGGTGGGTGAAGGAGCGAAGAAAAGAAGGAATGACAGTGAGCCTGCCTGCCTCATGCCAAACATGCCGGCGGAGGGCTGGGACGCTGCTATCTGCGTGCGCCTGCCTGCCTCATGCTGAACACGCTGGCGGAGGGCTGTGACTCTGCTCTCTGCGTCAGCAGGCACAGCCGCAGCCTGGTACAAGGAGGCTGAGGGTGAAGTGATGCTCTCAAGGCTTCAGGATTTTTAAAACAAAAACATATTTTTTCCTTTGGAGACAGGGTCTCACTCTGTTGCCCAGGCTGGAGTGTAGTGGTACGATCACAGCTCACTGTGGCCTTGACTTCCTGGGCTTGAGGGATCTTCCTGCCTCAGCTTCCTGAGTAGCTGGGACTATAGTACAATGTTTTTCTTTTTTTAAGAGACGGGGTCTTGCTATGTTACCCAGGCTGGTCTTGAACTCCTGGCCTCAAGCGATCCTCCTGCCTCAGCCTCCCAAAGGACTAGGATTACAGGCGTGAGCCACCGTGCCCAGCCAGGGCTGCAGAATTAACATTGAGTAGCTCAGTGCCTGAGTCTGGGTGGCTCACTCTCTTTGTCCCCACATGGCTGTTTTCTAGGGGGCTTGGAGAGAGGTCGCTGACCAGGCTTGGTGGCATCTGCAAAGTCTGTCCCGTGGGAGGTCTGGATCTGTTACCCATCGTAGGCAGCTCCTAAGAATAATCCCGGGCCCGGGTGACTTCTGGTCTTGGAGCCATTTGTACCTGAATGCCATACGTTGGACAGGGGGTCCTTCTCCTGCACCACAGTTGGAAGGAGAGGCTGGGAGAGGAGGATGAAGCAGGGCTCTGTTGTGCTCCGGGGAGGGGGAGGTTGTGGGGGCAGAATAAGGGACTCCTTGTACCTGACTGCTTCTACTTCCCAGGAGGGAAATGATGTTGTTGGTTTGGCAAACGCTGCCTGAGCCTGGCCCTACTTTTGAAAACACAGGCAGCGGAATGCCTGTATTTTCATCGGGGGCTCCGTGTTAACGGGGCCAAGGATGGGAGAGTCTGTAGCTACGAAAAGTATCATTTCCAGAACCGTAAACACGGTATGGAGTGTGAGGCATCTGCCTTGAGTGTCCCCCAAAACCCTCAGTCATTGAGATAGGTAATATTTTAGCACACTGTTTCAGAAAATCTAAATCAATGTGCAAAAAGAAACAAAAAATTCCATGATGAGCAAAAATAGCAAGATTTTAAATAAAGAGACCTGAGCCTGCTGGGCTAGGCCCTGCCTCACGGGCTTCCCCTGATCTGGCCCTGGGAGTTTCCTGGTTGTGATGATGTAGCTCCTCCTACTGCCGTCTCTACTTTTCTTTTTTTTTTTTTTAAATTTTTAGAGTTGGGGTCTTGCTCTGTTGCCCAGGCTAGAATGCAACGGTGCAATCACAACTCACTGTAGTCTTGACTCTCTGGGCTCAAGTGATCCTCCTGCCTCAGCCTCCTGAGTAGCTGAGACTATAGGTGCATGCCACTGTGCCCAGCTAGTTAATTTATTATTTTTTTGTAGAGATGGGGTCTCACTATGGTGCCCAGTCTAGTCTTTAACTCCTGGTCTCAAGTGATCCTCCACCTTGGCCTCCTGAAGTGTTGGAATTAAAGGTGGGAGCCACTGCATCTGGCCCAAATGCTCTTCTCTTATCTGAACATTCTCTACCTGGACCCCAGCCTCAAAGGGATGTGTCTGTCCCCCTGTCCTGGACAGGGACTAGGTTTGAGGCAGGGGATGTGCCTGATTCATTTGAGACTCTGGCCAGTCCCTTAGAGATGTCACTGGCAAGGGATGGGTCTGATAGAGTTGCTGATAAAACAGTATGTCCATATCTTAACCCCCTCCACCGACTTTTGAATGTGACCTTATTTGGAAAATAGGGTCTTTGCAGGTGTAATTAGTTAAGATGAGGTCATCAGCGTGGGACCTAGTTTCACATGGATAGTGTCCTTCTAAAAAGAGGAGACAGGGTCAGGTGTAGTGGCTCACACCTGTGGTGCCAGCACTTTGGGAGGTCAAGGTGAGAGGATCGCTTGAGCCCAGGAGTTCAAGACTAGCCGGGCAACATAGGGAGATTCCATCTCTACCAAAAAAATTTTTAACCAGCCTGGCCAACATGGTGAAAAAACCCCATCTCTACTAAAAATACAAAAATTAGCTGGGCATGGTGGCAAGGCACCTGTAATCTCAGCGACTCAGGAGGCTGAGACACGAGAATCGCTTGATCCTGGGAGGTAGGGGTTATACTGAGCTGAGATGACGCCAATTAACTTGAGCCAAGATGGTGCCACTACCCTCCAGCCTGGGTGACAGAGACTCTGTCTCAAAAAATATAAAATAAAATAAAATAAAATAAAATAAAACATAGCTGGGTGTGGTGGTGCATGCCTATAGTCTCAGGCACTTGAGAGACTGAGGCAGGAGGATGGGAGCCTGAGAGGTCGAGGCTGCAGTGAACCAAGGCTGTGCCACTGCACTCCAGCCTGAGTAACAGAGCAAGAGCCTGTCTCAAAAAAAAAAAAAAAAAAAAAGAGGAGGAGGCAGGACTGAGAGATGAGAGATGGAGACACAGAGGGAAGAAGTCCATGTGAAGAGGGAGATAGGGACTGGAGTGATGTGGCCAAAAGCCAAGGAAAGCCTGGACCCCCAGAAGCTGGAAGAGGCAAGGAAGGGTCCTCCCTTGGAGCCTCTGGAGGCAGCACAGCTCTGCTGACACTTTGACTTTAGACTTCCAGCTTCCAGAATCGTAAGATAATAGATTCCTGTGGTTTTAAGAACTCCACCTCCTGGGTTCAAACGATTCTCCTGCCTCAGCCTCCCAAGTAGCTGGAATTATAGGCACCCGCCACTATGCCTGGCTAATTTTTGTAGTTTTAGTAGAGATGGGGTTTTGCCATGTTGGCCAGGCTGGTTAAAAATTTTTTTGTAGAGATGGAATCTTTTTTTTTTGGGACAGAGTCTTGGTCTGTCACCCAGGCTGGAGTGCAGTGGCGCGATCTCCGCTCACTGCAACCTCCGCCTCCCAGGTTCAAGTGATTCTCCTGTCTCAGCCTCCCGAGTAGCTGGGATTACAGGTATCCGCCACCATGCCTGGCTAATTTTTGTATTTTCAGTAGAGACGAGGTTTCACCATGTTGGCCAGGCTGGTCTCCCAACTCCTGACCTCAGGT
>NW_012099209.1:943649-944739 GCF_000951045.1 Mandrillus leucophaeus | reverse complement strand
CCCAGGATGGAGTACAGTGGTGTGACCATAGGTCACTGCAGCCTTGAACTCCTGACCTCAAGCAATCCTCTTACTTTGGCTTCCCAAAGCACTGGCATTGTTAGCATTAGCCATGATGCCCAGCCTCAAATTTTCTAATAATCACATGTAAAAAGTAAAAGAATAGGTGAAATTAATTTTTTTTTTTTTTTTGAGACAGGGTCTCATTCTGTCACCCAGGCTGGAGTACAGTGGCACAACTGTAGCTCATTGCAGCCTCGACCTCCTGGGCTCAAGTAATCCTCCCACCTCAGCCTCCTCAGTAGCTGGGACTACAGATATGTGCCTCTGTGTATAGCTCAAAATTAACTTTAATAATACACTTAATTTAACCCTGTATATCTAAAATGTGATCACGTTAATGTGTAATTGACATAAAAAATGACTGAGAGGCCAATGTGGGAGGATCACTTGAGGCCAGGAGTTCAGGACCAGCCTGGGCAACATAGCAAGACCCTGTCTCTACAAAAAATAAAACCAAAAAACTAGCTGGGTGTGGTGGCGTGCAACTGTAGTCTCAGCTACTTGGGAGGCTGTGGTGGTAGGATCATCTAAACCTCAGTGTTCAAGGCTGCAGTGAGCTACTGAGACAGTGTATGTTCTTTTTTCTCACATGCTAAGTCTTCACAATTTAGTGTGTATGTCACCCTTCCTGCACAACTTAATTCTGACCAGCTACACTCCTAATGATTCACGCCAAAAAGCTTAATAGAAAAATCAGCTGGATATTTACATAAGCCTGCCAGTTTCATTTTCCCATCAGAATCATCAATGTGAAGGAGAAGACATGAATAAGGATGGTTGACTATTTAGCTGTGAAAAGACACGTCAGGGCCGGGCGCGGTGCCTCACTCCTGTAATCCCAGCACTTTGGGAGGCCAAGGTGGGCAGATCGCCCGAAATCAGCAGTTTGAGACCAGCCTGGCCAGCAGGGTGAAACCCCATCGCTACTAAAAACACAAAAAAATTAGCCGGGCATGGTGGCACGTGCCTGTAGTCCCAGCTACTTGGGAGGCTGAGGCAGGAGAATTGCTTGAACCAGGGAGGCAGA
>NW_012099209.1:940155-943599 GCF_000951045.1 Mandrillus leucophaeus | reverse complement strand
CCCAGGATGGAGTACAGTGGTGTGACCATAGGTCACTGCAGCCTTGAACTCCTGACCTCAAGCAATCCTCTTACTTTGGCTTCCCAAAGCACTGGTATTGTTAGCATTAGCCACGATGCCTAGCCTCAAATTTTCTAATAATCACATGTAAAAAGTAAAAGAATAGGTGAAATTAATTTTTTTTTTTGAGACAGGGTCTCGTTCTGTCACCCAGCCTGGAGTACAGTGGCACAACTGTAGCTCACTGCGGCCTCGACCTCCTGGGCTCAAGTAATCCTCCCACCTCAGCCTCCTCAGTAGCTACAGATATGTGCCTCTGTGTATAGCTCAAAATTAACTTTAATAATACACTTAATTTAACCCTGTATATCTAAAATGTGATCACATTAATGTGTAATAGACATAAAAAATGACTGAGAGGCCAATGTGGGAGGATCACTCGAGGCCAGGAGTTCAGGACCAGCCTGGGCAACATAGCAAGACCCTATCTCTACAAAAAATAAAACCAAAAAACTAGCTGGGTGTGGTGGCGTGCAACTATAGTCTCAGTTACTTGGGAGGCTGTGGTGATAGGATCATCTAAACCTCAGTGTTCAAGGCTGCAGTGAGCTACTGAGACAGTGTATGTTCTTTATTCTCACAAGCTAAGTCTTCGCAATTTAGTGTGTATGTCACCCTTCCTGCACAACTTAATTCTGACCAGTTACACTCCCAATGATTCACTGCCAAAAAGCTTAATAGGAAAATCAGCTGGATATTTACATAAGCCTGCCAGTTTCATTTTCCTATCAGAATCATCAATGTGAAGGAGAAGACATGAATAAGGATGGTTGACTATTTAGCTTTGAAAAGACATGTCAGGGCCAGGCGCAGTGGCTCATGCCTGTAATCCCAGCACTTTGGGAGGCCAAGGTGGGCAGATTACCCAAGATCAGGAGTTTGAGACCAGCCTGGCCAGCAGGGTGAAACCCCATCTCTACTAAAAACACAAAAAAATTAGCTGGGCGTGGTGGCGCGTGCCTGTAGTCCCAGCTACTTGGGAGGCTGAGGCAGGAGAATTGCTTGAACCAGGGAGGCAGAGGTTGCAGTGAGCCAAGATCGTGCCACTGCACTCCAGCCTGGGCGACAAGAGACAGACTCCATCTCAAAAAAAAAAAAAAAAAAAAAGACACATCAGATAGGTTATCAATGTCTTTGAGCTAAGCAAATCCTTAAAAGGCAGCCCAGTTTCTCTCTCATCAAAAAGATTTTCTGTTTGGACAGAGAAGCCCCCAAATGAACTATGGCTCAAAACATCCCTGACATTTGCCTCATCCCAGGCTGGGTGGGTTTTCTTAAATTTTCCTTCTGACTGAGAAAAATTCTGCGGCAAGTTCACCAACGATCTGGGCCTCCAGGGAGATTCCGGTTCCAGCTCATTCTATTTTCCCTTTGGGCTGGGTGTGCAACAACATGGTATTTCCTTATAAAATGCTGCAGCTGTTATGGAAAACAGTATGGTGGTTCTTCAAAAAAGTTAAAAACAGAATTACCATAGGATCCAGCAAGTCCACTTCTGGGTATATACCCGAAAGAATTGAAAGCAGTGTCTTGAAGAGATATTTGCACACCCATGTTCAAAAAAGCATTATGCACAACAGCCAAAAGCTGGAAGCAACCCAAGTGTCTACTGAAGGATGGATGAACAAAATGTGGTACATCCAGAAAATGGAATATTACTCAGCCTTGAAAAGGAAGGAAATTCTGACACATGCTACCATGTGGATGACCCATGAGGACTTTATACTATGTGAAATAAGCCGGTCACAAAAACACAAATAATGTCTAATTTCACTTACATGAGGCACTTAGTAAAAAATGACAGAGACAGAAAGTAGAATGGGCCAGGCACGGTGGCTCACAACTGTAATCCCAAGTACTTTGGGAGACTGAGGTGGGCAGATTGCTTGTGCTCAGGAGTTCGAGACTAGCCTGGGCAACATGGCAAAACCTTGTCTCTACAAAAAATACAAAAATTAGCCAGGCATGGTGGTGTGCACCTGTGGTTTCAGCTACTTGGGAGGCCGAGGAAGGAAGATCACTTGAGCCTAGGAGTTTGAGGCTACAGTAAGCTATGATTATACCACTCTAGCTGGGTGACAGAGCAAGACCCTGTCTCAAAAAAAAAAAAAAAAAAAAAAGTGGAAAGGTGAGTTCAGGGCTTGCAGGAGGGGGAATGGGGAATGAGTGTTTCATGGGGACAGAGTCTCAGTTTGGCAAAATGAAAGAGTTCTGGAGATGTATGGTGGTGGTGTTTGCATAACTGCGAATGTGTGAATGCACTTATCGCCGCTGAACTGAGTATTTACGAATGGTTAAGATGGTAAATTTCATGTGATGTCTGGTTTACCAAGTTCAAAAAATTGACAAAAAAGCCCTTTCCGCACCTGCTCCAGCTTGAAGATGTGCTGGTTGAAGTAATACTGTAGCTGCTCATTGGCGTAGTTGATACAGAACTGCTCGAAGCTGTTCCTCTCGAAGTCTTCAAATCCGAAGATGTCCAGGACCCCGATGGACAGGCACTGGGAGAGATAGAGAAAATGGTCACTGCCCGCAGGTGCCCCCTGTGGGAGCCAGCCTTCATGAGAGGGGCTGGCTCTACAGGCTGTGACCTGTTAGGTCCTGAGTCCCCGCTGCTCGGCAGAACACTTTGCCATTACCAGCATGGAATCCATACTTTTTTTTTTGAGGCAGGGTCTTGCTCTGTTGCCCAGGTTGGAGTGCAGTGTCGCCACCACAGCTCACTGTAGCCTTGACCTCCTGGGCTCAAGCAATCCTTCTGCCTCAGCCTCCTGAGTAGCTGGGACCACAGGTGCATGTCAGAATCTGTCGTTTTTGAATAAGGGGCCCTGTTTTCATTCTGCCCTGGGCCTGAATTTTGTAGCCTGTCCTGTTTCCTGGTCCTGCCTGTTGGGGGAAACAGCCTCTTGACTACAGATGCCTCGGCTCCGGATGTTCTGGGTTGCCCACCAAGGATGTTGGTAGTGAGGATGTGGCCTCCCCTGACCTGGCTTGAGGGAGGAAATGGGGGCACTCACCGAGACTGCCTCTTCCACGTCCTTCTTGTTGAGGAGTGCGTGGTTGATCCGCAGCACAATCCAGTCGAACAGGGCACTGTACAGAGACTTGGCCATGGAGTCGCGGGCAGTGATGGCCTATGGACACAGAGCGGGTGGCTCACCTCCAGCACGGCAGGCCCTGCACTGGAGTCTTGCTCTGTCGCCCAGACTGGAGTGCAGTGGCACGATCTTGGCTCATTGCAGCCTCCACCTCCTGGGTCAAGCGATTCTCCTGTCTCAGCCTCCCAGGTAGCTGAGATTACAGGTACACACCACCATACCTAGCTAATTTTTGTATTTTTACTAGAGACGGAGTTTCACTATGTTGGCCAGGCTGGTCTCAAAC
>NW_012099209.1:938625-940105 GCF_000951045.1 Mandrillus leucophaeus | reverse complement strand
GTCTCAGCCTCCCGAGTAGCTGGGATTACAGGTATCCGCCACCATGCCTGGCTAATTTTTGTATTTTCAGTAGAGACGAGGTTTCACCATGTTGGCCAGGCTGGTCTCCCAACTCCTGACCTCAGGTGATCTGCCTGCCTCGGCCTCTCAAAGTGCTGGGATTACAGGCGTGAGCCACTGTGCCCGGCCAAGATGGACTCTTTCTATGTTGCCCAGGCTGGTCTTAAACTCCTGGACTCAAGAGCCCACCTGGCTTGTAGTGATTCCTTAGGGGAGCCACAGGAAAGTAGTTCAGTGCATGTCACGTGATTTCAGTGACTACAACTGGGTGACCCAGCATGAAGCGCCTTATTGACCTCCCTGTCTGCCTTCACGGTGCCCTGTGGACTGCGGGGATGAGTGTGGAAGGCTCAGAAGTGAGTTCAGAGCCCGGCAGCATCTGGGTCCCAGTTCCACACACTGTACTGCCCTTTGCAAGAACTTACCAATCCTGTCTCTTGCTCCATCGCTCAGGCTGGAGTGCAGTGACACGATCACAGCTCACTGCAGCCTCGACCTCCTAGGCTCAAGGGATCCTCCTGCCTCAGCCTCCTGAGTAGCTAGGGCCACAGGTATGCCCCACCATGCCCGGTCCCCATCTCTATTTTCTAGACACAGGCCCATAATCCTTTGCTGAAAACTCCTGGTGGATGTGCCTCAAGTGTACAAATTAATCACACGTGTTGATGTTTTCACAGTGAGGTGTTTGTGCATTTTGCACACACAAGCTTGGGTTTTGTGGTCAAGTGAAATTGAACAGACACAAGTTCTCTGGACAAGGCCTGGCGTGGTGGCACACGCCTGTAATCCCAGTACTCTGGGATGCTGAGGCGGGAGGATCCCTTGAGCTCAAGAGTTCGAGACCAGCCTGGACAACGTGACGAAACCCTGTTGCTACAAAGAAATAGAAAAATTAGCCGGGCATGGTGGTGTGACCCTGTAGTCGCAACTACTGGAGAGGCTCACGTCGGGGGATCACTTGAGCCCAGGAGGTCGAGGCTGCAGTGAGCTATGATTGCACCACTACACTCCAGCCTGGGTGACAGAGTGAGACCCTGTCTCAAAAATAAAAAGGAGTTTTTGGGAAAGTCTGGATTTGGGGTAAGGCTCTGGGGGCTGCAGAACCTGACCCAGTGCCCATGTGCAGATGTGCCGGGAGGGACGGGGTGTGGACACTCACTTGCTCTCCTCGTCCAGCAGGTAGAAGAGGCCCGTGGGCTTCTTGCTGATGAGATGGATGCAGCCGACATTGTCTGTGTAGCCGATGTTGTGCCACGTGATCCCCTCGCCCTGATACTCCTCCTGCAGGGGTGATGTGGGGTCAGTACGTTTCTTATCTCCCAGATATGTAATATCTACATAACATGTATTGCGTACAGGTCGAGTATCCCTAATCCGAAAATCTGAAATGCTTCAAAATCGGAAGCTTTTTAAATTGATG
>NW_012099209.1:926091-931680 GCF_000951045.1 Mandrillus leucophaeus | reverse complement strand
AGCTGCTCATTGGCGTAGTTGATACAGAACTGCTCGAAGCTGTTCCTCTCGAAGTCTTCAAATCCGAAGATGTCCAGGACCCCGATGGACAGGCACTGGGAGAGATAGAGAAAATGGTCACTGCCCGCAGGTGCCCCCTGTGGGAGCCAGCCTTCATGAGAGGGGCTGGCTCTACAGGCTGTGACCTGTTAGGTCCTGAGTCCCCACTGCTCGGCAGAACACTTTGCCATTACCAGCATGGAATCCATACTTTTTTTTTTGAGGCAGGGTCTTGCTCTGTTGCCCAGGTTGGAGTGCAGTGGCGCCACCACAGCTCACTGTAGCCTTGACCTCCTGGGCTCAAGCAATCCTTCTGCCTCAGCCTCCTGAGTAGCTGGGACCACAGGTGCATGTCAGAATCTGTCGTTTTTGAATAAGGAGCCCTGTTTTCATTCTGCCCTGGGCCTGAATTTTGTAGCCTGTCCTGTTTCCTGGTCCTGCCTGTTGGGGGAAACAGCCTCTTGACTACAGATGCCTCGGCTCCGGATGTTCTGGGTTGCCCACCAAGGATGTTGGTAGTGAGGATGTGGCCTCCCCTGACCTGGCTTGAGGGAGGAAATGGGGGCACTCACCGAGACTGCCTCTTCCACGTCCTTCTTGTTGAGGAGTGCGTGGTTGATCCGCAGCACAATCCAGTCGAACAGGGCACTGTACAGAGACTTGGCCATGGAGTCGCGGGCAGTGATGGCCTATGGACACAGAGCGGGTGGCTCACCTCCAGCACGGCAGGCCCTGCACTGGAGTCTTGCTCTGTCGCCCAGACTGGAGTGCAGTGGCACGATCTTGGCTCATTGCAGCCTCCACCTCCTGGGTCAAGCGATTCTCCTGTCTCAGCCTCCCAGGTAGCTGAGATTACAGGTACACACCACCATACCTAGCTAATTTTTGTATTTTTACTAGAGACGGAGTTTCACTATGTTGGCCAGGCTGGTCTCAAACTCTGACCTTAGGTGATCCGCCTGCCTTGGCCTCCCAAAGTCCTGGGATTACAGGCATGAGCCACTGTGCCTGGCCAAGATGGCCCTTGGTATATATATTTTTTTGACATAGGGTCTCACTCTGTTGTCCAGGCTGAAGTGCACTAGTACAATCTTGGCTCACTGCAAACTCCACTTCCTGGGCTCAGGTGATCTTCCTGCCTCAGCCTCCTGTGTAGCTCGGGCTACAGGCGCACAACACCACACCTGGTTAATTTTTACTTTTTTTTTTTTTGAGGTGGAGTCTTGTTCTGTCACCCAGGCTGAAGTACAGTGATATAGTCTTGGCTCACTGCAACCTCTGCCTCCTGAGTTCAAGTGGTTCTCCAGCCTCAGCCTTCTGAGTAGCTGGGATTACAGGTACACACCACCATGCCTGGCTAATTTTTGTACTTTTAGCAGAAAGGGGTTTCGCCATGTTGGCCAGGCTGGTCTCGAACTCATGGCCTCAAGTGATCTGCCCACCTCAGCCTCCAAAAGTGATGGGATTACAGGCATGAGCCACCGTGCCTGGCCTTAATTTTGAATTTTATTGTGGAGACGGGGGTCTCACTATGTTGCCAAGGCTGGACTCAAACTCCTGGGCTCAAGCAATCCTTCTGCCTTGGCCTCCCTAAGTGTTGGGATTACAGGCGTGAGCCACTGCAACCAGCCAAGGTGGTCTCTGTCAACACTCAACTCATCCAACACACACCTTTCACCCTGTCCTGGAGGACGTGCCTGCACACTGAGGCGTTAACAGACCCAGTGGCCTCTGGAATGGCCGTGGAGGCCTTTCCATACACTCCTCAGAGCAACCAAAATTGCTGCTGAGTGAGGAACTTGGGCTCGGGGAGGGGGTGGGGCGTGCAATTGTGGTAGAACCAGCAAGGAGGGTCTAACTAACTTCAGGCCCCTTGTTTTTCCAGGGGCACCATGTGGCTATCACCATGTGCATCAAAGCTCTTTTGTGGCCGGGCGTGGTGGCTCACGCCTGTAATCCCAGTACTTTGAGAGCCAAGGCGGGTGGATACCCCGTCTCTACTAAAAATGCAAAAAACAAACAAACAAACAAAAAAAACCAGTCTGGGCACAGTGGCTCAAGCTGGTAATCCCAGCATTTTGGGAGGCCGAGGCGGGTGGATCACCTGAGGTCAGGAGTTCGAGACCAGCCTGACCAGCATGGTGAAACCCTGTCTCTACTAAAAATACAAAATTAGCCGGGTATGGTGGCACACGCCTGCAATCCCAGCTGCTCAGGAGGCTGAGGCAGGAGAATTGCTTGAACCCGGGAGGCGTAAGTTGCAGGAAGCCGAGATTGTGCCACCGCACCCCAGCCTGGGCAACAAGAGCGAAACTCTGTCTCAAAAACAAAATAAAAATAAAAATGCAAAAATAATTAGCCAGGCCTCGTGGTGCACACCTGTAATGCCAGCTACTCAGCAGGCTGAGGCATGAGAATCACTTGAACCTGGGAGGAGGAGGGTGTAGTGAGCCGAGATAGTCCCACTGCACTCCAGCCTGGGCAAGAGTGAGACGTTATCTCAAAAAAAAAAAAAAAAAAAAAAAAGCTCTTAAGGTCCAATCTATATAGAATAAATTGTCTTTTTTTTTTTCACATATTCAGGTCGCAACTCTGACAGATGTATTCAGCGACAGACAAGATCTAGAATGTGTCCCCTTCGTTTTGTATTTCTTGGGTGTCAAGAAAATGGAGCCACACAGAATGCAGCCCCTGTTGGGCACCTTTGGCTCTGCGTGGAGCCTCTCGGGGCACCAGTGCTGCTCGGGTCTTGGGTGATGTGCAGCAACTTCCCGGCAACATCACGTGGTGCCCTGGACCCATGTAGGCTCAGAATGTCCCCGGTGCCTGTTTGAAATGCCACAGCAGCTTCCCATCGGGTGGGGGGCTAAAAATCCCCATCGTGACTAGGTACTTCCCTGTTGTTAAACAAGCTGCAAGTGATCCTGCTCTTGAGATGTAAAAATGCAAGAGAAATACAGCACAGAGAAAACATCCAGGCTGGGGCAAAGACCAGAGGGAGGCACCTTAACAAGGTTTAGAGT
Source organism: Mandrillus leucophaeus (assembly GCF_000951045.1). Taxonomy (NCBI): domain Eukaryota; kingdom Metazoa; phylum Chordata; class Mammalia; order Primates; family Cercopithecidae; genus Mandrillus; species Mandrillus leucophaeus. The sequence goes on along the minus strand of NW_012099209.1, from coordinate 928,618 downwards.
CACCGGCTTGAGACTTATAGGCTGGGAGTTACATAAGGGTAGTCAGTGTCATGTTCCGGAGTCCAGGGATGGGCAAATTTTTTTCTGGAAGGGACCAGGGAGTCATTATTTTTGGCTCTGGGGCCTGATGTTCTCTGTCGCAACTGCTCTGCTTAGCTGCTATGGCCCCAAAGCAGTCTTAGGTGGTATGTAAATGAATGGGTATGGCCATGTGCCAATAAAACTTTATTAGCAAAACCAGGTGGAAGGCTGGATCTGGCCAACTATTGCTGGTGAGAATCAGCACACACACGGAACATATAGAAACATAGATATGAATGCATGTGGCTCAAGTTCTGGCCTGGGGGCCATGGTTTGTGTCCCAGGCTGGCCTGAACTCACATGACAATCAGAGGCACTGCCTGGGTTCCATTCTAGCATTTCAGGGACAGGAACGGCCCACTCACGCCAGCTCTTTCCAAAGACCATTCCCGCTTGGGTTTTGGGGTCTGGCACTCTGTGAGTGCCTGGGCAGTGCTCACCTCGCTGAGGCTGTAGGGAAGGATGAGCTTGTCGTTGACGGTCACCGTTTTTCTTTTGGTCAGAACCTCCACCAAGATTTCTCGCTTTACCTGTTTGGAGGTCAAGGAGAGGGAGAAGGAAAAGGGAGATGGAGGGCATATCAGGCATGTCCTGGTGTCACTGAGGCAAGGCCCGGGGCCTGAGGCAGCTGGGAGACGGACCCTCAGCAGCCAGGCCTGGAAGTGGGCCCTGAAGCCTGCCCACCCACCCACGATGTGCTGTTTTTTTTTTTTTTTTTTAGACAGAGTCTCACTCTATCGCCCAGGCTGCAGTACAGTGGTGTGATCCTGGCTCACTGCAAACTCCGCCTCCCGGGTTCAAGCGATTCTCCTGCCTCAGTCTCCCCAGTAGCTGAGGTTACAGGCGCCTGCCACCATGCCCAGCTAATTTTTGTATTTTTTGTAGAGATGGGGTTTCTCCATGTTGGCCAGTTGGTCTCGAACTCCTGACCTCAGGTGATCCGCCTGCCTGGGCCTCCCAAAGTGTTGGGATTACAGGCATGAGCCACTGCGCCTGGCCTGCGATGTTGTTTTACACTTGGCAGGTTTCAGAATTCCCACATAGCATGGGCTTGCCGGATGCTCACTCCGTGGCCCGGGTATGTGCGCGCACAGGCCTTATGTGAGTGTGAGCCGTGGGTCCAGGTGGCGCCCGGTGACCAGCACTCACTGCTTTGCCTGTTGGAGCTGGTGGCTCCCATCCATTGCACAGGGGCTGGGCTTAGACCTTACCCAGACAGCCGACATGCTCATCCCTCCCCCAACTGCCAAGCTACCTGAGCTGGTGGTCTCTGCCCACCAGCAGCAAGAGTGGGGAATAAGCGGGGGCCTTCTCTCTCTCTTTTTTTTTTTTTACATGGAGTCTTGCTCCGTCGCCCAGGCTGGAGTGCAGTGGCGCAATCTTGGCTCACTGCAACTTCTGCTTCCCGAGTTCAAGTGATTCTCCTGTGTCAGCCCCCTGAATAGCTGGGACTATGGTGTGCGCCACCATGCCCAATTAATTTTTGTATTTTTAGTAGAGATAGGGTTTCTCCATACTGGTCAGGTTTTGGGGCCTGATGTTCTCAAACTGGTCTCGAAGTCCTGACCTCAGATAATCCACCTGCCTCAGCCTCCCAAAGTGCTGGGATTACAGGCGTGAGCCATCGTGCCCGGCTGGCAGGGGCTTTCTCTGAATATCCCAGCAGATGCTCACATATCCCCAGGAACTCAACAGAAGCTGGGGCTCCTGTACCAAGAATGGAACGCTAAGCATAAATGGATTAAAACACAAAAGACTGGGGTAGGGTTCCTCGGCCTCACTGCCTTTTGCATTTGGGGCTGGATAATTCTCTGCCGGGGGGGGCTGTCCTGTGCACTGCGGGGTGTTGAGCAGCATCTATGGCCTCTACCTAGCAGATGCCAGGAGCAACCCAGAGTATGGAAACCAGAAAGGTCTCCAGCCATTGCCCAGTGTGTCCTGGGGGCACAGCTGCCCCTGGCTGAGAACCAGTGGAGGAGGAAGGGATGGCAGGTCCAATGAGAAAATGATCAAACCAGAAGTTTTTGTTTTTTAAGAGATGGGGCCTTACCCTGTCACTCACCCCAGCTGGAGTGCAGTGGCACGATCACAGCTCACTGCAGCAATGAACTCCTAGGCTCAAGTAATCTTCCTGCCTTGGCCCCCTGGGTAGCTGGGATTACAGGAGCACACCATCAACACCTGCACGCAGCCCCAAGCTATAGTTTTTTTCTTTCTTTGAGACAGAGTGTTGCTCTGTCGCCCAGATTGGAGTGCAGTGGCACAATCTTGGCTCACTGCAGCCTCTGCCTCCCAAGTTCAAGTGATTCTCGTGCCTCTGCCTCCCGAGTACCTTAGACTATAGGCACGTACCACCATGTCTGGCTAATTTCTTTTTGTATTTTTAGTAGAGATGGGGTTTCACCATGTTAGCCAATCTGGTTTTTTTTTTTTTTTTTTTTTTTTT
>NW_012099209.1:925441-926041 GCF_000951045.1 Mandrillus leucophaeus | reverse complement strand
ACAGATGATAATGTAAACCAATGCCAATAAACCTTTATTTATAAAGACAATTTGTGGGACTAGATTTGACCCATAGGCTGTGGTTTGCTGGCCCCTGCTCCAGAGCTATGTTGTCCAACAGGAATCTTCACATTTTCTTTTTTTCTTTTAAGAGACAGGGTCTCACAGTGTTGCCTACACAGGAGAGCAGTGGTGCAATCATAGCTCACTGTAGCCTCAAACTCCTGGGTTCGAGTGATCCACCTGCCTCAGCCTCCCCAGCAGCTAGGACTACAGGCATGTGCCACTATGTCTGGTTAATAAAAAAATTTTCTGGCCGGGTGCGGTGGCTCATGCCTGTAATCCCAGCACTTTGGGAGGCCGAGGCGGGCGGATCACAGGGTCAGAAGATTGAGACCATCCTGGCTAATGCAGTGAAACCCTCTCTCTACTAAAAATAAAAAAATTAGCCAGACGTGGTGGTGGGCGCCTGTAGTCCCAGCTACTCAGGAGGCTGAGGCAGGACAATGGCGTGAACCCAGGAGGCGGAGCTTGCAGTGAGCCAAATTTGCGCCACTGCACTCCAGCCTGGGCGACAGAACGAGACTCCATCTCAAAAAA
>NW_012099209.1:919821-923948 GCF_000951045.1 Mandrillus leucophaeus | reverse complement strand
AGGACGGTCTCGATCTCCTGACCTCGTGATCCGCCCGTCTCGGCCTCCCAAAGTGCTGGGATTACAGGCTTGAGCCATCGCGCCCGGCCGCCAATCTGGTTTTGAACTCCCAACCTCAGTTGATCCTCCCACCTCGGCCTCCCAAAGGGCTGGGACTACAGGTGTGAGCCATCGCACCTGGCCCCTGAGCTGTAGTTTCAGAGAGGCTTTCACTTGAGGGTGGGAGGAGGAGATGCCCCTGTCCACAGAGCTCATCAGAAATGAGGAAGCAACACTGTAGAGATGAGAGCGGAAGACGTAAGGTCCTGGTTGATGAAACCTCAGCCTACGTAGGAAGTTCTGGGTACGGTCCCTCGTATTGAGAGATAGCCAGTGGCCCTGAGTCAGGCCTGAGGAGGGACAAAGATGGCGATCAGTACCTTCAGAAGCTGCGACAGGGTGTCCAGCACCTCGGGCGGCCCGACCTCCAACCCTTCCTCTCGGCCTGTAGCTCTCTTCTTGTAAGTGACGTTGCCTAGGTACAGGATGGCTGAGAGGACGGCAAAAATCCTGGGAAAGAAAAGACACTCACATTTGGGCAGTTTCTACATTCCCAAGACATCAGATACTTCCAGGGAACTGGGCTGAATCCATAAAACCAGCAAATTTTGTTCAGAACGCATGAAGTTGGAAAAATATCTAAGGCCTCTGTTGAAGACTGCCTCTGTGGAATGTGACTTTGCAGACAGTTACCTTCTTCCTGAGATTTGATCTGGCTCTGTCGCTCAGGCTGGAGTGCAGTGACACAATCATAGCTCACTGTAACCTCCAACTCCTGGGCTCAAGTGATTCTACTGCCTCAGCCTCCTGAGTAGCTGGTACTACAGGCCACCACATTTGGCTAATTTAAAAACATATTTTTAAAGGGATGGAGTCTTGCTATGTTGCCCAGGCTGGTCTCAAACTCCTGGTCTCAAGTGATCCTCTTGCCTTGGCCTCCTGAATACCTGGGATTATTGGCATGAGCCACTGCACCTGGCTAGACAGCTATTTTCTCTTTTTATGAAACAGGGTCTCACTCTTGTCACCCAGGCCGGAGTGCAGTGGCACAATCATGGCTCACTGCAGCCTCAACCTCCCTTGGCTCAGGTGAGCCTCCTACCTTAGCCTGTTGGGTAGCTGGGACTATAGGTTTGCACCACCATGCCTGGCTAGTGAAACTGTTTAAAAAAAAAAAAAAACGTGTACAGATCCCTCTAACTAGCCTCCAGACCAAGAAATAGAACATTCCAAGTCCTGGATCCTGGAGCCCCCCAACCCCAGAGGAACCACTGTCCTGACGTCTAATGCTGTCTGTGAACTTCATGGGATGTCTGGCCAGTCACTGGCTATGTTGTCCAGGCTGGAGTCCACTGGCTATTTAGAGGTGCTATCTTTTTTTTTTTTTTTTTTTTTTTTTGAGACAGAGTCTTGCTCTGTCGCCCAGGCTGGAGTGCATTGGCACAATCTTGGCTCACGGCTGCCTCTGCCTCCCGTGTTTAAGTGATTCTCGTGCCTCAGCCTCCTGAGTAGCTGGGATTACAGGCATGCACCATCATGCCTGGCAAATTTTTCATATTTTTAGTAGAGATGGAGTTCCGCCATGTTGCCCAGGCTGGCCTTGAACTCCTGAGCTCAGGCAATCCACCTGCCACGGCCTCCCAAAGTGTTGGGATTACAGGCGTGAGCCACTGTGCCCAGGCCAGAGGTGCCATCTTAGCTCATTGTAGCTGTGAACTCCTGGGCTCAAGTGATCCTCCTACCTCAGCCTCCCAAGTAGCTGGGACTACAGGTGTGTGCCACCATGCCTGGAAAATTAAAACAACAACAAAAAAAATAGATGGGGTCTTGCTATGTTACCCAGGTTGGTCCCAAACTCCTGGTCTCAAGCGATCTTCCTGCCTTGGCCTCCCAAATAGCTGGGATAACAGGCATGAGCCACCACGCCTGGTTTAAAAAAATTTAAATTGCTGGGAGCGGTGGCTTGTGCTTGTAATTCCAGCATGCTGGGAGGCTTACGCAGGTGGATGGCTTGAGCCCAGGAATTCAAAATTAGCCTGGGCAACATGAGGAAACGCTGTCTCTACAAAAAATCGTCCGGGTGTGGTGGCACGCGCCTGTAGTCCCAGCTACTTGGGAGGCTGAGGTGGGAGGATCACCTGAACCAGGGGAGGTCAAGGCTGCAGTGAGTCATGATCTCACCACTTCACTCTAGCTTAGGTGAAAGAGTGAGACCCCACCTAAAAAAAAATAATAATTAAATTGTAGTAACATAAGCATAATATGAAATTCACTACCTTAACTTCTTTGATTTTTAGAGACAGGGTCTTGCTCTGTTGCCCGGGTGAAATGAAGTGGTACAATCCTAGCTCACAGCCTTGAACTCCTGGCTTTAAGTGATCCTGTTGCCTTGGCCTTCCAAAGCACTGTGATTACATGTGTGAACAACCACACCCAGTATTCTTTAAACTATTTTTTTTTTTGAGACTGGGTCTCGCTTTGTCACCCAGAGTGGCGTGATTAGTTCGGTGGCGTGATCGTGGCTCACTGCAGCTTCTTCCTCCCTGGCCCAAGTGATCCTCCCTCCTCAGCGCCACAAGTAGCTGGGACCACACGTGTGTACTACCACGCCTGACTAATTTTATTTATTTTTTGTAGAGATGGGGTTTCACCATGTTGCCCAGGCTGGTCTTGAACTCCTGGGCCCATGTAATTCTCCACCTTGGCCTCCCAAAGTGCTGGGATTACAGGCGCGAGTGAGTCACCTGGCGCCTGGCCAAACCATTTTTAAGGGTACAGCTCGGCAGTGTTAAGTATGTTCACATTACCTTTAATTGGCATCGCCTAATGACCAATGGCTTGAGCCCCTTCTCATGTGCTCACTGCTATTGGGCCACACTTCCTATGGAGGCTCTGTTCAGGACACTGCCTGCCCGTTTTCACTGGGTTGCAGGTTAGACCTCAGAGTGACTGGTAAGGGACATGTGCGCCCCCTGTACGCTCTGAGGGACGGTCCCCGGGACCCACACACTTACTGCTTCTTGGTGGCGGGGAGGAAGCCCACCATCTCCATGGCCTGCTTGAGCCTCTCAAAGTCATGCTTCAGGTCCTCCCCATCTTCAATCTTCAAGTTATGCTGGAAAACAAAGGCGTCAGTACTTTGGGCATTCCTAGGCCGGCGAGGGTGGCGTGCCAGAGTGATTTTGGCCGGAGCTAGCGGGGCAGGGCCCCAGGACCAGGGGAATGAATGGGTTCTTTTAATGCTGCCTTCTGGGAGCGGGTTTGGGGGCCAGGGCAGGCTGCCTCTGACTTCCCGGCTGTGCATAAACAGCTTGAAGCCGGGAACAGAGGTGGCGTTTGTGACTGGGGCTTGAGGCTGTTTACCTGGTTGAGGTAGAAATAATCTTCAGGCTGCTTGAGCTGAAATTCTCGGCGCTCTTCCTCGCTGACCCCGAGTAACAAATAATAAAACACGTGGTAGTTCCTACAGGTCAAAATTGGGAGGAACACAGTTGTTTTTGGAGGCCAAGCAATAGCTACTCTGCAAACCACTACTAACATGGCTTTGGAGAGCACACCTCAAATATGTACAAATTTAAAACAGCAAGTCAGTTCTTATGTCTTCAAAAAACAAAAAGAAACAAATGAGCATCTTGAGCAAATAGATTTCCGGAGGACTGGAGGTGGGTGGGTGTACATCTCACTAACTTGTCAATCGGAAATATTTCTTTCTTTTTTTTTTTTTTGAGATAGGGTCTTGCTCTGTTGCTCAGACTGAAGTGCAATGGTGCGATCACAGCTCACTGTAGCCTCGACTGCCTGGGTTCAAGTGATCCTCCCAGGTCAGCCTCCTGAGTAGCTGGGACTACAGGTGTGTGTCACCATGCCCAGCTAATTTTTTTTTTTTTTTTTTTTGCAGAGATGGGATTTCGCCATGTTGACCAAGCTGGTCTCGAACTCCTGGGTTCATGTGATCCTCCCGCTTAGGCCTCCCAAAGTGTTGGGATTACAAGCATGAGCCACTGCTACAGGCGTTTTTTTTTTTTTCTTAAAGAGACAAGGACTGTAGCCGGGCGTGGTGGTGCACGTCTGTAATCCCAGCTACTTGG
>NW_012099209.1:912841-918276 GCF_000951045.1 Mandrillus leucophaeus | reverse complement strand
ACCTGTCTCAGCCTCCTGAAGTGTTGGGATTACAGGCATGAGCCACGCATCTGGCCTGTCACTGTGGTTTGGATTTGCATTTCCGTGATGACCAATGGCAAAAACATCTTCTCACGTGCTGCCTGGCCATTCATAGGTCTTCTCTGATAAAGTATCCATTGACGTCTTTTGTGGTTTTCTTATTGGGGTGTTGGTCCTATTATTGAGCTGTAAATGCTCTTTCTATATTCTAGATGCAAGTCCTTTCTTGGTTCTGATTTGCAGGTACCTTCTCTGGGTCTGGGGCTTCCTCTCCAATTTTGTCACAGTGTCCTTGGAAGCCCAGGGGTCTGTGATACCCATCAATACTTGGTTGTATCCATACGGTCTGGTGTTCTGCCGTTTGCCGATCATTTTCTTTTTCTTTTTTTTTAGATGGAGTTTTGCTCTTGTTGTCCAGGCTGGAGTGCAGTGGCGTGATCTCCGCTCACTGCAACCTCCGCCTCCTGGGTTCAAGCAATTCTCCTGCCTCAGCTTTCCAGTAGCTGGGATTACAGGTGCCCATCACCACGCCAAGTTAATTTTTGTATTTTTAGTAGAGACAGATTTCACCATGTTGGCCAGGCTGGTCTCGAACTCCTGAACTCAGGTGATCCACCTGCCTCGGCCTCCCAAAGTGCTGGGATTACAGGTGTGAGCCACTGCTCCTGGCCTTGCCAATCATTTTCTCTGTGCCAAGCAGTTAAGATGTTTCCTCCAAATTAAATTCTCAGAGGTCCCTCAGGAGGCACCTGGCATCATGTGGGACCTTGAGTCTGAGGGTGCCAGCACAGGGACTACGGTGTCTCTGCAGCCCCAAATATCTCTCGATGCTAAAAGTAGTGGCAGGGAATGTTTTTTCGAGGACAAATACGTTCTAGGCATCATTTGATATATTTCTCAGGGACTCCTCTTACACGCTGGGGCAGGCACGGTGGCTCCTGAGGAGTGGACATGGAGCCAAGGCTTGGTGAGACTACGTGCTGCCCAGGGTCCTGTGGGAAGCGGGTGGCCTGGTGGGATCACTTCGCACCAGCTGGGGCTGGCTGAGTCTGGTGGGGCCGGTCTATCACGGGGTCCGCCATCACTAGAGATGTGAGCTCACTGGGGGCTCCAGATCACCCTCATCTGAGCTTATCCTGTTATGCAGGAGACACAGCTGGTGCCCAAGGGGTGGCAGGGCCAGGGTACAGCACAAGGTTCCTGATTCAGGGCCTGCTGAATGCCACCTGCCTGTCTCTCCAGGACAGCAGTCTTTTTTTTTTTTTTGAGACAGAGTCTCACTCTGTTGCCCAGGCTGCAGTGCAGTGGCATGATCTCGGCTCACTGCAACCTCTGCCTCCCATGTTCAAGCGGTTCTCCTGCCTCAGCTTCCCGAGTAGCTGGGATTACAGGCATGCGCCACCACACCCAGCTAATATTGTACTTTTAGTAGAGATGGGGTTTTTACTATGTTGGCCAGGCTGGTCTTGAACTCCTGGCCTCACGTGATCCAACCGCTTCAGTCCCCCAAAGTGCTGGGATTACAGGCATGAGCCACCATGCCCAGCCCAGGACAGCAGTCTTTCGTCTGCAGGCTCACATAGGGACATACACGATGCACAGGTGACTTTCGATGGGCCTGGCCTAGGTCCCCTCTTCTTTCAAATAGGAGAAAAAAATGTTTCCTTCTATTCCTTTGCCGGGCTAGTAACCAGTTTCAGCACCTTCCTGCATTCCTGGGGAGGGAGGCTGTGTCTGTTTCTAGAAGGAGCCTCATGTTTCAATCTCAGCCGGTGGCCGATTCCCTGTGCTGCATCTGCGGGTCTGGCAGAGGACGTGGCTCCACGGTGGCAGGATGGCAGGGCTAGCACACTGGGTGTCTAGCATCAAAATGTCGCTTGACCGATGATGACCCCTTCCCTTCCCCAATCATGTTCAAGGCCTGGGCCTAACAAATGGGTCTTACGGGCACCCAGGGCTCCTCCGGCACTGAGTCCTTGAACACACAGGAAGCTGCAGCCTCATAAATTGGGGAACTGGGCAGGGAGGCTTGGACTACGCCTGACCCTTGGCTTTCGTGGGAATGGCATGGAGAAGTGTCACCTGCCTGAAGGTAGGCAAAAGCAGAACCGGTCCGAGCCGGCTCCTTGTGTGATTGCTGCGGCCATTTTTGGGATGGGAAGTGCGCCTCCCTCCCTGGGGCGAGGATGGCCACAGTCCTGAGGTTGTGGGTGGAGGCAGGACTCCCTTTCCTGAATCCAAGGCCACAGGTATGACTTTCCAAAGCTGGTCTGGAAGACCTGGTCACAGAGGGCCACTGGTCCTGAATATGACAGCACCCTGGGGAAGGCAAGGGAGGCTGAACCGTTTAGCTATGGGCTGGGCCAGGACAGCCCTTCTGGTGTGTGGTCCAATGGCGGGCCCTGGAAGTTATGCCTCCCGGAACCTGGGGATGTGACTTTATCTGGAAAAAAGGAGCTGGGCGCAGTGGCTCATGCCTGTAATCCCCAGAGCTTTGGGGGGCCAAGGTGGAAGGATCTCTTGAGGCCAGGAATTCAAGACCAGCCTGGACAACATAGTGGGACTCTGTCTCTACGGAATAAAAATAAAAAATTAGCCAGGTGTGGTGGTGTGCACCTGTAGTCCCAGCTGCTCAGAAGGCTGAGGCAGGAGGATCACTTGACTCCAGGAGTTCAAGGCTGCAGTGAGCCATAATCATGCCATTGTACTCCAGCCTGGGCAACAAAGTAAGATGCTATCTCAAAAAATAAAAAGGGTCTTTGCAGAGGCCCTTAAGTTAAAGACCTCAAGATCATCCTTAATAATCCAGGCAGGCCCTAAATCCAATGTCAAATGTTCTTATAAGAGAAGAGGGGGTTGGGGGCGGTGGCTCACGCCTGTAATCCCGACACTTTGGGAGGCCGAAGCAGGCGGATCACTTGAGGCCAGGAGTTTCAGACCAATCTGGCCAACACAGTGAGGCCCTGTCTTTACTAAAAATAACAAAAATTAGCTGGGTGTGGTGGCACATTCCTATAATCCCAGCTACTCGGGAGACTGAGGCACAAGAATTGCTTGAGCCTGGGAGGCAGAGGTTGCAGTGAGCAGAGATAGCACCACTGCACTCCAGCCTGGGCGACAGGGTGAGATTCCGTCTCCAAAACAATAAAAATAAAAAAATAAAACAGGAGAGACACAGGCCACCTGAAGACAGAGGCAGAGATTGGAGTAATGTGGCCACAAGCCAAGGGAGCCACCAGAAGCTAGAGGAGGTAGCCAGGAGCTTCCCCTAGAGCCTCCAGAAGGAACCAGCGCTGCGGACACCTTGATATCCGACTTCTGGCCTCCGGGATGTTGAGAATAATTCCTGTTGTTTCAGCCATACGGTTTGTTGTACACTGTTATGGCAGTCCCTCCTAGGAAATGCAGACAGAGATACTGTGGGAAAGGGGGCGGTGCCCATACGGAGGTCAATCCTGTAGTGTCTTTCCTGAGCCAGCTGGACACCCAGACAAGACGAGGAGGCAGCTTAGTTTCTCCCCAAGGGAGGCCTGGAACTGTAGCAACAGAATCTGTGTCATCTTCCCAACAAGGTACCCTGAATGCTTCCTGTGGGTTAAAAATCTCTGCAATGTGGCAGATAGGATCGTGCAAAAGACGGACCCATGGGAAGAAAAATAAAATCAAAGATAAGAGGTGGGGACCTTTGTGCACTGCTGATGGGAAGGTAAAATGGTGTGGCTTCTGTGGGAAACAGTATGGCGGCTTCTTAAAAAATTAAACGGCCAGGCGCGGTGGCTCACGCCTGTAATCCCAGCACTTTGGGAGGCCAAGGTGGGCAGATCACCTGAGGTCGGGAGTTTGAGACCAGCCTGACCAACATGCAGAAACTCCATCTCTACCAAAAATATACAGTTAGCTGGGCGTGGTAGTACATGCCTGTAATTCCAGCTACTCAGGAAGCTGAAGCAGGAGAATCGCTTGAACCCAGGAGGCGGAGGTTGCGGTGAGCTGAGATTGCGCCACTGCACTCCAGCCTGGGCAATAAGAGCAAAACTCCGTCTTAAAAAAAAAAAAAAAGAAAAAGAAAAACTAAACATAGTGTCTGGGTGCAGTGGCGTGGCTCACACCTGTAATTTCTGGATCAAAGGCATGCACCACCACGCCCAGCTATTTTTTTTTTTTTTTTTTTTAAGATGGACTTTTGCTCTTGTCGCTCAGGCTGGAGTGCAGTAGCGTGATCTTGGCCCACTGCGAACTCCGCCTCTTGGGTTCAAGCGATTCTCCTGCCTCAGCCTCCTGAGTAGCTGGGATTACAGGTGCCTGCCATCATGCCTGGCTAATTTAGTAGAGACGGGGGTTTCACCACGTTGGACAGGCTGGTCTTGAACTCCCGAACTCAGGTAATCCACCCGCCTCAGCCTCCTATAGTGCTGGGATTACAGGTGTGAGCCACCATGCCTGGCCTTATGTTGTGTATTTTAACCCCCAAAATATGAAGTGAAAAAGGTGGGGTCTTCATGGAGAGAAGGTCAGGGCCTGGAAGACAGGTGGGACAAGTGGCTGTTCCAGGTGTCTCTGATGAACTGGGCACACCTGTGTGGGCAGATGGTAGGAGTTGGGGGGCCACTGACTGCCTTGTAGGGGCTGAGGCCGAGGGGCCAGAGCAGCCCCTGACATTTGTCAAGGGCCACTCACCCACACCACTGCCTACTGGAGCCTGGGCAGTGGGAAAAAGGAATGAAGCTAGAGGCGGAAGGGTTCAGGAGAACAATGTGCCTGCTTGTATCTTGAATATGGACCATCAGTTGAAATGATCATCAGTCAGGTTCAGACAGACAAAATCCTGGGACCTTTACAAATCCCATTGACACAGCAGCCCCTCAAACGAGAATCTATAGTTAGGTGGCAGATCCCTGTGAGTATCCAGGCCTTGGACCCTGTCAGATGCCATCTAAGTACTCATCTATCCATCAATGGATCCATACATCCACTGATCAAGCCCATCCAATTTACCCATGAATCTATCCATTTGCTTAATGACACATCCACAAATCTCCCCATTTATTCATCTACCTACCCATGAATCTATCCATCCATCTATGAATAATCCATGTACTTATCCATCCACGAATCCGTCCACCCATGAATCCGTCTATCTATCCATCCATCCACTCATCCACACACCCACAACTGTACCCATTTATTCATCCGCCTACCTATGAATCTATCCATCTACTTGTAAATCCATCCACCCATGAATCCATCTATCCAGCCACCCATGAATCCACTCACGCATAAATCCACCTATCTATTCATCCATCCATCCATCCATCCATCCATCCATCCATCCATCCATCCATCCATCCATCCACCCACCCACCCATTCATTATATGAATCTACCCATTTACTCATCCACCTACCCATGAACCCA
>NW_012099209.1:909966-912197 GCF_000951045.1 Mandrillus leucophaeus | reverse complement strand
CCATCTACCTGAAAATCCATTCACCCATGAATCCATCTGTCTGTCTAACCAACCAACCCATCCATCCATCCATCCATCCATCCATCCATCCATCTATCCATCCATCCTCCATCCATCCATCCCCTCATGAGTCCATCCACCCACCCACCCTTCAGTATTCCCAATGCACAACCACCTCTCTTTGCTGCTCTGTGCTTGTCATTTTCTGGCTGAAGGGACACATGTTTGGCAAAGGCCAGAGTCTACATCCCTATTGCCTGTGACACCCCTAAGACCTACTAAATTTGAAACTTTATCAAGACAAGAAATGGGCTGCGCTGTTGTCCTTGCCTGTTTTCGGTAAAGCCCATTACCTCTAGCCATGTCCCCCAGCCCCTGCCCACATTTCCTACCTCAACCTACTGCTCCAGACCTTCACCTCAAAGACTTTAAATCACACTCGCTCTCCTGTACGAAGCATAAACATTCACACAGCCATGATCTCCACATCTCACTCCCGTGTGTGTGTCGGGAAGCAATAGCGCGTGGGGCCGGCTCCCACCAGTAGGGACCCCAGGGACACTGACTCACCCTCTCACAATGCCACTCTCCAGGTAGCTGACTTGGATGAACTTCCCAAACCGGCTGGAGTTGTTGTTATGGGCTGTCTTGGCGTTTCCAAAAGCCTGCAACGAAATCAAAAGCAGGTTTTCAGATCAGGAGGATGGAATTTTTCTTTTTTTTCCTCTCATTTTACACTGTTCCTTTATTTTTATTTTGTATTGTTCAATTTATCTATTTTTTCTCTTGAAGACAGTCTCGCTCTGTCACCTGGGCTGGAGTGACACAATCTTAGCTCACTGCACCTCTGCCTCCTGGGTTTAAGCAATTCTCATGCCTCAGCCTCCTGAGTAGCTGGGACTACAGACGCGTGCTACCATGCCAGCTAATTTTTTGTATTTTAGTAGAGATGGGGTTTCACCATGTTGTCCAGGCTGATCTCGAACTCCTGAGCTCAGGCAGTTTGCCCGCCTCAGCCTCCCAAAATGCATGAGTCACTGTGCCCAGTCTCTATTTTTTCTTTTTCTTTCCTTTTTTTTTTTTTTTTTTTTGAGATGGAGTCTTGCTGTGTCGCCTAGGCTGGAATGCAAGGGTTCGATCTCGGCTCTTTGCAACCACCGTCTCCCGGGTTCAAGCAATTCTCCTGGCTCAGCCTCCCGAGTAGCTGGGATTACAGGCGCACGCTGCCACGCCTGGCCAATTTTTTGTATTTTTAGTAGAGATTGGGTTTCACCATATTGCCCAGGCTGGTCTTGAACTCCTGAGCTCAGGCAATCTGCCCGCCTCGGCCTCCTAAAATGCTTGGATTACAGGCATGAGCCACCCCCGGCCCCTTATTTTTTCTTTAACTGTTCCTGCAAAGCAGGGCTACCCAGTAAGCAGAGAGTAGCCCATTTTCTTTCTTTCTTTTTTTCATTTGAGACAGGGTCACACAACATCACGCAGGCTGGAGTGCAGTGTTGCGATCTTGGCTTACTGCAACCTCTGCCTCCTGGGCTGAAGCGATCCCCCTGCCTCAGCCTCCCAAGCAGCTGGGACCACAGGCATGCGCCACCACGTCTGGCTAAGGTTTTGCAGAGATGGGGTTTTGCCATGTTGCCCAGGCTGGTTTGGAACTCCTGAGCTTAAGTGATCCACCCACCTCGGTCTCCCAAAGTGCTGAAATTACAGGCATGAGCCATCATATCCGGCCCTGGTTTATTTAGTTAATATTTTTCAGATTGTGACATAATTTGCAAAAACATCATTTTATTTATTTGTTGTCTAAATAAACTTTATTTTTCAACCTTTTAATATTATTTTTGAGATGGGGTGTCGCTCTGTTACCCAGGCTGGAGTGTAGTGGCACGAACTCGGTTCACTGCAACCTCTGTCTCCCAGGCTCAAGGGATCCTCCTGCCTCAGCCTCCCAAGTAGCTGCGACCACAGGCATGTACCACCATGCCCCGCCTTAACTTTTAAGGTTTTGGGGTACACACGCAGGTTTGTTAAGTAGGTAAATTCGTATCACAGGGTTTTGCTGTACAGATTATTTTGTCACCCAGATACTAAGCCTAGTATCCAATAGTTACTTTTTCTTTTTCTTTCCTTTTTTTTTTTTTGGAGACAGACTCTTGCTCTGTCGCCCAGGCTGGGGTGTAGTGGCACGATCTCAGCTCACTGCCACCTCCGCCTCCCAGGTTCAAGCAATT
>NW_012099209.1:906879-908111 GCF_000951045.1 Mandrillus leucophaeus | reverse complement strand
TCCCTCCCCTAGTCCCTGACAACCACCAATCTGCTTCCTGTCTCTATGGATTCGCCTGTTGTGGGTATTTCAGGTCAATGAGGTCATACACTGTACGGCCTTTTGTGTCTGGCTGCTGCTGCTTTTTTCTTTTCTTTTTTCTTTCTTTTTTTTTTTTTTAAATTTAAGAGGCAGGGTCTTGCTCTGTCGCCCAGGCTGGAGTGCAGTGGTGTAATCATAGCTCACTGCAAGCCTCAACCTCCTGGGCTCAAGTAATCCTCCTGCCTCAGCCTCCCAAGTAGCTGGGACCACAGGTGCAGGCCACCACGCTTGGCTAATTTTAAAAATTTTTTGTAGAGACCGCGTCTCTCTATGTTGCCCAGGCTGGTCTTGAACTTCCGGCCTCAAACAATCCTCCCGCCTCGGCCTCCCAAAGGGCTGTGATGACAGGCACGGTGGCTCAATGTTTCATTCCTTTTTCACAGGACCATCTTTTTGCTCTGTACTGACGAGTCCACACATACAGGGAAGTGTGTGCAGTGCAGGGAGTGTGCAGGGGTCCCCTCTGGGGCCTTCCATGTAACCATCACCTGAATGAAGATGGGGGACACCTACCCTCTGTCCAGATTCCTGGGGTGCCCCCTTCCCATGAGGGACTTACTGTTCCAGAGTGTTTAAGATGGAGCCCTGGGGGAACTCGAGGCAGGGAAGGTGCCTGGCACAGGACAGAGAAGCTGGGAAGAGGTGGTGGCTGGGGGAAGATGGGGGCCTCTTTCGTTTAGGGAGAAAGAAGATGGGGTGAGGCCAGCAGGATGCGGGCTGTGAGGCCTGGCAGATGAGAGAGAGGCGGCAGAGCTGGTCCTGGGGCCTGGTGTTCCACTATCCCAGTCCTTGTGACCACTAGGTTTGGGGAAGAGGTGACATGGCAAGGGGAGGGCACAGGGACAGGGGGCACACCCTGGGCACGCCACACGTGGAAAGTCTGGCAGCAGTGATGTTCCCGTTTGAGAGGCTGGGGCGCCCAGGGAGGATAGGAGAGAGCAAGGCCACAGTGCGAAGGAAGTGGCAAGGCCATCGCCAAGGTCCCATTGTAGGGGGTGGTGAAGGTGGTGGCCAAGCACGCCGGGGAGGCAGAAACCGGAGACACAATGACACAGAGAGACAGGATCTTCCTGAAGGCCTCATTCCACAGGGGGATGGATATTGGTTGTTATGGACTTCATGTCTGTGTCCCTCACCAATTTTTTTTTTTT
>NW_012099209.1:899388-906829 GCF_000951045.1 Mandrillus leucophaeus | reverse complement strand
GGGGAAGAGGTGACATGGCAAGGGGAGGGCACAGGGACAGGGGGCACACCCTGGGCACGCCACACGTGGAAAGTCTGGCAGCAGTGATGTTCCCGTTTGAGAGGCTGGGGCGCCCAGGGAGGATAGGAGAGAGCAAGGCCACAGTGCGAAGGAAGTGGCAAGGCCATCGCCAAGGTCCCATTGTAGGGGGTGGTGAAGGTGGTGGCCAAGCACGCCGGGGAGGCAGAAACCGGAGACACAATGACACAGAGAGACAGGATCTTCCTGAAGGCCTCATTCCACAGGGGGATGGATATTGGTTGTTATGGACTTCATGTCTGTGTCCCTCACCAATTTTTTTTTTTTGAGACAGGGTTTTGCTCTTGTTGCCCAGGCTGGAGCGCAATGGTGCGATCTCGGCTCACTGCAATCTCCGCCTCCTGGGTTCAAGTGATTCTTGTGCTTCAGCCTCCTGAGTAGCTGGGATTACAGGCACATGCTACTGTGTTCGGCTAATTTTTGTATTTTTAGTAGAGACGGGGTTTTACCATGCTGGCCAGGCTGGTCTCGAACTCCCGACCCCAAGTGATCTCCTCGCCTCGGCCTCCCAAAGTGCTGGGATTACTGGCTCGAGTCACCATGCCTCGCCCTTGACAAACTTTATATGTTGAACTCTAAGCCTAAGGTGATACGTTCAGGAGGTAAGGTCTTCGGAAGGTGATGAGGTCACTTACATGGGGCCCTCATGAATGGGATTAGTGCCCTTATAGAAGAGGCCCCCAGAGAGCTCCCTCACTCCTTCCACCATGTGAGGGCATGGGAAAAAACGCCATTGATGAACCAAGAAGTGGGCTTTCACCTGACAGCAAATCTGCCAGAGCCTTGACCTTGGACTTCTCACTTCCAGAACTGTGAGAATATATTTCTGTTGTTTGAACCACCTGGTCTACGTGATACAGTCGTGCACTACACAGCAATGACGATCGAACGATGGACTGCATATACGACGGTGGTCCCATAAGATTATAATACTGTATTCTTACTGTACTGTTTCTATGTTTCCATCCATCCATCCATCCACCCAATCTTTTTTTTGAGACAGGGTCTCACTCTGTTGCCCAGGCTAGAGTGCGGTGGCATGATCATGGCTCACTGCAGCCTCAACCTCCAGAGCTCAAGGTGATCCTCCTGCCTCAAGCTCCCAGGTAGCTGAGACTACGGGCACGTGGCAGCACACCTGGCTTATTTTCTTATAGAGAAGAGGTTTCACTGTGTTGCCCAGGCCAGTCTCAAACTCCTGGGCTCAAGCAATCTGCTCACTTTGGCCTCTCCAAGTGTTGGGATTACAGGTGTGAGCCAAAGTAACCAGTCTATCTATTTAGAGACAGAATCTTGGTCTGTCGCCCAGGTTGGAGTGCGGTGGTGTGATCTTGGCTCACTGCAGCCTCGACCTCCTGGGTTCAAGTGATTCTCCTGCATAGGCCTTGCGAAGTGCTAGGATTACAGGAATGAGCCACCAGGCCTGGCCTATGTTTAGATACACAAATATTTACCATTGTGTTACAACTGCCCACAGTATTCAGTAAGGTAACATGCTGTACAGGTTTGCAGCCTAGAAGCAATGGGCTATACCTATTTGTTTTTGCTTTTTTTGAAATCGAGTCTTACTCTGTTGCCCAGGCTGGAGTGCAGTGGCATAATCTCGGCTCACTGCAACCTCCGCCTCCCAGGTTCAAGTGATCCTCCTGTCTCAGCCTCCACAGTAACTAGGACTACAGGCACGAGCTACCACGCCCAGCTAATTTTTGCATTTTAAAATAGAGACAGGGTTTCACCACAGTTTGAGGCCAGGCTGGTCTTGAACTCCTGACCTCAGGTGATCCACCTACCTTGGCCTTCCAAAGTGTTGGGATTACAGGCGTGAGCCACTGTACCCAGCCAGCTACATCTATTTGTATAGGTATACCCTATTAGTGGTTATATACTAACACACCTATTAGTATATAACCTACTAAACATCTACAGTGCTGGGCGCGGTGGCTCAAACCTGTAATCCCAGCACTTTGGGAGGCCGAGACGGGCGGATCACCAGGTCAGGAGATCAAGACCATCCTAGCTAACACAGTGAAACCCCGTCTCTACTAAAAAATACAAAATACTAGCCGGGCGAGATGGTGGGCGCCTGTAGTCCCAGCTACTCGGGAGGCTGAGGCAGGAGAATGGCGTGAACCCGGGAGGCGGAGCTTGCAGTGAGCTGAGATCCGGCCATTGCACTCCAGCCTGGGGGACACAGCGAGACTCCGTCTCAAAAAAAAAACCAAAAAAAACAAACACCTACAGCCTAACTGTGTAGTAGGTTATATCATATAGGTTTGTGTAAGTTCACTCTAGGATGTTTGCATGACCACAAAATCACCCAATGACGCATTTCTCCCATAGTTAAGCTATGCGTAACCATATTCTGTGACAGTAGCCCAAACAGATTAAGACACTGGCTGACCACTGAGTGGAGGCTTTTGTGGGGCAGCCTGAAGGGGGAAGTCCCATTAAAAATGCAACTGACTGGCTGGGCACAGTGGTCATGCCTGTAATCCAGCACTTTGGGAGGCCGAGGCAGGAGGATGGCTTGAGGCCAGGAGTTCAAAACCAGCATGGGCAACACGACAAAACCCCAAATCTAGAAAAAACAAAAAAAAAAATTAGCCAGGTATGCAGCAATCTCATTACTGGGCATATACCCAAATGATTATAAATCACGCTGCTATAAAGACACATGCACATGTACGTTTATCGCAGCACTATTCACAATAGCAAAGACTTGGAACCAACCCAAATGCCCATCAATGATAGACTGGATTAAGAGAATGTTGCACATATATGCCACGGAATACTATGCAGCCATAAAAAAGGATGAGTTCATGCCCTTTGCAGTGACATGGATGAGGCTGGAAACCGTCATTCTCAGCAAACAAACACAGGAACAGAAAACCAAACACTGCATGTTCTCACTCATAAGTGGGAGTTGAACAATGAGAACACACGGACACAGGGAGGGGAACACCACACACCGGGGCCTGTGGGGGGTGGGGGGCTAGGGGAGGGATAGCATTAGAAGAAATACCTAATGTAGGTGATGGGTTGATGGGTGCAAGCAAACCACCATGGCATGTGTGCATCCATGTAACAAAACTGCACGTTCTACACATGTATCCCAGAACTTAAAGTATTGAAAAAGAAAAAGAAAAAAAGAGCCAGGTATGGTGGTGGGTGCCTGTAGTTCCAGTTACTTTGGAGGCTGAGGAGGGAGGATTGCTTCAGCCCAGAAGGTTGAGGCTGCAGCTACATTTGCACCCCTGCACTCCAGCCTGGGCGACAGAGCGAGACTCTGTTTCCAAAAAAAAAAAAAAAAAAAAAAAGGATCTGACCATGCAAGGCCCAGATACTCCCTTGGAGAAGGCTCCATTCAGCTGCAAAGCCTCGGGCAGAGCTTGAAGCCCGGATAGTAGCAGTGGCTGGACCCGTGTGCGGGTCACGCTCCTCAAGGAGCTGGCTGTTTGGGTCATGGGACAAGGAAACAGGGAGGAGCTCGAGATCATGGGGGCACGGAGCCAAGCAGGAAGGTGAGAAGGAGGGGGCCCCAGAGAGAGAGATGACCTGGCCTTCTACAGAGAAGGGGGTCTGGGCAGTAGCCGGGTGCTTTTGGTTGGGGGGGACTGGGTCACCACATGAACCTTGCTCACCTGATTTTTTTTTTTTTTTTTTTTTAGGCAGGGAGACAGGGTCTCAGTCTGTCGCCTAGGTTAGAGTTTAAGTGGTGCAACCATAGCGCACTGCAGCCTCAACCTCGACCCCTAGGCTCAGGCGAGCCTCCCATTTCCGCCTCCTAATGAGCTGAGACCACAGGTATGCATCACCGTGCCTGGCTAATTTGTTTTTTTTTTTTTTTGAGACAGAGTTCGCTCTTGTTGCCCAGGCTGGAGTGCAATGGCGCAATCTTGGCTCACTGCAACCTCCGCCTCCTGGGTTCAAGCGATTCTCCTGCTTCAGCCTCCCGAGTAGCTGGGATTATAGGCATGCACCACCACATCCAGCTAATTTTGTATTTTTAGTAGAGATGGGGTTTCTCCACATTGGTCAGGCTGGTTTTGAACTTCCGACCTCAGGTGATCCACCCTCCTCGGCCTCCCAAAGTGCTGGGATTACAGGCGTGAGTCACTGCCCCCAGCCTAATTTTAAAAATGATTTTTGTCAACACGAATCTCACTATGTTACCCTGGTTGGTCTGGGGCTCTTGGACTCAAGTGATCCTTCCATCTCGGCCTCCCAAAGTGCTGGGATTACAGGCGTGAGTCACTGGGTCCGGTCTGACCTGCTGAACTTTGAAACAGTCTCTGGAGGGTCTAATGAAACCCGGGGGGCTTGTCGGTGGGTGGGAACCACCAGGGGCTCTGCTGGTGAAGTTGGCTTTCCTGGGTGCCTATGGGACTTTGGGGGGGTGAACCACCCTGTGTGACGGGGGCGTCCTGTGCACTACACAGTGTTGAACAGCATCCTTGGCCTCCACCTACCCGACGCCATCTGGGATAACCAAAGACTGTGCCCAGAGATCGCCAAATCATCCCCGCTGGGGAGCACTGATGTACACAGACGGAAATAAAAGGGGGTTGCAGGGCTGGGTAGTTGGGGCTCACTGGTCCCTCTGTCCCTTCCATAGGCTCCTGTGCGCGCTGCATTCTAGGTGCTGAGGGGATCCCTGCAGTCTTTCTAGGTTTCATTTCCAGCTGTCCAGAGGGTAGCTGGAGAACTGTGTTTTTTATTGTTGTTGTTTGGAGTCCGCAGTCTCGAGGCACCGACTCCCTCGTTTCCTTGGATGCTCACGGGACCCTGCAGGGCCATAGTCTGGAGCTCACGCAGGAAATGAGCTTCAGCCTGGGGCCTGGTGCCCAGGCCTAGGCCCTCCTCCTTGCTCCGTGCCTGACAGCACGAAGCCCAGCCTCGCCTATGTGGTCCCACGACCAGACTCTCCTCCCAATCAAGCTCAATTCAAAGAGATCTGTCAGGCAAACCCTAAAATAATGTCCCAGGAAGGGGCACAGAAAGCTCCCCTTACTTGGCCTAACTATAAGCAGATGGCAAAGGGATGCCTGTCCTCGAGGGTGAGGTGGGGAGGACAGTCCTGTTGGTTGCCCTGGGGTGTCTGCAGCAGGAAATGGGTCCTCTCTGAGTGGGGTCCCCCCACCTTGGTGTAAAGCCTGGTCTGTGGCAGAGGTGTCCCAGAAATGTACATTCATACCCTAAAGAGCCACAGTGCTCACTTTAAACCCAGGGGACAAGTCTCTGCAGTGACTTCTAATATCACAGCCAGGCCTGGTGTCTTGGGGACAGGGAACGCCTTTGGGATATAAGGGGCCCCTCCCACCACCGTGGCTGCCCAAGGGCGGGCTTTCTGGTTCTGCGATTACCCCGTGCACCAATTATCCATGCACACAGGCTGCTCCCAGGCCCGGTGACCTCACGCGTCTGGTATGCGGTCTCAGCACACTGCGACTTTTCAAAGCCCATCTAAAAATATCCGGTTGGTGCTATTATACATCCGAGGGGGAAGTGCGGCCCGGCGCTCGCAGCGAGGGGTGCTATTGTGTTGCTGCTCGGCTGGGCTGGCCAGGGGCTCGCACAGTCTCAAAGCACAAGGGGTGGCTGGTGTGCCTGGAGGATCATGTGGGGTCCAGAGTGGACAGGAGGGAGGACATGGGACCCCGGTGTCAGCATCTATGCGATATAATCTGGCATACGCACCAGGAAGGCGGATGCCATGGTTCCCCAAGGCTACAAAACCCATAGCACTGGACATGCTCAAAACCAAAAAAGGCCTCTCCTTTCACAGAAACACATTTTTTTTTCTTTTATAATATAAAAAACATGTTTCTAATGTAAGTTGCAAACTTTGGAAAAAAAATATTATCTCACTAGGTCCAGCAATCCCACTTCTGGGTATACATCCAAAGGAAATGACATCAGTACGTGGAAGAAATGCTTGCATTCTCATGTTCATTTCAGCACTAATCACAATAGCCAAGACGTGGAATCAACCTAAGTGTCCATCAACAGATGAATGAATAAGCTGGGTTCAGTGGCTCACTCCTGTAATCCTAGCACTCTGGGAGGCCGGGGCGGGTGGATCACTTGGGGTCAAGAGTTTAAGACCAGCCTGGCCAACATGGCGAAATCTCGTCTCCACTAAAAACACAAAAATTAGCTGGGCGTGGTGGCATGTGCCTGTAACCCAGCTACCTGGGAGGCTGAGGCAGGAGAATCGTCTGAACCCAGGAGGTGGAGGTTGCACTGAGCTGAGATCGCGCCACAGCACTCTGGCCTGGGTGACACAGCAAGACTGTCTCAAAAAAAAAAACAAAAAAAAAAAAAGGAGAGATCCTGTCATTTGCAGCAACATGGATAAAGCTGAGGGATACTATGTTAATAAGCCAGGCACAGAAAGGCAAATACTACATGATCTCATTGGTGTAGAATTTTTAAAAGTTGAACTCATAGTGGGAGGGGGGAAGGGAGTGAGGGTTGAAAAGTTACCTATTAGGTACAGTGTTCGAGATCTGAGTGACGGGTATATTAGAAGTGCAACCCTAACCATTACCCAATATATCCCTGTAACAAACTACACATGTACCCCCACTCCAAAAAAAAAAAAAAAACTCATAGAAGTAGAAAGTAGGGCTGGTGCTGTGGTTCACACCTGTAATCTCCCAGCACTTTGGGAGGCAGAGATAGGAGGATCGCTTGAGGCCAGGAGTTTTGAGACCAGCCTGGGCAACATAGTGACATCCCATCTTTACCAAAAATAAAAAATTAGCTAGGTGTTGTGGGACACACCTGTTGTCCCAGCTACTCAGGAAGCTGAGGCAAGAGGATCGCTTAGGCCCAGGAATTCGAGGCTGCAGTGAACTGTGCCACAGCACTCCAGCCTGGGTGATGGAGCAAGACCCTGTCTTAAAAAAACAGAAGTAGAAAGTAGAATACTGGTTACCGGGGGTGGGGGCAGGGTTGGGGAGATGCTGGTCAAAGGATATAAATTTCAGTTAGAGAGAGGAATAAATTCAAACAATCTATTGTATAACATGGTGACTGCAAATATTTTTGTATTTTGAAAATTCCTAAGAGAGTAGATTTTAAGTGCTTTCATCACAAAATATGTTGAGTATGTCAGGTAACGCATATGTTAATTAGCTCCATTGACCCATTCCACAATGTATACATATTTCAAAATGTCATGTTGTATGTGATGAATATATACAACTTTCATCAATTAGAAATAAAACAGGCTGGGAGGTGGCTCATGCCTGTAATTCCAGCACTTTGGGAGGCCGACGTGGGCAGATCACAAGGTCAGGAGATCTAGACCATCCTGGCTAATACGGTGAAACCCTGTCTCTACTAAAAATACAAAAAA
>NW_012099209.1:897251-898933 GCF_000951045.1 Mandrillus leucophaeus | reverse complement strand
AAAATAAGCCGGGTGCAGTGGCTCACACCTGCAATCCCAGCACTCTGGGAGGCCAAGGCAGGAGATCACCTGAGCCCAGGAAGTTCAAGAACAGCCGTGAGATCCTATGTCTACAAAAAAGAAAAAATTAGCCATGCGTAGTGATGCATGCCTATAGTCCCAGCTACTCAGGGGGCCGAAATGGCAGGATCACTTGAGCCCAGGAGGTCGAGGCTGCAGTGAACCATGATTGTGTCATTACACTCTAGCCTGGACGACAGAGTGAGACCCTGTTACCCGCCCCGCCCCACCCCCCAAAAAAAATTAAATTAAAGACAATTTTTAAAAACCTCATGAAAAGTTTATATCACAGAAGAAATCCATAAAGCTACTGGTCATAATTCAGCTTCCCCCGAGTCACGGTTTCTAGGTAAAACTAACGTAGAGGTAGTCTTGCCCCTTCCTTTGACAGGGCTGGCCTAGGCGTGGGTCCAGTGGGGATGCCATGTGCCCACCAGGGACACTGAGAGCTGGAAGAAGTCTGGCCGCCTTCCAAATGCCCCTGCCTCTGAGATTTTTCTTCTGGGCAATTTAAAAAGATTTCTTGAACTGAGAAAGCTAGAGAAGAATTATTCAATGGGGCCAGGCGCAGTGGCTTACGCAAGTAATCCCAGCACTTTGGGAGGCCGAGGCGGGCAGATCACTTGAAGTCAGGAGTTCGAGACCAACCTGGTCAACATGGTGAAACCCTGTCTCTACTAAAAATACAAAAATTAGCCGGGCATGGTGGCGGGCGCCTGTAATCCCATCTACTTGGGAAGCTGAGGCAGGAAAATCGCTTGAATGCGGGAGGCGGAGGTTGCAGTGAGCTGAGATCGTGCCACTGCACTCTAGCCTGGGTGACAGAGCAAGACTCTGTCTCAAAAAAGAAAAAAAAAAAAGGTATTATTCAATGGTACTCACGAACACACGGGCAGGATGCCTTTATTCTCACTATTGTGATGGGGCCTTCCATTGTGGAGAACGATTGGGCTCAACTCTGAAGATGGCTTGGGCAACCAGGGAGCAGGGTGGGCGTCAGTGGATGGAAAATCACTAAGAGGAAACATTGAGTGTATGGCAGTTTCTAGCTAAACCGACCTAACAGGATTCTTGCTGAAGACAGGCCAGGGTGATCAGATAGTACCTGGGGTATGGGAGAAGATGAGGAGTCCGATCAGACACCAAGCGTGATCAGCTCTCAAGGACGGAGGGTTCCTGTTAAACTGTCTTAGCAGGGTCTCAGCTGAAACTGGATTTTACAAAGAAGTGCTCAGATGGGACTGGGAAAAGGTTCAGAAGTCTAATGTTCAGTCAAGCAGAGAATCTTTGAAAAGAGACATCCAGGGTTGAACGTCCTATGTAGGCAAAAATTCTAGATCTTCTTCTTTTTTTTTTTTTTTGAGACCAAGTCTTGCTCTGTCACCCAGGCCAGAATGCGGTGGCTCACTGCAACCTCCGCCTCCCAGGTTCAAGTGTTCTTCCTGCCTCAGCCTCCTGAGTAGTGGGGAGTACAGGTGTGCACCACCATGCCCGGCTAATTTTTGTACTGGTAGTAGAGACGGGGTCTTGCTATGTTGGCCAGGCTGGTCTCGAACTCCTAGCCTCAAGTGATTCACCCACCTCGGCCTCCCAAAGTGTTGGGATTACAGGCGTGAGCCACC
>NW_012099209.1:894037-895660 GCF_000951045.1 Mandrillus leucophaeus | reverse complement strand
CTGGGCTTGAGCGATCCTCCCTCCTCAGCCTCTCAAGTAGCTGGGACCACTGGCGCATACCACTGTGCCTGGCTAATTAAAAAAAAAAAAAAAAAAAATTCGGTATAGATAGGGTCTTGCTATGTTGTCCAGAGTGGCCTTGAACTCCTGGGCTCAAGTGATTCTCCCACCTCGGCCTCCCAAAATGCTGGGATTACAGGCGTGAGCCACCATGACTAGCCAGGTTGCAGGCAACTTCTGCTGAGACACTTTGCAAGATTCAGTGGGTCCTGGTGGCTAGGGGGAGGGTTGGAGGCTCAAGGCTACTGCTGGGCAATTTGGGCAAATTAGTTCACGGCTCTTGGATTTCAGATTTCTTTCCTGTAAGGTAAGGTTTTGGAAAAATCCCTGCCTTAGCAGATGGAGGATTAAGCAGGATTTTCTGTGTGAACCAGGGGCCAGTGAACTTGTTCTGCGAAGGGGCAGGTGGTGAATATTTCTGGCTCCATCTGCTGTCACCGCTCAGCTCTGCCGATGTGGCAGGAAAGTGGTCACAAACAGGTAGGGGCATGGGTGTGGCCACATGGAGGACACCCTCCTGGTACCAGTGATCTCTATCAGGGGTCTGCAAAGTGTGGGGCCAGTCACCTATTACTGTACAGTCTATGTTCTAGGGACAGTTTTCACATTTTAAAAATGCTTAGCGGGTCGGGTGTGGGAGCTCACACATAATCCCAGCACTTTGGGAGGCCAAGGAGGGCGGATCACTTGAGGTCAGGAGTTCAAGACCAGCCTGGCCAACATGGTGAAACTCCTCTATCCAAATACAAAAGAAATTAGCCAGGTGTGGTGGTGCACCTGTAGTCCCAGCTACTTGGGAGGCTGAGGCAGGAGAATCACTTGAACCTGGGAGGCGAAGGTTGCAGTGAGCCAAGATTGTGCCACTGCACTCCAGCCGGGGTGACAGAGCAAGACTCCACCTGGGAAAAAAAATGCTTAGGGGAGAAAAAAAGCCAAAACATCGGCTGGGCATGGTGTATTACGCCTGTAATTCCAGCACTCTGGAAGGCCGAGGAGGGGGTGGGTCCCAAGGTCAGAAGTTCGAGACCAGCCTGGCCAACATGGTGAAACCCCATCTCTACGAAACTACAAAAGAAATGAGCCGGGCGTGGTGGCATGCACCTATAGTACCAGCTACTCGGGAGGCTGAGGTAGGAGACTCGCTTGAACCTGGGAGGTAAAGGTTGCAGTGAGCCAAGATTGTACCACTGCGCTCCAGCCTGGGCGACAGAGCAAGACTCCATCTGAAAAAAAAACCAAAAATGCTTAGGGAAGAAAAAACGTCAAAAGATCGGGCGAGTGTGGTGGCTCATGCCTGTAATTCCAGCACTTTGGAAGGCCAAGGGGGGTGGATCACAAGGTCAGGAGTTTGAGACTAGCCTGGCTAATATGGTGAAACCCCATTTCTACTAAAAACACAAAAATTAGCCAGGCATGGTGGTGGGCGCCTGTAGTCCCAGCTACTCGGGAAGCTGAGGCAGGAAATCACTGCAACCTGGGAAGCGGAGGCTGCAGTGAGCCAGGATCACACCACTGCATTCCAGCCTGTGCAACAGGGTGAGACTCCGTCTCAAATAATAATAA
>NW_012099209.1:889207-891232 GCF_000951045.1 Mandrillus leucophaeus | reverse complement strand
AAGAAAAATAATTGGAAAGTTCGCCAGATCTGGTGATACACACTTGTAGTCCCAGCTACTTAGAAGGCTGAGGGAGAAGGATTGCTTGAGTCCAGGAGGTTGAGGCTGCAGTGAGCTATGATCGCACCACTGCACTCCAGCCTGGGCAACAGAGTTAGAACCCATCTGAAAAAACAAAACAAAAAAACATTCTCCCTAAAACATTTTAGGGAGAACAGTGACTATGACATATCATGACCTGTGGTGAGGAGTGGCCCCCCCAGGGGCATATGCTGTGGGATTCAAGACTCTTTAATTAGCATTCCTTTAAGAGGCAGACTTGCCATCCCCATTTCAGATGAGGAGACGGAGGCACCAAAAGGTCTGCCGGCCTCCTTGAAGTCCAAGAGCAGGAGGCTGATGCGTCCTTGGCTCCCCTGCCCTGATCGGGTGGGTGTGGTGGCTCATGCCTGGGCAGGCCCATGCCCTGCCCACCTGCCCTGACACATTTGGTCACGTTTAGCCACAGCTCAGGTGTCTCGGCCTCTGGGAGCCTCCCTGGACCTGCCTGGACAGAGTGGGCTGCCTGCTTCCCGGAGCCTTGATGCTGTTTCTTTTTGTTGTTGTTGAGACTCTATCTCGCTCTGTCGCCCAAGCTGGAGTGCAGTGGCACGATCTTGGTTCACTGCAGCCTCCACCTCCCGGGCTCAAGTGATTCTCCTGTCTCAGCCTCCCGAGTAGCTGCAACTACAGGAGCCTGCCACCACGCCCAGCTAATTTTATTGTATTGTTAGTAGAGACAGGGTTTCACCATGTTGGCCAGGCTGGTTGGTCTCAAACTCCTGAGCTCAGGCAATCCGCCTGCCTCCGCCTCCCAAAGTGCTGGTATCACAGGTGTGAGCCACTGTGCCCAGCCCCTTGATGCTGTTTCTTCCTCCCTCTGCAACACCACCTCTGGGTGAAGCCTCTGCCCCCTGCTCAGACCATGAGCCACACAGAACTTCTGATCTCCCCTGTCTGGTCAATGGCATGCGGGCACCGAGGTGAAGGACTGACCAGTATCGCTAAGAGAGGCTGAGGCTGGAGAAGGAACATCTGCAAATATCGAGCCACCACAGAGCCTAAAGAAAGGGGCTGAAAGAGGGAGACTGTCTCCTTGCTTTTCAGTTTGTAGAAGTCCTCTCTCCTTCCAGATGGGGTAAGGTGGAGACTGCCACATGACACTGGCCAGGGCCTGGCAGCCAGCTTGGAACTCCTGTTATTTCTTTCCTGTGTTCTCCAAGTTCCTAGCAGAGCTTTCTACCTGAAACAGCACTTGGTCCGAGGCCACGGAGTAGGTGACGCCCTCCTGGGGACACTGACAGCAGTCAGACCCAGATGAGAGCTGTGACCCTGAGCGTGGGTGGTTCAAGCCGGCAGGCAGAGGCCACATCCCAAGGCTGTGTCAGGCTCTCATGGACACAGGAGCCCTGTGGGCGGTGCTCTGTCCCAGGAGGCCCGAGGGGCCAGGGGGTTCTGCTCTGCCAGGTCTGCCAATCGAACAGCCATGGGGCAGCCACTGGGAGCTGGGACTGTGCTTCATGGAAATGCCAGGGAAATACACCCCCAGGTTGTCATGGGGTTGCAGGCTATTTCTTTTTTCAAGACAAGGTCTTGCTTTGTCACCCAGGCTGGAGTACAAAGGCGCAATCCTAGCTCACTGCAGCCTCAAACTCCTGGGCTTGAGCGATCCTCCCTCCTCAGCCTCTCAAGTAGCTGGGACCACTGGCGCATACCACTGTGCCTGGCTAATTAAAAAAAAAAAAAAAAATTCGGTATAGACAGGGTCTTGCTATGTTGTCCAGGGTGGCCTTGAACTCCTGGGCTCAAGTGATTCTCCCGCCTCGGCCTCCCAAAATGCTGGGATTACAGGCGTGAGCCACCATGACTAGCCAGGTTGCAGGCGACTTCTGCTGAGACACTTTGCAAGATTCAGTGGGTCCTGGTGGCTAGGGGGAGGGTTGGAGGCTCAAGGCTACTGCTGGGCAATTTGGGCAAATTAGTTCA
>NW_012099209.1:878959-887822 GCF_000951045.1 Mandrillus leucophaeus | reverse complement strand
GTTTTCCTGGCACACAGCCACATCGGTCTGGGTCTGGCCTAAGCCTGCATTTGAGTTACAATAGCAGAGTCAAGTCATTCTGACAGAGACTGGGTGGCCCCTAAGACCTGTGTGAAATAGACTGTCTGGTTTTTGTGGGAAAAGAGTGGCCGGGGGCCGCTGTTCTGGATCCTCTGTTAAATGCCCCCTTTTCTGGGGATCCCAGACATGGCTCCAGCTCCAGCAGGATGGGTCGGCAGGAGGTGAGTGTCGCCCGGAGGTGAGTGTCGCCCTGGATGACTGGTCTCCCCAGGCCATGGCAGGGAGGTGGAGAAGCAGGCCTGGGAAGCACCCAGGACAAAATGGGTCCACAGGGTCACGTGCTCAAGGAGGGCTGGGTGAGAAGAGACTCCCTAGGAGCTGGGAGCGGAGGTCAGCAGGCAGGGCTGGAGGCGAGGAAGTGAGAAGTTGGGCTGATGTTTTCAACAGAGTTCAGAGCTGTGGTGAAGGCGGGGCCGAGGGAATGAGGAGGTTGGTGGGGGCTGTGTTGGGGATGATGCCAGCCAGGCGCAAGGAAGACCCCGGGAAGGGGGGCGGGTGTCATGGAGGTGAGGAGGCAGCTGTGGGGTGGAAGACAGGACTTCCCACACCCCCCAAGCCCAAGCCTGCACAGGAGGCAGCTGCAGGCTCAGCTGGCCTGCGGATGTGGGGGCAGGAAGTGGAAGAGTCACCCCAACCTCATGGCTCCCCCATTCGCAGAGGAGGAAGTGGAAGCTCGCCAGGGCCCCTAGCCTAGTCAGGTTTTGTTCTTTTCTGGTTGCTCAAGGGGCTTGGGGCACCCCGACAGGCTCTCGATAGCTGGTTGCTGGTCAGATGGACGGACAGCAGGGATGTACAGAGAGCTGAGTGCTCCCAACCCCATATGCCCCAGTTCACAAGAGACACCGACTGTCAGCCACAGACGCAGATAGCATCACGGCAAACACTGAAAAGCAGCAAGGACTCCCAGGGCTAGGATGGGGCCCTTTAAGAAGGACAGACTCCTACCATGTGCTAAAGTCTGACAGCAAACCCTACAGGGGTGGGGTAGGGGGAGCCTTAAATAACAACAAAAACCCAAGTGTGAAACAAGTTACTGAAATCTTACATATGTCACTAAATTTGGGTTTAGGTTATCACGAAACCATGTACTAGGTCACAGAAAGAATACAGAACAAACCAGGCTTTGATAGGGGAAGGTCCTGTTTGGTTCTCAAGGCTGTGAAAACATCTGAAGAATTTATCATATTTCCCCTAGGGCTCATCTTACCCATTTTTTTTGGGGGGGGGTGTGGGGGATGGGGTCTTACTCTGTTGCCCAGGCTAGCGTGCAGTGGCGTGATCTTGATCTTGGCTCACTGCAACCTCTGCCTTCCAGACTCAAGCGATTCTCCAACCTCAGCCCTCCAAGTAGCTAGGACCACAGGCATGTGCCACCATGCCTGGCTAAGTTTTTGTATTTTTGGTAGAGATGGAGTTTCGTTATGTTGCCCAGGCTGGTCTCGAACTCCTGAGCTCAAGTGATCTGCCTGCTTCCGCCTCCCAAAGTGCTGGGATTACAGGTGTGAGCCACCGGACCTGGCCTCATCTTGCCCATTTGATGCCCAAATCATTCTCTTTGGGGGTTACTTTGTTCTTTTTCTCAGCTTGAGATAGGACATGAATTCATTTACTTCCACTCTTTCCTATTTGTGGATCTAATGTGTGTTCAGCTATGCGGTGTCCTCTTACCATTGCTTTAAATATAGCCCATGGATTTTGATAACATATGGGTGTTTGTCATTGATTTTCAGAAAACCTGCAATTTTGGTTTGTTTGTACCTTTTTTTTTTTGAGACAGAGTCTCACTCTGTTGACCAGGCTGGAGTGCAGTGGTGCGATCTCTGCTCACTGCAACCTCTGCTTCCCAGATTCAAGCAATTCTCTTGCCTCAGCCTCCAGAATAGCTGGGATTACAGGTGCCCGCCACCACGCCTGGCTAATTTTTGCATTTTTAGTAGAGACGGGGTTTTGTCATGTTGGCCAGGCTGAGCTCGAACTCCTGACCTCAGGTGATCTGCCTGCCTTGGCCTCCCAAATTGCTGGAATTACAGGCATGAGCCCCCACACCCGGCTGTGTTTCTATCTCTTCATCTAAGAGTTGCTCAATAGAAGTTTACTTAAAAAAAAAATTCCACGTAGTTTTATTGCATTGTTAGAGCGTCACTGGTAATTATTCTACTTTGGGAAGTTATAAATGCTTTCTCTTTACCTGACATAGGAATGATTTTTATTTGTAGAGATGGGGTCTTGCTATGTTGCCCAGGCTGGTCCTGAACTCCTGGGCTCAAGTGATCCTCCTACGTCAGCCTCCTGAACAGCTGGGATTACAAGTGTGTACCACAACACCTGACACTGATACAGAAATGATTTTTGAGGCCAGGTGTGGTGGCTCACACCGGTAATCCTAGCACTTTGGAGACCAAGCTAGAAGGATTGCTTGAGGCCAGGAGTTGAAGACCAGCCTGGGCAACATAGTGAGACCTCGTCTCTACAAACAATACAAAAATTAGCCAGACGTGAGGGTGGTAAGTGTCTGTAATCCTAGCTGCTTGGGAGGCTGAGGTGGGAGGATCGCTTGAGCCCAGAAGACTGAGGTTGCAGTGAGCCAAGATTGCACCACTGAACTCCAGTTGGGGTGACAAAGTGAGACCCCGTCTCAAAAAAAAAAAAAAAAAAAAAAGAAAAATGATTTTTGAGAATGTTCCACACATGTGTAAGGAGGTTTATTCTCTTAGAGTTCACGATATGGCCACAATGTCTGCCTTAAGTATGTGGTTTGGGCGTCTTAACATCCTTGTCTATTTTCTGTCTACTCAACTAAGCCGTGTGTGTGTTTCTCCTGGTATCTTTTAGAATTTCTACTTTGTGGCCAGGCGTGGTGGCTCACACCTGTAATCCCAGCACTTTGGGAGGCCGAGACAGATGGATCACCTGAGGTCAGGAGTTCAAGACCAACCTGGCCAACATGTTGAAACCCCGTCTCTACTAAAAATACAAAAATTAGCCAGGTGTGATGGCATGCACCTGTAATCCCAGCTATTTCAGAGGTTGAGGCAGGAGAATCGCTTGAACCAGGGAGGTGGAGGTTGCAGTGAGCTGAGATTGTGCCACTGCACTCCAGCCTGGGTGACAAGAGTGAAACTCCATCTCAGAAAAAAAAAAAATTTTTTTTTCTACTGCATAAAGGCAGTGGCTATGTTGTTTGGTGCATAGATATTCACAACTATTATACCTTTATTGCAAAGTGAGGCTTTCGGCATCATAACCAATCTTTGTCACATGTAACGTGCAGAGGCCTGAACTATGTCCGAATTGCAGCTCTGCTGTCTTCTGTTTCTCATTGCCTGGTACACCTGTGCTTGCTTTTCGTTTTTAACTTCCTGAAGCTCTTTGATTTACGCATGTCTTGTGTATAAAGCAAGGAACTGAACTTGCTTTATATACTTGCGAGCCAAGCTGAATATCCTTTCGTTTTATTTACTTATTTAACATTTATTTATTAAGACAGGATCTTGTTCTGTCCCCCAGGCTGGAGAGCAGTGGCGTGATCATAGCTTACTTCAGCCTCCAATTCCTGGGGTCCTGCGGTCCTCCCACCTCAGCCTCTTGAGTAGCTGGAACGACAGACCTTGCACCACCACGCCTGTTTAATTTTTTAATTATTGTAGAGACGGGGTTTTGCTTTGTAGCTTAGGCTGGTCTTGAACTCCTGGCTTCAAGTGAGCTTCCTGCCTTGGCTTCCCAAAGTGTTGGAATTACAGGCATGAGCCACTGAAACTGGCCCTGAAAGATGTCATTTAAATTTAGCAGCATCATGGCCTCATTCGCTCCCGAGGCTCTGTCCACCATGGTTGAACCTCTTTCCTGCCTGCTAACCGATACCTGCCTGTCACTGGCTGTCTGTGTCTGTGTGCCAAACTCCTGGGTTCAAGTGATGCTCCTGACTCAGCCTCCTGAGCATCTTGGATTACAGGCATGTGCCACCACACCTGGCTGTGATGTAGGAATGATTTTTGAAACTGTTCCATGTAGACTTAAGGAGGTATGAGGGGAGTGATTCACCAGATGACTTGTTTTTTTTGAGGCAGAGTCTTGCTCTGTTGCCCAGGCTGGAGTGCAGTGGTGCGATCGCCCAGGCTCAAGTGATTCTCCTGCCTCAGCCTCCTGAGTAGCTGGGATTACAGGCGTGAGCCACTACACCCAGGTAATTTCTGTATTTTTAGTAGAGACGAGGTTTCACCATGTTAACCAGGCTGGTCTCAAACTCCTGACCTCAGGTGATCTGCCCCGCCTCTGCCTCCCAAAGTGCTGGGATTATAGGCCTGAGCCACTGTGCCTGGCCTCCAGGCAACTTTTGATGACTTCCTGAAATCATGCATCTTTTGCAAGAAAAAGATTCTCAACCTCATTTGGCAACCGACTTGTACCGCATGTGCATCATGGGAGGAGCCAGTCTTAGGCTGAGCTGAGAAGGGAGTCTGAGTGGAGGCTCATTCTGCAAGTGTTCAGCTCATTAGGAAAGGTTTCATCTTGAGATGACGTTTGCTTCTCCACACAATCCCCAAACCGCAGGGACTTCCAGTACTGTTTTTTTTTTTGAGACAGGGTTTCACTCCTGTCGCCCAGGCTGGAGTACAGTGGCGCGATCCTGGCTCAACACAACCTCCAACTCCCGGGCTCAAGTGATTCTCCTGATTCAGCCTCCAGAGTAGCTGGAACTACAGGCATGCAGCACGGTGCCTGGCCAATTTTCATGTTTTTAGTAGAGACAGGGTTTTACCATGTTGCCCAAGCTGGTTTCAAACTTCCGACCTCAAGCAATCCAACCGCCTTGGCCTCCCAAAGTGCTGGAATTATAGGCGTGAGCCACCGCGTCTGGCCCTTCCAGTACTTTTAATGCAGCAAAAGCGAACATTTGCACATGTAAAGAAAGGTAACCTCCTTAGGGGGGGCTGGAAGGAGGTTCTGTGGCTACTACAGCACCTCTC
Source organism: Mandrillus leucophaeus (assembly GCF_000951045.1). Taxonomy (NCBI): domain Eukaryota; kingdom Metazoa; phylum Chordata; class Mammalia; order Primates; family Cercopithecidae; genus Mandrillus; species Mandrillus leucophaeus. Next base: position 882,774 of record NW_012099209.1, on the reverse strand, counting down.
TGCCCTCCCTGCAGGCGCCACGGCCTCTCTCTGTAAACTTGGGGTGGGGGATGCCTCTTGGGGGCCCCAGGCTCCCCTTGGACCCACTCTAAAGAGCTAGGGTCAGCAACCCATCACCCTGTGGTGGCAGCTCTTGGAGAGATTTATATATATATATGGAATGTATGTATCTGCTGGAAGTGTGAGTTCCCTCACTTATGGCAGTGGAAAAAGCAAGTCTGAATCACCAAGATTTCAGTCTGCCCTCATCTCCCGAACCTCTGTGGGACCACTGCTGTGTCCCTTCAGTGGGCTGCGGTGAGGAAGAGAAAAAGTTGACAATCCAAGTACAAGTAAGGGGGTGTGTTAAAAATAACAGGCCAGGGGCCGTGGCTGATGCCTAGAATCCCAGCATTTTGGGAGGCCAAGGAGGGTGGATGGCTTCAGTCCAGGAGTTCAAGACCAGCATGGACAACATGGCAAAACCCCATCTCTACTAAAACTACAAAAATTAGCTGGGTGTGGTGGTGCACGCTTGTAGTCCCAGCTACTTGGGAGGCTAAGGTGGGAGGATCGCTTGAGTCTGGGAGGTGGAGGCTGCAGTGAGTTGAGATCACACCATTGCACTCCATTCTGGGTGACGGAGCCAGACTGTGTCTTGAAAAACAACAAGAAACCCCAGACCAGATGTGAGGGCTCATGCCTGTAAATCCCAGGGTTCTGTAATCCTCCTGCTTCAGCCTCCTGAGTTATCGGGGACTACAGGCATGTGCCACCATGCCAGGACTAAGTTGCCCTATATCGGCTGTATCTCTCTCTCCAGAACATATACTCCAAGAGCAGCCGCCACAAACCCACTCCAGCCAACTTCTTCAGCACTCACCATGAGGACTGTTACCAATGAGCATAAAAGGAGATATATATATATATTTAGATATCTATCTATCTTTTTTTCTGAGACGGAGTCTCGCTCTGTCCCCCAGGCTGGAGTGCAGTGGTGCTATTTCTGCTCACTGGAAGCTCCGCCTCCCAGGTTCATGCCATTCTCCTGCCTCAGCCTCCCGAGTAGCTGGGACTACAGGCGCCCGCCACCACGCCCGGCTAATTTTTTGTATATTTTAGTAGAGATAGGGTTTCACTGTGTTACCCAGGATGGTCTCGATCTCCTGACCTCGTGATCCGCCCGCCTCGGCCTCCCAGAGTGCTGAGATTACAGGCATGAGCCACCGTGCCTGGCTTTTTTTTTTTTTGAGACAGAGTCTTGTTCTGTTGCCCAGGCTGGAACGCAACGGTGCGATCATGGTTCACTAACTATAACTCTGCCTCCCAGGCTCAAACGATCCTCCTGCCTCAGCCTCCTGAGTAGCTGGGGTTACATGCACATGCCACCGTGCCTGGTTAATATTTTTATTTTTTGTAGAGATGTGGTCTCACTATTTTGCCCAGGGTGGTTTCAAACTCCTGGCCTCAAGCAATCTTCCCGCCTTGGCTTCCCAAAGCACTGGGATTATAGACGTGAGCCTTACTGACTGGCCCTTCATTCCTTTTCATGGTTAAATAATCTCCTTTGAATCCACTCTGCTCTGAAAAGGGGCAGTAGCAGTGGCTGCCCAGCCTGTCTTGGGCGCTCGCTCCAAAGCTGAACAGTACATTGTGTGGCATCCTCCTTGGGTCTGGGGAAGCCACGGCAGGCACTGCCCTGTGCCCAGAGGGATCATGTGATATAAAGTCCTTTGATGCTCCTGACAGTTGGGCATTAGCCGCTCCTCATCACCTCCATCTTGGTTGACACATCCTGCTTTTGACATATCATGGGCCTGCAATCCTCCCACCTTAGCCTCCTGAGTAGCTGGGACTACAGGCATGCGCCAGCATGCCTGGCTTATTTTTGTATTTTTTTGTAGTGATAGGGTTTCGCCACGTTGTCCAGGATGACCTCAAACTCCCAAGCTCAAGTGATCCTCCTGCCTCGGCCTCCCAAAGTGCTGGGATTATAGGTGTGAGCCACTGGGCGTCTCTGCTTTTCTTTATGTGGCAGTTCCAGAGTAAGGATGGGCACGCGCTCAGGCACAGGAGGACTGCCCAGGCTCCCCTCCTTGGCCTCCCTGCTGCCTCGGTGTCCTATGACTCCATCTCAGCAATCGCTCATTCCTGGCTCTTCCTCAGCCGACACCAGAAGCCGGCTGTAAGAAGCTGGCTGTAAGAAACACGGGGTCGCTGAACAGAGCCTGCTCAGAACTTCAGGGTACAGGGCAGTGGAAGCCACACCCCATGCTTGCCCACCACCCTGGATCTGTGCTCTGAATCTCCCAGTGTTGCTGTGCGCTGGCACTGAAGGGACATGGAGGCCTTGGGGTGGGACTTAAAAGGATGAGGGTGGCAAGAGTATTCCAGATTGAGGGTGCAGCACATGCAAAGGCCCTGGGGCACGAGAGATCAGGAGGCAGAACAGAGAGGTCAAGTGACTTGCTGCAGGTCACACAGCATGCAGGCGGCCAAGCCTGCACTCAAACCCCCACGTCTGGCTTCCTGGCCATTCCCCTGAACTCCCGGAGCTGGTAAATTCTGGTTTGTAGGGGAGAAGTGAGAGGTGCCGAGAACCGGTTCAGGCACTTTGGGCAGGACTGGAGATGTCCCCTCAGGCCGGCCTGCCCTGAGGGCCTCTCTGGGGGCTACCTGCCCTTGTCATCTTCTTCTCCTCCTTGGAGGACAATCTTATTAACAATTACACTGTCCACAAACAGCTCCCTCTATGCAGGTGGTGGCTTCATTAAAAAAAAAATCAAATTTAAAAAACAGGCTGGGCATGGTGGCTCATCCCTGTGATCCCAGCACTCTGGGAGGCCAAGGCGGGCAGATCACTTGAGGCCAGGAGTTTAAGACCAGCCTGGTCAACATGGCAAAACCGTGTCTCTACCAAAAAATACAAAAATCAGGTGGGCGTGATGGTGCATGCCTGTAGTCCCAGCTATTCGGGAGGCTGAGGCAGGAGAATCACTTGAACCTGAGAGGCAGAGGTTGCAGTGAGCCTAGATCGCACCACTATACTCCGGCCTGGGCGACGGAGTGAGACTCTGTCTCAAAAAAACAAAAAAACAAAAAAAATAATAATAATAATTAAAATAAATAAATAAATTCATTTAAAAAAATTTAAAAATATAGAGATGGGCTCTCGCTATGTTGTCATGCTGGTCTCGAACTCCTAGACTCAAGCAATCCTCCTGCCTCAGCCTGCCAAAGTGCTGGGATTACAGGCGTGAGCCACGGCGCCCAGCCTCCATTCAGGTGATGGTTTCTGAATTACCACCGCTCCCTGCAGATTCTGTCCACAGCGCCAGACCAGATTTTCAAAAACACTCTCTAAAGGCCTCTAAACTTAAGCAGGTCTCTCTGCCTCAGCACTACTGACATTTGCGCCGGGTCATTCTTTAAAGAGGGGGCCGTCCTGTGCGCTGTGGGGCATTTAGCAGCATCTTGGCCTCTACCCACCAGAAGCCAGTAGCATCTCTCCCTCCCCAGCTATGATAAGCAAAAATGTCTCCAGGAGTTGCCAAATATCACCTGATGGCAGAATCAGCCCTGGGCGAGAACCTCAGTTCACATACCTCACATACCCGCTAACTACAATCCCGTATATGTCTATTTATTTATTTATTTATTTATTTTGAGGCAGAGTCTCGCTCTGTCACCCAGGCTAGAGTGCAGTGGCGCAATCTTGGCTCACTGCAACTTCCGACTCCCGGGTTCAAGTCATTCTCCTGCCTCAGCCTCCTGAGTAGCTGGGATTACAGGTGTGCGCCACCACACCCAGGTAATTTCTGTATTTTTAGTAGAGA
>NW_012099209.1:864995-878483 GCF_000951045.1 Mandrillus leucophaeus | reverse complement strand
AAGGAAGTGATGATACCATCCGGGATTTACAGAGAACCCCCTCTACGGAAGGTGTTGGGTGCTGGTGTTTGATCGCTGCTAAGTCATCCCTTTCTCTCCTTTACCCAGGAGGAACCACATGTCGGGGTCACAGGGCCAGTCAGCAGCTGGGCAGAAGATGCCAAGTGGCCTCTGGGCACCTTCGGGAATGGGGGTCTCGAGGGGGCTGGTTTTAGGAGCTGGTTCTGGCTTGCTGTGGCCAAGTCACACAGAAGGAAACCATAGGTGGCAACTGCACTGTGACATTGGGGACTGAGCTGCCCAGGGCGGGGCCTGCAGAAATCGGATCTATCCTGGATAATCACTAGGAAACAAATCGGCGGCCAGGCCCTGTGGCTGATTGATGCCTGCCCACACTCCCGCCCCAAACATTGAGGCACACATGGCGGAAAGACAGATGGGTCCCCCGTCTCCATAACCCCGGAACAGTAAAACCCCCAGAACATTCAGGGAAGGCGGGGCTGCGGCAGGGGTGTCCCAGACCTCACGCTTTAGCTTTTAATCAACTTTCTCCAAATTCCAAGGAGACCTTTTTATGGCGCTTAAAATATACCCCGTAATTTTACTCTTCTCTTAGATGCAGCATTCCCCAAAATATAACTTCCCCTTTTGTCTAAAATAGCCTTAGATCATTCTAAACATCAGGGCTGTGATGTTTTATGTGGCAGGGCACAGAAAGGAGGCTGAGGGAGTACCTGGGGATTTGGGGGTGGGGTGCCCCTTCCGCCTGGGGGTCAATGCAGCCTCCACCCTCCCTGGTGGTGCCAGGGGCCTCAGCACTCAGCTGTAGGGCACCCCCACCCTCTCCATACCCACCAAAGACACCTTTGGCTCTGATGTGCCCCACTTTTCAGCTTGGAGAGGCCTCTCTGAGGTCTGTAGTCCTCCCTCTGTTCCCTCTTTCCCACCCAGGCTGCCCCTCACAGCTCCCGCTGCTCTCTGTGCTCTGTGGGGGGAACACCCAGGCCTCCTGGTTTGTCTCCAGAGCTGGGGAAAAGGCACCGGGGCGGGGAATGCTGCCGGGTCACACTGACCACTGCCTTGTTCCTGGCCGCCCGACCCTGGTTCGCCTGTCCTTGTGCCGCAATTCACTCTCCCTTAAAGAGGTGGCCCTCTGGCTTAATTATCCCCCAACTGTAAGCTCCAGTACACCCTCTGGTTCCTAATCACACTTCTGACACCCCAGATGCCAGCTTCCTCCTGGGGGGTTTGTGGCCTTGGGCATGTACATCTGGTCAGGCCGTCTCAGCTACAGTGAGGAAGGGGGCTGGTGTGAGAGACCAGGAGGATGACAGGGTCCTGCTCGGTGACTCTGGACCCATGGGTTCCATGATCCTCTTCCCACCGTGTCCCTGGCAGGTTGTGCACCCTGCCGGCAGGATACATGCGATCTCAGAGCCCAGGAGGCAGCTGGAAACCCTCCGAGAGATGGGACCTGCTGGTGTTCAGCCTGTGAGGGGGTTCAAGGCAAGGAGGGAACCCTGCACAGCCCCTGCCAGCCTCAGCCAGGTCCCAAATGCATGGGCTGTACAACCACTCCCAGCTGCCTGTGGGGCAGAGAGACGGAGTGAGTTAGCTCTGCCGAACCCTGTAGGACATCTCTATCTGTGTCCTCCTTTCCTGACTCCCCAAATTGCTTTATGACTCTGTGTGGGGAAGTGGACGCTTATGAATACATATGTATGTCTATGGCACAGATACAAATGCAGAGATTCCAGTTGGTGATCTGGGCTGTCTGGATCTAGGATGGGAAGCTGGTTTCATTACATCTGGGAAGGGGGAGCTGAGCAGAAGATATCTGGGGGCTGGGTGCGGTGGCTCACACCTGTAATCCCAGCACTTTGTGGGGGCTGAGGCGGGTGGATCACTTGAGGTCAGGAGTTTGAGACCAGCCAGGCCAACACAGTGAAACCCTGTCTCTACTAAAAATACAAAAATTAGCCAGGCATGGTGGAGGGCACCTGTAATACCAACGACTCAGGAGGTTGAAGCAGGAGAATTGCTTGAACCCAGGAGGCGGAGGTTGCAGTGAGCCGAGATTACACCATTGAACTCCAGCCTGGGCGACCAAGCAAGACTCCATCTCAAAAAAAAAAAAAGACATCTGTGAAATATTCACCTTTATGGGGTTCCGGAACATTCTACAAAGTGGTGGATGTACTAGGGGTGGACCAAGGAGAAAAAATTCCTATAAAGGGCCAGGTAGTAAATATTTTCAGCTTTGTGGGCCATGCAGTGCCTCGGGTGCAATTACTCGGCTCTGCACTCATGGTACCAAAGATGCCAGGGATGATATGTAAATGCATGGGCGTGGTTATGTACCAGTAAAACTTTATTTGTAGAGATAGGCACTGGCAGATTTAACTCATGGGCTGTAGTTTGCCAATCCCTGGTAGATACCAAAAGAAATGAAACCTTGATGGCGTGGTGGCATGTGGCTGTAGTCCCAGCTAATTGGGAGGCTGAGGCAGGAGGCTCACTTGAGCCTAGGAGGTTGAGGCTGCAGTGAACTATGACTGCACCACTGTACCTCAGTTTGGGTGACAGGGCCAGACCCTGTCCCTAAAAAAATTTTTTTTAAAGTTAAAAAAGATGAAAAGACACTAAAAAGACTAAGTGTCATGTTAGAGGAAACAAACAAACAAAAAAAAGCGGAAAAGCAGCTGGGGGAACGAAAAGCGATAACGAAACGTGTCATGGTTCTGCCAAAGTGGGGAATCTCTGGCCGCTGATCCTGTTTCCCGGCAGTGGTTCTTGACTTGTTTCCTGCTGGGGAGATGCTTAAAGGAGGGAGACCTGAGCCACAGCCAGCACCTGGCACAGGTTTCAAGAAGTCACCCCAGTAGGAGAGGGAGGACCACAGAATCCAGGGCGCACAAACCAGCACTCGCCTGGATCAGAAAACCAGCAAACCTCTTTGATTACATTCCTTTGCAAAAAACCCCAGCAGGGAGCATGTCGCTCTCAGTGCAGGCCGAGTCCTAAAATCAGGGACTGCGGTTTTTGGCATGGGGAGCAAGTCTTAAAAACAACATCGTAAGACGTCACTCAGTCCACCTGGAAGAGCAAGCTCTTGGAAAGCCAGATCCTCACACACCTAGGGCCGCTTCATCATTGGTGTCACGAGGACATGCCTGACCGTGGGTGGGCAGTGACCGGCTCCGGGTGGGCAGGGGGTGAGAGACGAGGAGGCATACCAGTCACCCCCCAACCAGGGATGAGGGAGAACGCCGGACTGAAACTGCTTCCCGCCACCCCCAACAGCCACTCCACAATGGTGCCGAATATGGTCGGGTTGATGTGTAACTCCAATGGCACGATGTTACTAAGAAAAAAAGAATCTAAAAATATTTAGGCAGAGAACATCTGTTACAATGATATCTATCTTGTCATCCAGTTGACCTAAAACAGCAGTTCTCAACTGGGGTGGTTCTGCTCCTCAGGGAACACCTGTCAACATCTGGAGACGTTTCTGGTTGTTGGGACTAGGGGCGGGGGTGCTATGGGCATCTAGTGGGCAGGGACCAGGATGCTGCTCAGTCCCCCACAATGCACAGGACGGCCTGGCCATAACAGAATGATCCAGCCCACATATCAACAGGGCAGTGGTTGGGAACTTGGGTTGGACCAGGAAGTCTGGCCTCTGTCCCTGAGGGTTTCTGATTGTGAGGTCTGAAACTGACCCCATATGATGGCTTATTCCGCTTTCTCGTCGCCTGTGGGGTTTGCCCTGCCCCATCTCCTGCCTGCCCTGCATTCGGACCCCAGCTCCTATTTCCTCCTCTGGGCTGTTCTGCAGACCCAGGGCCCCCCAAAACTGCTTCCCTCCACCTTTGTGCAAACATCCCGGGGAGGCCACACAGGAGAGGCAGCCAGAGATTGATTCTGTCCTTGCTTCCTGTGGTGCCCGGGGTGCCCGCCTCACCCCCCTCAGGGACCTTCGGTAGCTCGTGGTCAGGGCCACGTTGTACCTCCTCCTTCTGTCCTTGTACCACCCTGTCTCCCACACGTGCCTGCCTGTGTGGATGGGTGACCCGGATGTTTGTGTGGATAACCATTCCACTGCTCAGCCTTTTGGATGGCCTGGGCTAGCCTGAGTCTTGACCGCTGGTGGGGTGAGAGTGGAGACTCCTGAGAGCCCTAATTCTGCCTCCTCTTTCCCCACCACAGCAGTGCACCCACCCGAGAGGAGGACGGGCACCCAGTGACCCTGGCCCTGCTCCCCCAACCCGGCCCTGGACACACGGGCCTTCCAATCTCCCTCTGAAGTGCACCAGGCTGCTGCCCCGGACCCTCCTGAGTCCAAGCTCCCTGCCCACCCTGCTGCCCACTGATGCTCCCACCTTCCTTCTCCCTCAGCCCAGAGAAGTGACTCAGGGACCCTCAGCCTCAAATACCTCTGCATTCACGTAACACAGACACAACCCAAGCCACTGGGGGCTCCTGGACCCTTCGACAGACAGACGGGCGCTGATTGCAGGTATTGCTCTTCCTCAAATAAACGCTGGCTTCCCTTTGCTGCTCGTGACATGGGTGACTTCTGCCTTCTGAGGCCTTGGCCCCGTCCTGACCCTGAGCCTCCTCCGGTCTGTGGCCCATGCCCTGAATCTCATCCCTGAAATGTCCCCCCATGAGAAGGGGAGCCACACGCCCCCTCTCAACACTTACTTCTGCCAAACTCACCTCCCCGCATGGCTAACAGCCAAGGGTTGGGTGAGTGCCTGGCTGGGAGGTGCCCCAGCTTGCTGTCTGCCCCCAACCCCTCTCTGACTGGGTCATGCAAAAGGATGGCCTCTGAGGCCTGATGAGTGCTGGGGCTGTGGGGTTCTTTGTGTGGCTGGTGCACAGCCCTGGATGCCCCATCAGCTGCTTGAATGAAGCACTCCGAACCAAATTCACCAGGACTGGCCTCCAGGCGGTGCCCCTGCAGCCATTTCTGACCCCCTCTCCTCCTCCCCTGGGACCTGTCTGTCCTCGGCTGTCAGCCTCAGATCTGGCACATCCCTGAGGCTGGGGTTGCTCCCAGGACTCCCTCTCTGTTGCACTTGCAAATGCTCTTGCCTGAGTCCAGGGTCCCGGTCAGCCAGCCCGTCCGCCATGCTCCCTGCAGCCAGCCTCCCTCTGGCCACTGGCTTCTCAACAGGCTGGAAAGGACATGCAGATGGACGTCGCTGCTATGCCTGGGCACACCTGCCCCCGCCTCGGTTCCTCCCACCCCTGCTCCTGGTCCCATCTGGTGTCCCTCAGTGGCTCCAGCCATTAGCACGCCCGGAGCAGCCTGCTGGACGGGACTGCTCTCCTCCTTCCCAGGGCTCATGACAGTCTCCAGGAGATCCTCTGTGTGAGTGACAATCCTCCCACTCCCCAACATTGTTCTTGTGGGGAGCACCGATGGGGGAGGTTGGCCTGGATGGGGCAGGGGTCCAGGAAAATCCCAACCACATACCAGCCATACAAAGGAATGAAATGCTGATACAACTAGCGGGCAGAGAAACAAACCATAGTCCATCATCCATCCAGGCCGTGGAATATGATGCAGTCATGAAAAGGAAGGAAGCACTGATCCATGCTATGATGTGGATGAATCTCAAGAACATGATGCCAAGTGAGAGAAGCCAGACACAAAAGGCCACAGAGTGTGAGAGATTCCATTGATCTGAAATGTCCACAACAGGCAGATCCGTAGAGACGGGAAGCAGATTAGTGGTTGCCAGGGTCTGGGAGAGGGAAGTGGGGAGTGACTGCTGATGGGGATGGGGTCTCCTTTTGGGGGGATGGAAATATTCTGGAACTGGATAGAGGCAATGGTTGCATACTACTGCGAGTGTACTAAATGCCACTGAATTGCACACTTTTGCCTGAGGCCAGGAGTTCGAGACCAGCCTTGCTGACATAACAAAATCCAGTCTCTACAAAAAAATAAAAAACATTAGCCAGGTGTGGTGGTGTGCCCCTGTAGTCCCAGCTGCTTGAGAGGCTGAGGTGGGAGGATCATTTGAGGCCAGGAATTTGAGGCTGCAGATGTAATTTAATTTACAGGCTTATAAACTGCAGATATAATTTAATCTATATATTTATAAACTGCAGGTATAAATGTATCTATTTATAAATAGTAAATAGGTAAATTATATCTCGATAAGCTCTTAAACAGAAACCTCAACTTCAGAGGCATTAGAGTTGGCATATGCCCGGTTCCAGAACTTTCTATTTCTGCCACCCTTGCTGAGTGGTTCTTGTACCTCAGTTTCCTCACGTCAGGTGGAAGGGGTCAGTCTGTCCACGTCAGGATGTGGCGAGGATGTATGAGATGATGCCCCCAACGCTGGGTGGAGGCTGGCATCCATCTGTGTCTCGCCCGACAGACTCAGGGGGAAAGGACGTGGCCCAGGCAGGTGTCCTTGAGGGTGGAGGTCAAGGTGGATAATGACACTGTGGTCTGGGTGACCTGCCCCAGTGCTGACTGTGGGTGGGGGAACAGAGCCAGTGGCCTGGCTGATGGCGGAGGGGCTGGGGAGTCGGGGGGAACATGAGACTGGGTTTGTGGGGCCCCTAAGGAGGAGCTCAGGACCTGGTCCAGGTGGATACGAGTCCTAGGTTCCTTTCCCCAAGAGGGGGGTCTAGGGCAGTGGCTAGCTCAGGACCCTTCCTCAGTCCCTCACTGGAATGTCCTGGGATTGGCATGACTTCGGGTGAGCTTGGTTCCACCAGCTGGGGGCGTCCCTCTGTGGCCCACAGCCCATCACTGTCACCGTGTCCCACTGTGGGCCAGGCCACAGGGGCTCCATGGAGTCTGGGGACCCTTGGGACAACAGCCTGACAAGCAAGGATCCTTATTTTATTTCTGCTTTCAGAATGAAAACTCCATGCACGCCGCCAGCTGCACTTGCTACAGTTCAGGACGGATGAAGGGAACCCCAGCCTTCGGCCCCTTGGACTCAGCCTGCTCTCAGAAGGGCACCGAGGCGAGTGCCTGGTAGATCTGAGGCTGTGGGCGAAGGGAGAGGAGCGTGTTCTGGGTGTGCTTTGCGGCGAGCCCCCATGGCCGATGCCGTGGGCTGCTCCATCTGCAGCCCCTGGGCTGTCGAGGGGCGACTGCACTGGGAGGCTAGAGGCCACATGGAGGACGGGGAGACCCATGGCTTCTGCAGCCCCCAGACTTGGTGAAAGGTGATGGCAACAGTTAACTGCAGTGGCGGACAGATCAGCTGATTGGAACCGGCTTTCCACAGTGCTCCCTTCCTGTTTTTCGGTCAGCATTGCACAGCGAGGCTGCAACCCTCGCTGGGGGTGGGGGTGGGGGTGGGGAGGTGCGCCCAAACCTCAAAACAGCTCAACTTCTCCTTTTGGGGAGCTGAGAAAAAAATCCCCAATCGATACTGCGAGTTGTGCTGATCTCCGGCTTTCTGCAGCCTGGGCGAGAGAGGGGAGAGCAGAGAGGCAGCCTGAACGGGGGGCCGGGGCTCAGGCCGGGTTGAAACCCCGGGTTAGGCTGTGGCTGTCTGCAGTGTGGCCTGGGGAATCCACCTGTAGTGGGTTGACTTGTGGCTTCCCAAAAAGACATGTCTAAGTCCTGACCCCTAGAACCTGTGACTGTGGCCTTATTTGGAAACAGGGTCTTTGCACACGTCATGAAGATAAGCGTTTTGAGATGAAGTGATCCCATGAGAGAAAGACAAGGGAGATTAGACACGCACAGGGGAGAAGACCAGGTGACGACGGAGGGAGAGGGCAGAGCAATGTGGCCACAAGCCCAGGAGCTCCAAGGACGACTGAAGCCACCAGAACCTGGGAGAGAGGCCTAGGACAGACTCTCCCTCAGAGCCTCCAGAGGGGCCCAGCCCTGCCCACACCTTGATTTCCGACTTCCGGCCTCCAGAAATGTGAGAGAATCAACCACTGCTATTTGAGGACTTCCAGCCCGTAAAATGTATAGACACCTCAAGAAACTCAGGCACCCACGTGTCTCTCTGGGGCTCAGTTTCCTCATCTTTAAAATGGGCAGAGCTGCCGTGAGGGCTTAGAGATGATGGAGGAAAATCAAGAAGCATAAACCCTGATACCCAGTGGGCCTGAGGCATGATTTAGCTAATTATTCCTCTTATTGGAAAATGATTCTTGGGGCCAGGCATGGTGGCTCACGCCTGTAATCCCAACACTTTGGGAGGCCAAGGAGGGCGGATTACTTGAGGTCAGGAGTTCGAGATCAGCCTTGGCCATCATGGTGAAATCCGTCTCTACTAAAAATGTAAAAATTAGCCGGGCATGGTGGTGGCGCCTATAGTCCCAGCTACTCGGGAGGCTGAGGCAGGAGAATCACTTAAACCCAGGAGGCAGAGGTTCCAGTGAGCTGAGATTGTGCCACTGCACTCCAGCCTGGGGGATAGAGCAAGACTGTATCTTAAAAAAAGAAAAAAAGAAAATGACTCTTAAGTTAGCACAGAACAGATGGAACTCATGGGTAATTTCTAAAAGCTCAGTGGCTGCAATGAACAGTGATTGGGTCTTATGGGAAGAACTCAAAAGACAGTGGTTCTATTCCCAGGGGACATCAGCAGTGCCTGGAAGCTATTTTGTTAATACCTCTCTAATCAAATGAAATGTCTGGGGACACTTCTGGTTGTCACACCTGCGGGGTGGGGAGTGCTCCTGGCATCTGTTGGGTGGAGGCCAGGGATGCTGTTCAATGTCCTACAATGCACAGGACGACTCTTTCCCCAGAGAACGATCCGGCCCTGAATGTCAACAGAGCCGAGGTTGAGAAATCCAGCTCTCCGTGAAGACAATCATATCCCTTTGCAAACAGTCGCCCCAGGAAGCACGTTTATTGCCATGACGTGGATTTGGCTCAAGCCTGTTTTGGAAGCCAGCGTGGGCACCACCCTCGAGCAGCTTAGAACCGCTGGAGAAAACCGGCCTTGCCAGCCCCCACTGCTGAGGCCCCAAGCAGGGCGGCCTGGCAGGACCAGGGGTCTGACTCACGGAGGGTGACTAATGGCTGTCGAAGGCATACTGGAGACTGTGCAGGCGTGGAGGCTGGAGGGAGCTTTGCTGGCATCCGGGGAGGAATTACCGGTACCCAAGACGATTGCGGATCTGGGGCAGACCTCGAGGACCCAGGCATAAGATGTCACCAAGTGGGACTTGCCAGGGGCCAGGTGGGACCTGAAGCTGGCCAGGTGGGACTCTAGGACTCTACGGGGGATGCTGTGGGCTGACTTGTGCTCCCTGTCCCCAAAATTATATCCACATCCTCACCCCCGGAAACTGTATGTGACCTTATTTGGAAATAGGGTCTTTGCAGATGCAGTTAGGTAGGATGAGGTCATGCCGGAGTAGGATGGGCCCTACATCCCATGAGTGGTGTCCTTGTTGTAAGAAAGCCATGTGAAGACACGGACACACAGGAAGAACACCCCTGATGGCAGAGACTGACGTGATGTGGCCACAGGCCAGGGCACATCTGCAGCCGCCAGAGAAGCTGGAAGAGGCCTGAAGCATCCTCCTCCAGAGGCGGGAGGGAGCATGGCCCCGTGGACACCTTGATTTCAGACTCTTGGCCTCCAGGACCATGAGAGCCTTCATCCCTGTTGTTGGAGACTCCCTTGCCCCTAACACTTTGTTACCTAAGCAACAGGAAACTCATCCACGCCCTGGAGGGTCCTAGGGAGATGGAGCTGTGGAGGCAGTAACGTGGTGGGGAGGACGTGGACCCTGAACTGAGACCTAGGTGGCAATCCTGCCTCCTGGCCATTCCACGTTGAAACCTTGGGGCTGGGTGTGTCATTTCTGTGGGGCTCAGATGTTCACCCACCTGCCTGGTCCCATTTGGCAAAATGTCTGACATGGTAAACGTTGGATCTACCCTCTCGTTCATTCACCTGCTAAATTTTTGTTGTTTATATTTTTGAGACAGGGTCTTGCTCTGTCACCCAGGCTGGAGTGCAGTGGTGTGATCATAGCTCACTGCAGTCTTGAACTCCCAGGCTCAAGCAATCCTCCCACTTCAACCTCCTGAGTAGCTGGGACCATAATTTTTTATTTTTATTTTTAATTTTGAGATGGAGTTTTGCTCTTGTTGCCCAGGCTGGAGTACAATGGTACGATCTTGGCTCGCTGCAACCTCCGCCTCTCATGTTCAAGCCATTCTCCTGCCTCAGCCTCCTGAGTAGCTGGGATTAGAGGTGCCTGCCACCACACCCGGCTAATTTTTGTATTTTTAGTAGAGACGGGGTTTCACCATGTTCGCCAGGGTGATCTCGAACCCTTGACCTCAGGTGATCCACCTGCCTCGGCCTCCCAAAGTGCTGGGATTATAGGCATGAGCCACTGCACCCAGCCTAGTTTTTAAAATTTTTGGTAGAGATGGGGTCTTGCAATGTTACCCAGGCTGGTCTGGAACTCCTAGGCTCACGCAATCCTCCTGACTCAGCCTCCTGACTCTGGGATTACAGGTGTGAGCCATACATGCTGAATTTTCAAGGTCACTGTTTTATCTCTGATGTGGATGCCAGGCACTGATGTTTTGGCCTGGAGAGCCATCGAGCCCCCTGGCCACCAGGTAGGAGGACACTGGGGCCACTGGCAGTTTCACTGTGGCTGAGTCTCAGAGCTGGGATGATGCCAGGGTGGCCTCGGGACCCCAGAGCTGGGTTGCATCCACGTCTGCTCAGAACCTCTACAGTTCCTGCGTCACCCAGAGTCCTCTCTGAGTTTTACCTGGGGAGAATTTTGTGTTCACTTTGGCCACCACATAGTCCAGTGTCTGTATCACAGTCTGCCACATAGCAAATGCTCACATAGCGATGAATGGGTGGTCTGGGTTTATAATGTAATGCACACAAGACAAAGCATATTAAAAACCGCTGAGGTGGGAGGATCACTGGAAGCCAGGAGTTCGAGACCAGCCTGGGCGATGTAGTAAGACTCTGTCTCTACAAAAAATTTAAAAATTATCCAGGCATGGTGGTGCACACCCGGAATCCCAGCTACTTGGGTGGTTCGGGTGGGAGGATCGCTGGAGCCCAGAAGTTCCACGCTGTGGTGAGTGACGATTGTGCCACTGTACTCCAGCCTAGGTAATGGAGAGAGACCTGGAAAAGAAAGGAAAGAAAAGGAAAGGAAACGAAAGGAAACGAAAGGAAAGGAAAGGAAAAGAAAAGAAAGGGAAAAGGAAAGGATAAGAAATGAACAGAACAGAACAGAAAGAAAATGGACATTCTATAGTGAAATTGCTCAGCGGTTTTATTGAAAGCTGATGTAAACAATGACAATGAATCTCTGTGTTACTTGTACAGGAGAAAACAGAAATAGGCTACATATGTCGGACGAGGGCTAAGTTGTATGACCCCAATTAATGTCTTGCTGATGACCTCAGAGAGGAAGAGGAACTGAAATGCATTCCGTAGGCACTGCTTAGATGTGATTTCAGTGAAATCTGCATGGCAGCTCTCAGCTTGTGAGGACTAACAAGAGGCCAGAGATCAAGGCTCCAGGGAGGGTGGGGTCTGACCCTGCCCCCAACTCCCTCTCGCCACTGAGGGGGCTCTCAGGATCCTAAATGTGAAGAAACTGACATATTCATATAATGGGCTACAATTCAGCAAAATAAATGAGCTCTCAAGCCACAAAAAGACATGGAGGAATCTCCCCTCCCCCTTTTTTGGGGGGGGACAGGGTCTCACTCTGCCACCTAGGCTGGAGTCTAGTGGCCCGACGTTGACTCACTGCAGCCTCAACCTTCTGGGCTCAGGCGATTCTCCTGCCTCAGACTCCCAAGTAGGTGGGACCACAGGCACACAGCACCATACCTGGCTAATTTTTGTATATATATATATATTTTTTGTAGAGACGGGGTCTTGTTATTTGCCTAGGCTGATCTGGAACTCCTGGGCTCAAATGATCCTCCTGCCTCGGCCTCCCAATGCACTGGGATTACGTAAGCCACTGCGCCGGACCGACATGGAGGAACCTTAAATGCACGTTGTGAAGTGGAAGCAGCCAGTCTGAAAAGCCTGTACACTGGGACTCCAACTACAGACAGCCGGGAAGAACCAGAACTATGGAGGCAGTCAGAAGAGCCGTGGCTGCCAAAGATTACGGAGGGATGAACAAGGGGAGCATGGAGGAATTTTAGGGCAGTGACACTACTCTGTGACACTCCAACGGCGGATACATTCATTATACTTTTGTCCAAACTCAAAGAACTTGCAACACCAATAACCCTAATGGAAAGTATGGCTGTTAGTAACAGTGTCAATGTGGATTTGAATCAGTTGCAACCGACACATCATGCTAATGCAAAATATAAATAAAGTGAGAACATGAGGGTGGGAGGGGTACATGGGAACTCTCTGCACTATCTGCTCGGTATTTCTATAAACCTCAAACTGCTGTAAAACAACTAAAGTCTGTTTTTTGGTTTTTTTTTTAGAAAGCGGGGCTGGGTGCGGTGGCTCACGCCTATAATCCCAGCATGTTGGGAGGCCAAGGTGGGAGGATCATTGGCGTCCAGGAGTTAGAGACCAGCCTGGGCAATACAGTGAGACCTCCATCTCCACAAAAAATAAAAAATAAAAATGAAAAAAAAGCAGACCCCACACCCAGAGGTGCAGACCCCTGAGGTCACACGCTGCCCCTGGCCCTCACCAGGTGACGATGGTTGTGTCACCATGAGACATGTGGATGCACCTCGTCCTAAAACCCTTGGAATGATGGGTGCTGTGTGGTCACTTCTGCAGCCCTGTGGCCACAAGACTCACCCACAGCGGCACACAGAGGGCTCCCGTGGGGTTTGGCTGATCAGGGCACTGAACAGCGGACAGAGGGCATGAGGCATGAGAGCCTGGGTTGGTCCCTTCTCTGCTGCCTCTACAGTGGAACCAGGTGGCCCCCTCCCCTTGCCCACTCTGTGACAATGCCTTCCCATCCCCTTAACCCCCAGGCCTGCCGTACGCCTTGCTGGCTTCCTTCCACCCTGCCGGTGCCCCTAGAAATGCCCCATTATGAAGCACTCCTCAAACTGGTTTGAATGCGCCAGCCTTTTCTTTCAGGCACCTTGAGAAGGAATGGCCATGATCTGGAAGCCAAATGTGTATTAACTGTGACCCTTTTTGTTTTTTTTTTTGAGACAGAGTTTCACTCTGTCACCCAGGCTGGAGTGCAGTGAAGCAATCTTGGCTAACTGCAACCTCCACCTACCGGGTTCAAGTGATTCTCCTGCCTCAGCCTCCCGAGTAGCTGGGATTACAGGCACGCACCACTATGCCTGGCTAATTTTTATATTTTTAGTAGAAACAAGGTTTCATCATGTTGGCCAGGCTGGTCTCAAAGTCCTGACCTCAGGTGATCCACCTACCTCGGCCTCCCAAAGTGCTGGGATTACAGGCATGAGCCACCACACCCAGTGACTTTTTATTTTCTGTATTTTTGATGCTCTGACATCTGGGGCCT
>NW_012099209.1:859125-864945 GCF_000951045.1 Mandrillus leucophaeus | reverse complement strand
ACTCCCCGGAAAGGATCCTCCGCCAGAGAGACGGCTTGAACAGAAGAGCTAGTGACATCAGAAGCACACCAGGGGGGTGGTAACTAGCAGTCTGCATCTGGGGCCTGGCTGACCCCAGAGAGACGGCCCTTTCCAATTCCTAGACTGGTTCTAGCCAATTCCTAGAGATGGTTCGGGACTTGCCTTCCATATGCAAACCAACTAGTCCAGAGCCTACACCCCAGCCACCTCCTCTGTAGGGCTCTCACACTCCAGCCCACTATCCCCTGCTCTCATCACCCCAGGCCCTGGCACCTAACAACAAGGGGCAGCCCTTATGCCCCAGAGCCCATTGAAATAATTCAAACAAGCCAATCCTAAGCCAGCTTACTCTGCCTAGCACATTCCGATGCATGAAAATCACAATAAAGGTTCCTGCCTCTCTCCGCTCCCTTTTTCCCTCTCTCCCTCAGTCTCCTGACGCGTTCCAGTGCTTCCCCCTGTGGCCTTCCATGGCATTGCACCCTCTTTAGGGAACTGTGAGTAACAAACTCTCTTTCCAAGGGCAGTTGCATCCTGACCAGTTGGCCTCGCAGTACCTGAATAATAACAACTATCAGAAAACCTCCACTTTTTCTCTTTAGAGGCAGGGTCTCTTTCTGTTGCCCAGGCTGGAGTGCAGTGGTGCGATCATAGCTCCAACTTGTGGGCTCAATTGATCCTCCCGCCTTAGCCTCTCTAATAGCTGGGACAACAAATGTGTGCCACTGCACTTGGCTAATCTTTGTTTTTGTTTTGTTTTGTTTTTGTAGAGAGGTGGCCTTGCTATGTTGCCCAGGCTGATGTTGAACTCCTGGGCTCAAGCAATCCTCTTGCCTTAGGCTCCCAAAAACCACTGGGATTATAGACATGAGCCACCACACCTGGCCTGAAATTTCTTTCTTTCTTTTCTTTTCTTTTTTGAGACGGAGTCTCTCTCTGTCATTCAGGCTGGAATGCAGTGGCATGATCATAGCTCACTGCAGCCTCAAACTCCTGGGCTCAAGTGATCCTCCTGCCTCAGCCTCCTGAGCAGTTGGGACTAGAGGTGAGCACTACTATGCCTGCTTGGCTGATCATTTTTTTTGTAGAGAGAAGGTCTTGCTATGTTGCCCAGACTGATCTTGAACTCCTGGGCTCAAGCAATCCTCCCACCTCAGCCTCCCAAAGTATTGGGATTACAGACGTGAGCCACCGCGCTTGGCTCAAAACCCACATTTTCCAAACAAAGGCCCCCTCCCACAGACCAACCAGCTTCCCCGCTCACCTCCAGCACGGGGCCAGCACCCAGGATGGTCCTCTCGACGCCGCTGGCATAGCCCTTCTGGCTGAGGGCGGTGAGGCAGTGGATGAGGAAGTTGGTGCTCTGGGTCTTGCCAGAGCCGCTCTCGCCCGAAATCACGATGCACTGGTTCACGCGCTTCCTGAGCATGGTGTAGTAGGCCACGTCGGCCAGCGCGAAGACGTGTGGCTCCAGCTTGCCCAGCTGCTGGTTCTCATACATCTTCACGTACTTGGGGTTGTAGATGGGCAGGAACTTAAAGGGGTTGATAGCCACCAGGATGCTCCCCGCATATGTGTAGATCTTTTGTTGCAGGAAGCGGTGCTTGAGGTTCTTCAGGAGGTTGCCCTCGGTCAGCTCAGGGAGGTTACACAGGTCATCAAAGTCCGCCTGCTGCCGTGGCAGGAGGCCACGCTCCACTAGGCGTCGGGTGGCCGTGGCCTGCGCCACCAGCTGCATGTGCACGTACTTGATGGTCCCGTCTGCATTGCGCTCCTGCAGCAGGAAGTAGTAGCCATCCTCCTGCGGGTGCTCGTCCTGCGCCCGCCGGGGCCACAGCAGCACCCGGTGCACAGGCGAGTCGTTGGCATCCAGCACCCATTCCTCGCCGCCCGACTCTTTGACTTCCACCAGCACGTAGCATTTGGTGCCGTCCAGTCGCAGGCTGGCGATGGCGTCCTTGATGACGTCCGAGGTGGTGCTGTCCTTGGTGGCGGTCACGCGGCACGAGGCCTGGCTCTCCGTGGTGGACAGCTGGGGGTAGATGTGCAGGTGGTAGGCCGCCTGCTCCCGGCGGCCCGAGCTGCCTGCCTCTTTCACACTCATCCTGCCGGCCGCCTGGCTTCAGCATGCCTCCCAGGCTCGGGGCGCGCGTGTACTGGAGCTGGAAGGGAGGTCAGAGCCAGGCACAATCAGAGAGGTGGGGGGAAGTTTAAGGGGCATGTGGAGTCCCACTCCTGGGCAGATAGCACCTGACCCAATGCTGGAGTTCCCCGCCCGACTAGGCTCACCCAAAAAGCCAGAGGCAACCAGTCACGGCATCCCGTGAGGGTCTGTCTGTCCTTCAACATGACCTCAGGCTCATGCAGTGGCTCATGCTTATAATCCCAAAACTTTGGGAGGCCAAGGTGGGAGGATTGCTTGAGGTCAGGAGTTTGAGACTAGCCTGGGCAACATAGGAAGACCCCATCTCTACAAAAAATAAAGACATGGTGGTGCTCAACTGTGGTCCCAGCTCCTCGGGAGGCTGAGGTGGGAGGATCACTTGAACCCAGGAGATCGAGGCTGCAGTGAGCCTTGATTATACCAGCCATGCTCCAGCCTGGGTGACAGAGAGAGACTCTGTCACTTAAAAAAAAAAAATTTTTGATAGTGGTTTTTACAAGTGACATCATCAGACAACCCCCAAGATCTGACCCTTCCCCCTGAGTTTGCTCCATCCCAGCCCCCATCCCACCCCATCCAGAGGCAGCCTTTCAACTTTGAAGCCCAACAGCCATGACCCTCTTTCTGCTATGCCCTTCCCAGCCCACATCCTTCCTGACCTCATCTCTGAATAAACCTCCCCAGCAGCTCCCCAAGCAGATGAAGGCTCGGCCCCACAAGCCTTGGCCACACACCGGTAACAGTGAGAGGCATGTGGGGATGAGCAAGACTGAACCAGTCCTGAAATTTGGGATTCCCAAAACTCCAGGGTCCTTGAAACCCAACCTAGGAAGACAAAGTCTGGGAGAGCCACAAAAAACGCACTCAGGCAAATGGCTTAGAGGGCGGTTGCTTCTGAAGCCACAACTCCAGTCTACTGGGGAGAAGAACATCAGGCAGGCCCAGGCAGGGGGCATCCTGCAGGAATATGGTCGGTGCTCCCAAGATTGCCAAGGTCACGGGCAACAAGGAAAGACTGAGGAGCCAGCTGTCCAAGACCACAGGAGACTCGCAATGCGATAGGACTCCCCGGAAAGGATCCTCCGCCAGAGAGACGGCTTGAATAGAAGAGCTAGTGACATCAGAAGCACACCAGGGGGGTGGTAACTAGCAGTCTGCCAATACCAATTTCTTTTCTTTTCCTTTTTTTTTGTTTTTGAGACAAGAGTCTCAAAAGGTTTTTTGAGACAGGGTTTTGCCATGTTGGCCAGGCTGATCTCGAACTCCTGACCTCAGGTGATCTGCCCACCTCGACCTCCCAAAGTGCTGGGATTAGAGGGGTGAGCCACCACGCCCAGTCTACAAGTGCAGGTTTCTTATATACATATATTGTGTAGTGATGAAGTCTGGGCTTGGCTTTTCTTTCTCTTTTTTTTTTTTTTTTTTGAGATGGAGATTCGCTGTTTGTGGCCCAGGCTCTAGTGCAGTGGTATGATGTCAGCTCACTGTAACCTCCGCCTCCCGGGTTCAAGTGATTCTCCTGTCTCAGCCTCCCAAGTAGCTGGGATTATAGGCACCCGCCACTAAGCTCAGCTAATTTTTTTTTGTATTTTTAGTAGAGACAGGGTTCTACCATGTTGGCCAGGCTGGTCTCCAACTCCTGACCTCAGGTGATCCGCCCTCCTCGGCCTCCCAAAGTGCTGAGATTACAGACGTGAGCCACTGTGCCCGACCTTTTTTTTTTTTTTTTTCCTTGATAGAGACAGCCTCATTATGTTGGCCAGGTGGCCTTGAACTCCTAAGCTCAAACGATCCACCTGCCTAGGCCCCCTAGAGTGCCGAGATTATAGGCACGAGTGACTGTGCCCAGCCAAGTTTATTCCTAAAATATGCATTTGCTTCTGAAGGTTGCAAGAAAAAGAAATGCTGGTGCCAGCCCACCTGGGGGCTTGGAGCAAGAGCCATAAATGCGGCACGAGTCAACCAAGAATGGCTGAGGGTGTGAAGATGGGGCCCAAAGACAGGCAGGAGAGGCTGGTACGCAAACAGACGTGAGCGCAGAGGTGAATCCAGCGCAATGGTTAAAAGACACACAGTAGGAGTGATTATCCTAAAGAACAAGAGAAGACATTAGGGGAGTGGGAATATCTAAGAGGGGTTCTGAGTCCAGGCGCAGTCACTCGCACTTGTAACCCCAGCACTTTGGGAGGCCAAGATGGGTGGATTGCTCGAGGACAGGAGTTCAAGACCAGTCTGGCCAACACGGTGAAACCCTGTCTCTACTAAAAATACAAAAATTAGCCGGGCGCAGTGGCAGGCGCCTGTAATCCCAGCTACTTGGGAGGCTGAGGCAGGAGAATCACTTGAACCCGGGAGGTGGAGGTTGCAGCGAGCTGTAATTGTGCCACTGCATTCTGGCCTGGGCGACAGAGTAAGACTCCATCTTGAAAAAAAAAAAAAGAGGGGTTCTGAAGGATGAAGAGGAGTTCGTTCATGAGGTGAGTAAGAGAGTAAAGGATAGTATGATAGGCACACCACCTGTTTTTATAAATAAAGTTTTATTGGAAGGCAGCTTTGCCCACTCATTTCCTTATTGTCTGTGGCTGCTTTTGCTACAAGAGCAGAATGAAATAGTTCAGGTACAGACTGAATTTTTACTATCCAGCCCTTCAAAGCAAAGGTTTGCTGACCTCTGCCCTAAAGAGAAGCATGACTCAGCACTGTGTCTGAGTGGGGTCAGGGCCACCAGAGGCTCTGGGAATTCCTGCAGAAGTGTTAGAAGGGCTGAGGCTGAAAGAAACGATAACTTATGAGGCTGAGGCAACAGTTCACACAGGGATAGGGAGTGGCGATAGGGAAGAAGGCTGGGGGACATTTAACTCTTAAAACTTTCCCCCAAGTGAGTAAGTAACTATCATGTTTTCTTCCAGGGAAACAGATATACACTGTATATAGCTTAATGAAATTTGGATTGTCTTATTCATTCAGTTGTAAAACCTAATTCTTCCCTTGACATGTCAGTGCATTTGAATGTTCCTCCAGGTCATGAGATAAAGCCTTGAGAGGCAGGTTTGGTTTTTTTTTGTTGTTTGCTTCTATTTTTATTTTATTTACTTAAGACACGGCTTGAGCAACAGGGCGAGACGCTGGTTTTTTTTTTTTTTTTTTTTTTTTTTTATGCAGTCTCAAAAAAAGAAAAGGAATCTTGGGAATAAAACTGTGCCTTTTCTTTGCAGCAAGAGATTTTTTTTTTTTTTTTTGAAATGGAGTCTTGCTTTATTACCCAGGCTGGAGCACAGTGGTGTGATCTTGGCTCACTGCAACCTCCGCCTATCGGGTTGAACCGACTCTCCTGCCTCAGCCTCCTGAGTAGCTGGGATTACAGGCGCCCACCACCATGCCTGGCTAATTTTTATATTTTTAGTAGAGACGGTGTTTCACCATGTTGGCCAGGCTGGTCTCGAACTCCTGACCTCAGGTGATCCGCCCTCCTCGGCCTCCCAAAGTGCTGGGATTTACAAGCGTGAGCCACCATGCCCAGCCGAGACTCTATGTCTTAAACAACAACAACAACAACAACTATCTGAACGAGGCAGCTCTTCCACTTTTTAATGTTTTGAGACAGGGCCTCACTCTGTCACTCAGGCTGGAATGCA
>NW_012099209.1:850625-858480 GCF_000951045.1 Mandrillus leucophaeus | reverse complement strand
AAAAAAAAAAAAAAAAAAGAGACTACATACAGACCTAGCAATTCTGCTCCCAGGTATAGACTCAAAGGAATGGAAATCAGTGACTCAATTCCTTGTACACCAACGTTCACTGCGTCTCTATTCACAACAGTCGAAAGGCGGAAACAACCCAACGTCCGTCGGCAGATGAACGGATACACAAAACGTGGTCCATCCACACAACGGAATATGACTCAGCCATAAAAAGGAATGAATCACTGCTCCATGCTACAACATGGATGAACCCCAAAAACATGAGGCTCAGAGAAGCCAGACACAAAAGGCCATAGCCACACACAAAAGGCCACTGGGTGTATGATTCCGTTGATACGAAATGTCCAGAACAGGCAAATCCATAGAGACAGGAAGCAGATTGGCGGTTGCCAGGGACTAGGGGAGGGGGAATAGGGAGTGATTGCTAATGGGGACCGGGTTTCCTTTTAAGGGGATGAAATGTTCTGGAATCAGACAGAGCTGGTCGTTGCACAACACTGTGAATGCACTGACTAGCACACTAATTTTTATTTTATTTTATTTTATTTTTGAGACAAAGTCTTGCATTCCATTGCAGTGCTGCGATCCTGGCTCACTGTAACCTCCATGTGCTGGGTTCAAGCAATTCTCCTGCCTCAGCCTCTCTTCCAACCTCAGGGGATTACAGGCACCCACCACCATGCCCAGCTAATTTTTGTATTTTTAGTAGAGATAGGGTTTCGTCATGTTGGCCAGGCTGGTCTGGAACTCCTGACCTCAAGTGATCTGCCCGCCTCGGCCTCCAAAGTGCTGGAATTACAGGCATGAGCCACCATGCCTGGCCAAATTTTTATTTTTGAGACAGGATCTCATTCTGTTGCCCAGGCTGGAGTCCAGTGGTGCAACTGTGGCTCACTGCAGTCTCAACCTCCCCTGGCTCAAGCAATCCTCCCACCTCAGCCTCCCGAGCAGCTGGGACTACAGGCACATGCCACCACGCCTGGCTAATTTTTGTATTTTTAGTAGAGACTGGGTTTCACCATGTTGCCCAGGCTAGTCTCAAACTCCTGGGCTCAAGCAATCTGCCTGTATCAGCCTCCCAAAGTGCTAGGGTTACAGGTTTGAGCTACCACACCCAGCCAAATTGCACGCTTTAGATGGTGAATTTTACATTTTGTGACTTTTCCTTAATTAAGTTTTAAAAAGAGCCTATACTGTCTGACTTTTCCTTAATTAAGTTTTAAAAAGAGTCTATACTGTCTGATTTCATGTATTTAAATTATAGAAAATGCAAACTGATCTATGAAGACAGAAAACTGATTGGTGGCTGCTTGGGGATATGGGGCGGGGAGGGACGACAAGAGGCCTGAGGACACTTTTCAGATGATGGATGTGTTTATGATGGTCATGGTGGTGGGCTCACAGCTGTTTGCACACTTAGTAAGTACAGCCTATTATGTAACAATTTCATCTGGAAAAAACTGCTTAAAAAGGCCAGGTGCTTGGCTGAGCGTGGTGATTCATGCCTGTAATCCCAGTACTTTGAGAGGCCGAGGTGGGCGGATCACCTGAGGTTGGGAGTTCGAGACCAACCTGACCAACATGGAGAAATCCCGTCTCTACTAAAAATACAAAATAAACTGGGCATGGTGAGGCATGCCCTCCCAGCTACTCAGGAGGCTGAGGCAGGAGAATCGCTTGAACCCAACAGGTGGAGATTGCAGTGAGGTGAATTGCGTCATTGCACTCCAGCCTGGGGAAGAGAGTGAAACTCTGTCTTAACAATAACAACAACAACAACAACAACAACAAAGCCAGGTGCCGTGGCTCTTGCCTATAATCCCAGCACTTTGGGAGGTCGAAGAGGGCGGATTGCTTGAGCTGAGGAATTCTAAACCAGCCTGGGCCACACAACGAGGTATCTCTACAAAAAAAAAAAAAAAAATTAGCTGGGCATGGTGGCACACACTTGTAGTCCCAGCTTCTTGGGAGGCTGAGGTGGGAGGACTACTTGAGCCCAGGGGGTGGAGGCTGCAGTGAGCAGTGACTGTACCACTGCACCACAGCCTGGGCCACATGGCAGAACCTGTCTCAAACCACCCCCCAAAAAATACTGCTTTAAAAATTACATGGATTTAAAAGATCCCATTTCCCCAGGAGTTTATCTTTTTAAAACTTCTTGCTCTGTATTCAAAAGTTCAGCCCTTGAGCCCAGGCACAGTTCCTCAGACACCATGGCTGGGAGATGGTTGAACATCTAAAGGTACGTCAGGTTCCCAGCTGCCACATGGTATCACTCACCTGGTTGTACCAGGACGCCGCGAGAGTTAATCATGGAATGTTCTCAGGCAGTTCCATAGGGCCAAGGAAGATGGACAGAGGTTTACACACTTCTAAGCCAAGTGAGGAATACAGGAGCCCAAATTAAAGATACATTTTTTTTTTTTTTTTTTTTTTTTTGAAATGGGAGTTTCACTCTTGTTGCCCAGGCTGGAGTGCAGTGGCACGATCTTGGCTCACTGCAACTTCTGCCTCTGGGTTCAAGCCATTCTCCTGCCTCAGCCTCCCAAGTAGCTGGGATTACAGGTGTGTACCACCACACCCAGCTAATTTTTTATTTTTGATTCGGATGGGGTTTCACCATGTTGGCCAGGTTGGTCTCCAACTCCTGCTGACCTCAGGTAATCCGCCTGCCTCGGTCTCCCAAAGTGCCAGGATTATAGGTGTGAGCCACTGTGCCTGGCCAAGATACATGTCTTAATCACACCTGCACGAATACGTGTGTGTCCTGGCATATGTACTTCCACGTGCTTGCATGTACACAGAGGACACACATGTGAATACACATGCTTGTGTGCACACAGTACACAAACATGAACACACCTGTGGGCACACAACATAGGACACATCCATGCTCATATAAACACAGCACACACGGACACACTATGCACATATGCTTGTACACACATTCACATGCCTGTATACACACTCACATGCATGCACATACATACAAGGACACAGGTATGAAGGAACATATGTGCAAGCGCTTTTTTTTTTTGACGGAGTCTTGCTCTGTCGCCCAGGCTGGAAAGCAGCGGCGCGATATCAGCTCACTGCAACCTCTGCCTTCTGGGTTCAAGAGATTCTCGAGCTTCAGCCACCCAAGTAGCTGGGATATAGGCATGCATCTCCACGTCTGGCTAATTTTAGTATTTTTAGCAGAGATGGGGCTTTGCCATGTTGGCCAGGCTGGTCTCCAACTTCTAGCCTCAAGTGATCCAGCCGCCTCGCCCAGCATATACATCCATATAAACGCTCATGCACACACACGTGCACAGCCACACGTACATGCTTGTACACAAAACATTTGCATACAGACGCCTACCCCCATGTTCTTGCCTACACACATGCGTGCACCTGTGTATGTGCACAGAGCGAGGCCCAGGCGGAGTTGGCCTGTCCTGTGACGTTCACTTTTGTGACCAGGGGCTCAGTGCAGCTCCCAGCTAGCGGGCTTTGGGCTGACTTACGGCTGAGCTGCCTGGATGTAGGCGGTGCAAAGCTCACCGGGATATGCCTACTTCCTCCTTCATAGCAGAGAGCAGCTCTGAGCGAGAAGCCAGGAGAACCCAAGGATGGGCTCTTTCTCCTGCTTCCTGCAGCCTCTGCCACCCCCCGAAGGGAGGGCTGATGCTAGCTCACGGAATCACAAGGGCTGAAGGCCACACAGATGGCTGCACTTGAGACTGCTCCACGTCCTCCAGGGACTGCTGACGGAGTACCAGGAGCTCTCTGAGCCCTGCTGGGAACACAGCCTGTGGGGGCTTCTGCAGCTCTGGGCCCCTGATGTGCGAGGCAGAAGGACAGACACTCAGGAAACCCCACTCTCAGAGATGGGGCTGAAGAGGATGGTCACAGGACTGGCAGATGTGTGCCCTTCCCCCAGGCCAGGAGGAAGTGGATAAGGCTTGCTCAAGGCAGCTGCTGAGCAGCCAGGGCTGTGGGGAAGGGGGTTGCCAGAGAAGGGACGTCCCTCCCTGGCAGTGGGATGGGGGTGGTGGGAGCAGAAACAAGCTGGGACCACAAGCTGGAGTGCCCTCTGCAAGGCTCATGGGCCTGGTCCTCTCCTGCTCCCACATGGGCCTGTCCTTTCACCCACAGCTCTGGGCTGACCCCCTCTACCTGGGCCCGAACACTACCATACCCAGCTAATTTATGTATTTTTAGTAGAGAGGGGGTTTCACCATGTTGGCCAGGCTGGTCTCAAACTCCTGACCTCAAGTGATCCGCCTGCCTTGGCCTCCCAAAGTGCTGGGATTACCAGGTGTAAGCCACTGTGCCTGGCCACAAGACCCCATCTCTATAAAAAAATTTAAAAATTAGCTGGGCGTGGTAGTGCACACCTATAGTCCCAGCTACTCGGGAGGCTGAGGCAGGAGGATTGCTTGAGCCCATGAGGTCAAGGCTGCAGTGAGCTGTGATCATGCCACTGCACTCCAGCCTGGGCCACAGAGCAAGACCATGTATCAAAAAAACAAAAAACGAAACAAAACTGCTTCCAAACAGGGAAGCAACTGTCTTAATGCCTTTTGTGAAAGAATCCTTCCCTCCCTGGACTGGGGAGCCTCCTTTGTTAAATACTACACATGGAATTATTTTATATATGTGGTCCACCTCTGGGTTGCTGAGGCTTGTGAGATGCCACACTGTTTTGATTATCAGAGCTTCAGAGAATGTTCTGACTTGGCAGGGCTCAGTTTTTTGTGGTTTCCCAGGAGACCTGGGACCTGGAAATTAGTCTTGCTGTGGCTTAAGATCCCTGCCCCAAGTGGATGTGAAACCTGCCCTTGGAGAATCCCCTGGTTCTGGTGGGAATGGAAGGAAGCAGATGGGGCTGGAGGAACCAGGGACCTGAAGTCCCTGTGGGGGACAGCTCAGCCAAGTGGCAACCTCGGGTTGTGGTTGTGTTTTGGGGTCTGGGTCCTGGAAACGTGTTTCCTTCCTTAAATCGAATTGTCTCACCAAAACACCCCAAGGCTAACATAACCACTCTACCCCCTGACTCTGCCCATCCCACGCACAGACAATGCGAACGGGAAGCAAAACACATCCTCCAGCTGATAGCATCAGTACGACCAAGGCCTTTTGTAAGAACGATCCCCTTGTCACCAAATGAAAATCAAACTGTCAGACTACAAAGATCCTCGAAGAAATGCCAAAAAGTGCTAACAAAGTGCCTGTTAACGGATGAATGGAAAAACACAACGTGGCCCATTCATCCAATGGAATATTATTTGGCCATAAAAAGAAATGAAGGCTGAGTGAGGCGGCTCACGCCTGTAATCTCAGCACTTTGCAAGGCCGAGGCTGGCAGACCGCTTGAGTTCACAAGTTCGAGACCCGCCTGAGGAACATGGCGAAACCCCGTCTCTACAGAAAAAAACACAAAAATTAGCGAGGCGTGGTGGCGTGTGCCTGTAATCCCAGCTACTTGGGAGGCTGAAGTGGGAAGATGGCTTGAGCCTGGGAGGCAGAGGCTGCAGTGAGCCGAGATCGTTACACTGCACTCCAACTTGGCCAACAGAGCCAGATCTTGTCTCAAAAAAAAAAAAAAAAGGAAGGAAGCACCGATTCATGCTATAACGTGGATGAAACTAAAAAACACGATGCTGAGTGAGAGAAGCCAGACACGAAAGACCATATGGGGTGTGACTCCATTTATAGAAATGTCCAGAACGCCAGAACAAATTCACAGACACAGAAAGTGATGAGTCGTTGTGAGGAGCTGGGAGACGAGGAGTGGGGAGAGATGGCTAATGCGGATGGGGACGGGGTTTCCTTTTGGGGGATGAAAGTGTTCTGGAATCAGATAGAGTTGGTGTTTGCACAACACTGTGAATGCACTGAATATTACTCATTATAAATTACACGTTATGTGCATTTCACTAAAATAAAAATGAATACTCCTTTTAAAAAAACGGAGCGGTGCAAAAAGAAATGGCTTCGTAAAAGCCAGGCCGGTATATGCTTTCTGCACTCTGAAAAAATGCCAATCTCAATTCAGAGCCTTTTCCTTGTGTTCTCATAGAAAGGAGGTGTAAGGAAAGGCATGACAACGAAAAAAACAGGCCCTGGGGGTGGGGGGTCAGTGGCCGGATGTGAATTAGCCGCTCTCAAGGCCGGCTGCACGGAAAGTAGGGTTCTGCCTACCAGTTTGGTGGAGGATTCGGAATTTACTGGAAAATAAAGGCCTCCGGACGGGGCCTCCAGAAAGTGTAGCGTAGCCGTTTTCGTTTATATAAGGCCATAATTTGAAGCCACATGTTTATAGGATGAAATCATTCTCAAGCTAAGAGAAGGCTAACTAGCATTGCAGCAGACTCCTTTAGGATGCATCCTGCAGCACTCAGCGCATGTCACGTTTCGCATACATTTCGCTGATCCTGTTGAGAATTTTTTTTTTTTTTTTTTAAGAAGAAACGCTCATGGGCCGTATGGGAAAGATGGAAACACACACACACGGAGGAATGACCACAAAGTCAGTCTGTCGGTTAGGGTGGCTCAGAGTGGGAGGACGACTTAGAGGCCTTTGTTCTCATTTTTCTACATCTCCAACCTAACCGTAAGATGGCCATGCTCACGTGCCAGTCGGGAGGAAGAGGACACTCAAGAGAAGAAACTGTTAAGAAAACTCCAAGGGATGGCGCAGTGCAGGTGACAGGAGGGAGGAACTAAGCTCTTTTGGGGCATTTCAGAAAGTGGGGATATGGCCAGGTGTGGTGGCTTATTCCTGTAATCCCAGCACTTTGGGAGGCTACGTGAGCCTAGGAGTTTGAGATCAGCCTGGGCAACAAAGAAAGATCCCCCCCCCACACCAAGTTCTACAAAAAATAAGAAATGAGCCGGGCATAGTGGCGTGCACCTGTGGTCCCAGGTACTCAGGAGGCTGAGGTGGGAGGATCACTTAAGCCTGGGAGATCGAGCCGTGATAGTGCCAGGGCACTCCAGCCTGGGCAACAGAGACAGATCCTGTTTCTCTCTCTCTCTCACACACACACAAATAAGTAAATAAACAAAGTAAGTGGGGCTGCTTCCAAGATTCCACTGCAGAGGTGAATGGGCTCATATCACAGGCTGGCACAGGACATCACAGGAATTGGTAGGCATCACTGGTGGCCCAGGCCCTGCTAAGGGGCCAAGTCCTAGGGGTGGGACAGAGCAGGGATGGGAAACTCCTTGGGGAGCAGCTGGGGGAGCCAGCAGGGCCAAGAAACAGCATCCGCAGGGCAAAATCACAAAGAGAGGCATCTCCAGTGGGGAGAGTTCATTCGTGTTCCCCAAAACTCATGCTTACCCCGAAACTCAGAATGTGACCTTGTTTGGAAACAAAGGCTTTGGGGATGTATGTAGTCAGTTAAGATCAGGTTGTACTGAACTAGGGTGGGCTCCAAATCCAAAGACTTGTATCCTTATAAAAGGAAAAGAGACACATGTGCACACAGAGGGAAGACGGCACGTGAATAAAGACGGAGGCGGAGATTGGAGTGATGTGACCACAGACCATGGAATGCCTGGAGCCCCAGAAGCTAGAACAGGCAGGAAGAGTCCTCCCCTAGAGCCTCCAGAGGGAGTGTGGTCCTGCTGACACCTTTTTTTTTGAGATGGAGTCTTGCTCTGTCGCCCAGGCTGGAGTGCAGTGGTGTGATCTCGGCTCACTGAAACCTCCACCTCCCGGGTTCGAACAATTCTCCTGCCTCAGCCTCCCGAGTAGCTGGGATGACAGGCACCCACCACCATGCCCGGCTAATTTTTTGTTTGTTTGTTTGCTTGTTTTTGAGACAGAGTTTTGCTCTTGTTGCCCAGG
>NW_012099209.1:846681-849340 GCF_000951045.1 Mandrillus leucophaeus | reverse complement strand
GATCCACCCGCCTCGGCCTCCCAAAGTGCTGGGATTACAGGCTTGAGCCACCGCGCCCGGCCTTTTTCTTTTTTGAGATGAAGTCTTGCTCTGTTTTCCAGGCTGAAGTACAGTAGCGCTATTTCAGCTCGCTGTCACCTCTGCCTCGCCGGTTCAAGTGATTCTCATGCCTCAGCCTCCCAAGTAGCTGGGACAAAATGCACCCGCCACCACACCCAGCTAATTTTTGTATTTTTAGTAGAGACGGGGTTTCTCCATGCTGGCCAGGCTGGTCTTGAACTCCTGGCCTCAAGCGATCCGCCCGCCTCAGCCTCCCAAAGTGTTGGAATTACAGGCGTGAGCCACTGTGCCTGGCCATGGAGACATTTTGGATGTTACCACTTGCGGCAAGGGGACACTGCATCTTGTAGGTGGAGGCCAGGGATGCTGCTCACTGTCCCATAGTGCACGGCATGGCCCCTACAGCAAAAAATAATCAGCCCCAATATGAGCCAGGCCAAGGTGGGGAAGCCAGGGATAGGAACCCATGGGGCAGTGCTCAGGGCAAACGGTTGCTGAGGCCTGTATAGTGCAAACGAGCTGGACGTGCCTGGAGCTTGAGGACAGCAGCCCAGGCGAGGGCGGGGAGCGGGCAGGCGGGGTCAGAGCGGGTCTGAGAACAAGGAGCCCAGTGTGGCCGGTGGGTCCAAGGCTGGAGGCGGGGAGAGAGAAGCCGAGATGAGGAAGGTCAGATCCTCCAGGGCCCTGCAAATGTGGTTAGATTTTCATGCAAGTCCGACAGGGGAGCCCCATGTGGTTTGATGCAAGGGCACCAGGACCAGAGTGACATTAAGAAAATGTTACCATCTGTGGCAGATGGACTGTGGGGGGCCTGGGTGGAAGCACGTCCTGTGGGTGCCTTGGGGGGAGCTGACATTTGCCTGGATCAGGCCCATGAGACGCAGGTGGGTTCTGGTCACAGGTAGAAGGCCGAGCCACCGGGCCCTGCAGGTGGCTGGGCTGCAGGTCCTTCCCGGGTGACCTGTGGGCTTGTAAACGAAGATAGGGAGGGCAGCCAGCGACGTGGGTCTGGAAGGGCAGACCCCTCTGCAATCACACAGCCCATCTGTCGTCACGCCCAGAGGGAAAGCCATCTCGAGGGTAAGAACAGGCGTCTCCCTATGTTCCCCAGGCCAGGCTCGAATTCCTGGGTTCAAGCAATCCTCCCACCTCAGCTTCTGGAGTAGCTGGGACTACAGGTGCAAGTCCACACTCAGCTAATTTTTCTATTTTTTTTTTTAAAGATGAGATCTCCCTACGTTGCCCAGGCCAGTCTCAAACTTCTGGGCTCAAGTGATTCTCCTGCCTCGTCCTCCCAAAGAGCTGGAATTGCAGGCATGAACCACTGCCCCGGCTAGAACATTTACATCACCTTAAAAAGAAACCCTGTACCTTTTAGCTATCACCTATCCCACTAATCCCCCAAAAGACCCCCAAATTTATTCCCATTCTCCACATCTGCTGAGCTGCCTAGGTGGCTCACGACCTGGCCACCCATCTGCCCCAGGCTTCTGGCTTCCACGTGGAGTGCTCTCTGCATGCCAGGATCCCCCCATGCCGCCCATCCGCGATCCAGCCCTTGTGGCCTTCAGATAGATGCTCCTCCTCCTGGCCAGGAAACCCACCCTCTGCTCAGTTTCTACAAAGGACCTCCCAGGCTCAAGCTGGTTCCACTTTCCGATCACCTGAGAGCGAAACCAGATGGGCGGGGCAATGGTCCCAGGATTTGCTGCCACCAATGTCTTTGGTGAAACAGCCACTCCCCAGCTCCCCTTGAAGCTCATCCCTGTGCCAGGGACTCTGGTGATCACAACATGAAGGCAGGTGAGAAACGAGTCGCCTCAGGCCAGTCATGGGTTGACCTGCAGGTCTCAACAGGCTCTGCTTGCCCCTCAAAAGCTTGGTGTTCTTCTATATCAGTGTTTCTGCCCTGGAACAGGCTCTGCCCTCAGGGGACACTTGGCAACCTCTGTTCTGAGACATTTTTTTTTTCCCTTTGAGACAGAGTCTTGCTCTGTTGCCCAGGCTGGAGTACAGTGGCATGATCTTGGCTCATTGCAACCTCTACCTCCTGGGTTCAAGCCATTTTTGTGCCTCAGCCTCCCAGGTAGCTGGGATTACAGGTGCACACCACCATGCCTGGCTAATTTTTTTTGTGGTTTTTTTTTTGTTTTTGTTTTTTGTATTTTTAGTGCAGACAGGATTTCGCCATGTTGGCCAGGCTGGTCTCAAACTCCTAGCTTCAAGTGATCTGCCCGCCTCAGTCTCCCAAAGTGTTGGGGTTACAGGTGTGATCCACTGCGCCTGGCCCTGAGACATATTTGGTTGTCAGGACAGGGAGGACGCCATCAACATGAAGAGGGTTGAGGCTGGAAATGCTGCTCCACACCCCGTGGTGCTTAGGGCCCCACCACAGAGACGGACCCAGCCACAAATATCAGCAGTGCTGAGGGTGAGAGACCCTACATTAATTATTTGGAAAAACACTGATTCCTTCCTCACACTAAACACCAGAATGCACAGAATACATTCCTAATAATTTTTTTTTTTTTTTTTTTTTTTTTGAGATGAGTCTCTCTTTGTCACCCAGGCTGGAGTGCAGTGGCACCATCTTGGTTCA
>NW_012099209.1:838255-845876 GCF_000951045.1 Mandrillus leucophaeus | reverse complement strand
AGACAGCAGTTCCTACCCAAGAGAATGATCTGCCCCCAATGTCACCAATGCTGCGGCTGAGAAGCTATGCTTTAAATCAATCAGAAAAGTGGCTGCGCGTGGTGGCTCATGCCTGTAATCCCAGCACTTTGGGAGGCTGAGGCGGGTGATCGCTTGAGCCCAGGAGTTCCAGACCAGGCAACACGGTGAAACCCCGTCTCCATAAGCAATACAAAAATTAGCCTGGCGTGGTGGTGACTGCCTGCAGTCCCAGCTACTAGGGAGAATGAGGTAGGAGGATCACTTGAGCCCAGGGAGGTCGTCAAGGCTGCAGTGAGCCAAGATCATGCCACTGCGCTTTAGCCTGGGTGACAGAGTAAGACCCTGTCTCAAAAAAAAAAAAAAAAAAAAAAAAAGACCCTGTAAAAAAAAAAAAAAAAAAAAAAAAGGAACATTTGCATACTTTCAGCCTCCTAAGAACTCATGGGCCCTTGACACATTAGCACGGTTCCAACCCCATGCTCACTTGACTGCAGGATATTGAGAGTGCGGGGTGCAAGAAGGAGCCAGCCTTGTGGAGGCACCTGCCCCGGTTCAGGCCACTTTCTTCACTCCAGGACACCCCAACCCTTACCTTCTCCCTTCCCTGCTAAATCATGGGGCTGACTCCCAAGGGACCACCCAGGGAAAAGGAACCAGTTTCCATGGCGCCTATGGGCCAAATAAGTACGACCGCACTTTCTCTGCCTCTCTTGTTCTCATGCCCACCCAATAAATAGCATCTCCACGTGACAAGACGAGGACCTCAGGGGTCTTCCCAAGCAGTGGACAAGCTACCCCCTGACCCCGATGGCACATTCACCAGGAAATTAAAGCCCTGCGTGAGTCCCCGTACCCTGGGAATCAAAATCTCAAACGTCACCCTCCTGCCCCCGATCTCATCTGCCCTGGAATGGGATGCAGGAGGTGGCAGACGCCTCCTCGTGGAGATGCTCTGAGCAGTGAGCCTGGGAAGATCCACAGCAAAGCCTTGAGCCTCCCACTGCTGCTGTGCCGCTGTGACTTCACTCGTGAGGAAGCAGCGGTACCCACCTCCCAGGCAGATGACCCATGGTACGGCTGACGGGGGAAGCTCTCGGGTCTCCCACTTCTCCCATAAGCGAGTTCCCAGGCCAGGCAGGCTCCCATCACAGGCTCGCCCGCTGCTGGCACCTTCACAGACCCCACTGGGCTATTAATTTGACTTTCATGCTCGTGACTCCTGGCTGAATATCTGAACAGAGGCGAGGGCTATTTCTGTTCTCCTCAGTCTCCCCAAGGGCCAGCTCTGAGCCTGGCTCCCAGCCAATACTTCCTTTTTGCTGAAGGATTTTAAGACATTCCAGAAACTTCTTTTGTTCAATCACTTGTGACAGCAGTTGATCCTAAGGTCACTTGGGTCCCTGAATGGAGTTACTTTGGATATCCCTTGCCCCTGACACCGGCAATACTGAGAGCAGAGACACCCCCGCCCCATGCCCTGTTTGTAAACTTCATCCTGCTTCCCCACCAGGCACACACGGTCTCGTGGGCCTGGCCCTCAACACATCTCCTGTAAAATCCCACGGGATCCACTCCTCCCTGGGCTGGGTCCTCACCTCTGTTTTTTGTTTTTTTTTTCCTTTTTTTTTTTTGAAACGGGCTCTCACTCTCTCGCCCAGGCTAGAGTGCAGTGGTGCGGGATCACGGCTCACTGCAACTTCTGCCTCCTCGGTTCAAGCAATTCTCCTGCCTCAGCCACCCAAGTAGCTGGGATTACTGGTGCGTGCCACTATACCCGGCTAATTTTTGTATTTGTAGTAGAGACTGGGTTTCATCATGTTGGCCAAGCTGGTCTCAAACTCCTGACCTTAGGTGATCCTCCCACCTCGGCCTCCCAAAGTGCTGGGATTCAGGCATGGGCCACTGCATCAGGCCTCTCACCTCTCTTTAGTCACCCTTGAATGTATGAGTGTGAGATCTGGAAAATTCCCAACAGGGAGCTTCCAAAATTGATGCAGCCAACCAACCTACTCACCCTTAAAGTGTTTATTTAAAGGAGTGAGAAAAGACAAAATGGACCTGTTCTCTATTGACACGATCATTTCCCCCCAGATTCCTGTATTACCTAAAAATGTAATTTGAGGCTGGGCGCGGTGGCTCACGTCTGTTATCCCAGCACTTGGGGAGGGCGAGCGGGCGCATCACCTGATGTCAGGAGTTTAAGACCAGCCTGGTCAACACAATGAAAATCTATCTCTACTAAAAATACAAAAATTAGTTGGGTGTGGTGGCGCACACCCGTAGTCCCAGCTACTTGGGAGGCTGAGGCAGGAGAAGCACTTGAACCTGGGAGATAGGGGTTGCAGTGAGCTGAATCGCATCACTGCACTCCGGCCTGGGTGACAGTCCCCCCCCCCAAATAAATAATAAATAAAAATGCAATTTGAATTTGCCCCTTTTTCAGTGTTATGGGCTGAGCTGTGTCCACCACTCCCCTCCACGAACAAATATTCACATATTGAAATCCTAAACCTCAGAACTTCAGAGTATGAGTATATTTGGGCCTTTTTTTTTTTTTTTTTTTTTTGAGATAGGGGTGTTGTTCTGTCACCCAGGCTGGAATGCAGTGACATGATCATAGCTCACTGTAGTCTGAAACTCCCAGGCTCAAGTGATCCTTCTGTCTCAGCTTCTCAAAGTGCTAGGACCACAGGCATTCACCATTATGTCCAGCTAATTTTAGTATTTTTTTGTAGAGATGGGATCTTGCTAT
This sequence comes from Mandrillus leucophaeus, assembly GCF_000951045.1. Lineage (NCBI taxonomy): Eukaryota > Metazoa > Chordata > Mammalia > Primates > Cercopithecidae > Mandrillus > Mandrillus leucophaeus. The sequence continues at coordinate 843,103 of NW_012099209.1, read as the reverse complement.
GTTGTCCATGTGGGTCTTAAACTCTTGGCCTCAAGTGATCCTCCTGCCTTGGCCTCCCAAAGGGCTGAGATTACAGGCGTGTGCCACCAACCCTGGCCTAGAGACAGGGTCTTTATGGGGATGATTCACTTAAAATGACGTCATTAGGGTGGGCCCCCGTCCCTATGACTGCCGTCCTCATAAGATGAAATCTGGACACAGAGACAGGCACAAAGGGAGGACGATGTAAAGACCCAGGGAGAGACGGCTGTGTATGAGCCATCAGAGAGAGGCTTGGAACAGATCTCACAGCCCTCTGAAGGCACGAACCCTGCCAACACCTTGATCTTGAATGTGATCTTAAACGTCTGGCCTCTAGAACTGCGAGCCAATATATTTCTGTCATTTTGGCCACCCAGCGTGCGGTTCTGTTACAGCAGCCCTAGCAAACTCAGGCACCCAGCAACAACAGCCATGAAATACGCCTAGCGGGGCTCCTTCTCTTGCACACACAGCCCTGTGCAGCAGGGCAGAGAGGGGTTTTAAACAAGTGAGTCAGACAAGGATATCTTATTCATCGCTCCGACGAACCCACAGGCTGAACCCTTGAATCACTACTTTATTTATCATCAGGCTCCGGCTCAGAAAGTCTGGCTGAGGAAATGAGTAGAACCCAAACTCGTCAGCTGCATTTCTGAAACATGCCTAATCTCTGAGGCTCTTTCCCAGCCACGATAGAAACTGAAAGGGAACGGGGCTCTGGGCTGTGGCGGTGGGCTGGTGTGGAGACAGAGCCCTTTGTTCTGCCACTCCAGGGACCACGAGGGCAGAAGAGAAGGGCTTGTCTTGCTCTGCCGAGAGGCCGCCCGGGGCTGTCTGAATGGCCGGCCGAGCAGGGGCAGCCTGGCACAGCTGGGCTGGGGATGCCGGGCACACAAAGGGCTGGTGGGTGGGGTGCGGGGGCAGCGCCCAGAAGGGACCGTCAGTCCCGTGGCCCTAGAGCGTTTCCTCCAATCAAGGGAAAGCAGCAAAGTCACGGTCAAGGAGGGGGCCAAGCAGGGAAGGGGAGAGCAAGATAGACCAAGAACAAAAATTCAGCAGTGTGTGCTTGGGAACGGGTGGGCGAAAGGGTCCACAGAAGAGATAACGCAGCTTACAAAAGCGACGTTTATCCAGGGCAACCTCCAAAGTAGCTCTTGGGAGAGAATCGAATACCTCTAATCTCAGAAGAAAAGCAACAGATCGTTCTAAGGCGAGGACAGTTCCTCCAGAAATCCAGGTCAGTCATAAGACAAAGAAGAGAAAGACAAGGGCACCCGCTGTCCACCCTCGGGCACGTTGCCTAACCCCCGCCACAGTCAGTTTCTAACTGTTCCTCCTTTTTATCGAGACCCGCTCCCTCCGATTCAGAACTGACTGGATGGCAGGATTCAGTTCCTGGTCTCTGCCCCCGTTCCCACTCTTAGTGGCAGTTTCTCAGGGGGCTCCACAAACACCAAGGACCCACTGAGGCAACGATGGGCCCTAGAGGGGAACCAGGTTGTACTAATGAGCATCACATTTCACCTGCGGAGGTGATTCTGCCTCCACCCCGCCCCAAGGGGACACGTGGCCATGACTGGAGTCATTTTCGGTTGTTACCCCTTAGAGGGGACGGAATACTACTGGCATCTCATGGGTGACAGCCAGGGACACTATTCAACGTTCTACAGTGCACAGCCCCAAATGTCAACGGTGGTGCGGTTGAGAAACTGCCCTGGAGATCTGGGCTTCCCCAGTTAAAGGTTACTAAGGATCCTGCATGTTTCTAGAAAGCTCAAGGAACCATCTCTGAAGTTATCACCTGCCTGGGCCTTTCTGTATCAGGAAGATAAGAACAAGGACTCTCGTGCTGCCGGTTGGCAGAATGAGAGAGCTGGGATGCTCTGTACAGGCCGGGCTTCAAAGGTATCTGCTTGAGCAATCCCTTCTGCCCGGCGTGGTTTAACATGTGGTATCTTTCCAGGTTTGACCTGGGGCCAGCCACCACTTCCAAGGAAACCTGCTGGAATCCCCCTTGTCCTAAAGCTTGCATTGGTTGTTCCTAATTCTGCCCCCATAATATCTTGTGGCCCCTCTGTTGCTGTACTGATGACCTGATCTGAATTCCATTCCTTTTTATTTTTTTATTTGTTTATTTTTGAGGGTGTCTCGCTCTGTCCCTCAGACTGGAGTGCAATGGCACGATCTTGGCTCACAGCAACCTCCACCTCCTGGGTTCAAGCAATTCTCCTGTCTCAGCCTTCAGAGTAGCTGGGATTATAGGCACACACCACCACACCCGGCTAATTTTTGTATTTTTAGTAGAGACAGAGTTTCTCCATATTGGTCAGGCTGGTCTTGACCTCCTGACCTTGTGATCCACCCGCCTTGGCCTCCCTCCGAAAGTGCTGGGATTACAGGCGTGAGCCACCGCGGCCTAGCCTGAACTCCATTCTTTCTGAAGAGGAAGTGCAAGGTTGCGGCGGGGGTGGGAGTGGTGGGAGGGGGGCACCTCTGTCCCCAGGAATCTACCAAGCGCCTGGCACAATCAGCCCTTGCCTAACTGAAATCTAGGCCCACCCAAGACACACCATTTGGAAGAGATGAGGAATGGGAGGCAGCAAGTTAACAGGTCCCGGTGGGGAGAAAATAATGAATCCCACAGCCAAATAGAAAGGGGAGATTCCCACATCTCTACCTGCTCCACTGAGTCACCAGACTGGACCCGAAGGAGGGTACTGCCTCGGGATTTCCAGAAATTTGCAGTTTCCAAAGCTTTGGGAATAGGTGCAATGTGCAAAAGCACTTTCGACAATGCAATTTTTTATTTGGACGATGAAGAAGCGGTAAAAATCAATCAACCAATCAATCAATCAATCAATCATTTTTGGATATAAACTGTAGAATAGAAAACGGAATAAAAGCAGGATCATTGTAGCCAGGAATGAAGAGTGGGGGTGCTGTGTGGAGTTCAAGGCCGGGAGTGGGGGGACATGGACTGGAGACAAGACAGTGATGAGAAGAGTTGGGTTTCACGTTGAAAAACGCTGATGGAGGTCAATTCATTCATTTTGCAGGTGAGAGGACAGAAACAGGAACAGAGACTCAAGCAAAGCCAGGATCTCCAACACAGTGCTTCCTTCACAAGACCCTGCTTGGCCATTCTCTAGCGGCAGGAAGAGGTGATCGCAGGGCTGTGGGATCAGAAGATCCCGGTCCTGTTCATTGGGGTGTCTTGGCCAGGGCAAGCCCACAGTTCAATGTCTGCAAGAGGCATGACTGTGGGCTGTCACTGCATGTCCTGAGGCAAGCCAGGCCAAAGCCACCTTTCCTAAAGGCTAGGATATTCTGGAAGTGAAGGGGATACTTATCTTTCTGTGGCCCTCTTTATATTCCAACTACCCAGGTTCATCTCCTGAATGAGCTATCAACTAAATATAAGCTGGGGTTCCCCAGCCCTTCTGGCAGATCCCAGATTAAGATCTCTACAGTTGGGAAAGGGGAGAAAGCACCCTGCACAAAGTTCCTGCCAGGGCCACAAGAGTCAGGCCTGTCAGATGTGAGTAACTTTCCTGTCTCCCAGGTCACCTCCAGCTACTCCTGGACACCCTAAGATTCTGAAGACTCCAACACCAAAAAACAAACCGAGTTAGGATCCTCTGGCTGCAAAACACAGTGTCCCCACCAGCTCCCACCTCAGAGAGAGGCACAGAGAAGCCTTCCCTTAAAGATCCCTCGCCTCCAGGGTGCCCAGGAAAGAAAGGAGGACTGGTGGCTGTCGTGCCTCTCCAGGGCTGAGCTCAGAGCAACCGGGGGACAGATTTCCTGTATGTCGTTTTACCCATTTAAGTCCAAGGATGCAGCTCTGCGGAGGTGGCAACAGTCCTGTACATGAGGGTGCATGTACACTCCCTCCTGAAAAACAGTTCCGGCCTCACAGCCGGCCCTGAGGTCTCTTCCTTGGATCGAGGGAATCCCAGAATCCCGCTAGTCCTGTCTTAAAGGGAGGGTGGTGCCGTTTCCAAGACCAGGAGACTGGCACACAGGGTGTTGGGACACGTCCCCGGTCACCCAGCTGTTGAGTGTGAAGTCAGGAAGGACATGAATCAAGAGGGGAGGGTGGGCGGGACGGAATCTCCAGGAGCTGCACCTCAACATCTATCTGCACGGGGCCATTCTATCCCCTTCCTTCTCTTCCCTCCTCTCCTGGCCCTCCCTCCCTAAGCCTACCCTTAGTTCTTACCATGACTTCTACTCCGTTTACTTCCCTTTCAGCTCCCATTTCCCCGCTTCCCAATAGCCGGCTGCCGCATCAGTTAGTTCAGAACTCCCCGCACTCACTGAGCGCCCACTGGGGGCCAGGCGCCGCCCTCTTCTCAGACACCCTTCCTTCAATCGCGCGGGCAGACGTCCCCAGATTGGTCTCGCACCCCTTCCCCCCAACCGCACCCCGGCTGTCCCGCCACTGGCCTTGCCCACTCCCCCAGCCTGGGCCTCTCGTTCCCGCCTCCTTGCCTCCCCACAACGCCGTTTCCTGCGACCCCCCAATTACCACTTAAGCCACGTCCTCTTCAGAGAAGCTGCTCAAAGCCACAAGACTCACCCCCCCCACGCCCGCGAACTCCCTCACCAGCTCCATCTCCATCCACTTTCTCCTTCACCATCTCGCTTCCAACTCATCCCCAGCAACCTCTCCAAGACCCCTAGGCTCGTTCCCGCCCCCTCGACCCCTGCCGTCGCGTCCCCCATCAGCCCTCAGCTCCGTCCCTCTTCTGCGCAGCCCCCACAGGCAGGCTTCGAGCTCGAGTCGCCAACCCGAGGCCGCCTGGAACTCACCTGGCCTCGGCC
>NW_012099209.1:830630-837615 GCF_000951045.1 Mandrillus leucophaeus | reverse complement strand
GCCCCGAGTTCCGCGTCCTCGGCTGGGACGCGGGGCGACCTCGGGCAAGCAGCTTGACCGCCCGGTGCTTCGCTTCCTCCGCTACGAAATGGGGCCGATGACGCAGCTCAACCTCGTAGGCGTCGTGTGAGGCTGAAACGCGCTTAGATCGGCGCCTGGGTCTTTACTGTGATGTCGCTCTTGGAATTACCGTTATGCGGTGAACAAGTGGTGGGCGACCAAAGTATCCCCTTTAATCCTCCCATGAGCTTTATTCTGTGCTCCCAGTTTACTGGGGAGATGATGGAGACCCAGCGAGGGGAAGTGACTTGCCTAGGGTAACACCCCATGAGCAAGAAAGAAGTTGAATAGTGACCGAGAGCTAGGCATGGGTGATCCTGAGGCTGTATTTGTCTAGTTTTGTTAATTCTGCCAGTGTTGATCGTGCCAGGTGCAAACTGAAGTGAAATTGGACAGCAAGAGGAATCACTCCACCGCCCCTTGGCCGTAACCGATAGATTGACAGTAGCACTTCCCAGGTACAGGTGTACCTGAGGCTCGCACAGGTTGTAGGGACCCCCCTCAGGTCGCAGCAGGTTCACCCAGGAGCCCATTCGGTTTGAGGCCACAGCCCTAGCTCAGTCCCCAGAGGGAATCTGTGCTCTTGTCTCTTTCTGGCTCTGAGACTGCCCCGGAGGTGACCTGTGTAAGAACCTGTGTGTCTTTGTTTTGCAGCCAGGAAAAAGGAGGAAAAAGCAGGTGTGAACCGTTAGGAAGCTGTCGGGTTAGGAGGAGCCTGTGGGCGACCACAACTCCTGGCACCTGGCGAACATTTACTAAGTTGCCTCTCCCCACGGTGGCCTGGAAGTGTCCCCAGCATTGCCTGGGTCTCACTTTGGGGTGCTGGGAGCCCGCTTCAGAGGAGGTGGCCGCAGGGACCAGTGGAGCCGCCCTTGGTGATGGGAGCAGGAGTTACAGTGCCCTGGGCGTGGCCCTGCCCCTTCACTTGCCCCCCCCAACTACTTGCCCCTCCTGTGTTGCTGGTGTCTGTTCCTGGATCCCTTCTCTTCCCACTAGATCAGGCTGAAACCCTGAAACCCCTAGTCATCCCAGACTCTCCCTCTCCTGCACCCCCACGGCTAATGAGTCAGCGATTCCTATCTCAGGGTTCCTTCTTTCCTATTACATCAGGCTTCATTCTATTTTTATTTGTATTTGTATTTATTTATTTACTGAGATGGAGTCTCACTCTGTTGCCCTGGCTGGAGTGCAATGGCGTGATCTTGGCTCACTGCAACCTCTGCCTTCCCGGTTCATGCCTTTCTCCTGTGTCAGCCTCCCGAGTAGCTGGGACTACAGGTGCATGCCACCACCCCGGCTCATTTTTGTATTTTTAGTAGAGATGGGTTTCACCATGTTAGCCAGGATGGTCTGGATCTCCTGACCTTGTGATCCACCCGCCTCAGCCTCCCAAAGTGAGGTAACTGCCAGGACCACTCCTAGTACCTGTCTGTCAAGATGTTGATCTTCCCTTTCTTTGAAGGAGCTCTGTGTTTTGTTCACCACTGTGTCTCTACTGGTATACAGTCAGTGCATCAATGTCTGGTGAATGAATGAACCCAGGGATAATTTGAGATCTCCTGTGATCTCTTCCACGGAGCTCTCATTACCGTCATCTCTTCTCAGTTCAGATGTTCACCTATGCCTTCTTGCCCAAGTGACCAGGGCTGGCTACTCCTTTTGTCCCTCTTCCTGTTGAGGTGGCTCAGCCTCACTGAAATTGTCCTCAGGCAGCCCTTGGACTGGGCTGTCTGAGCTTCAACTAGCAGAGGCACCTCGCCGGCTTCCCTGTGCTTCTTGGGCAGTGAGATGAACAAGACCTCTCTCTCTCTTCTCTTGCAGGAAGCCTGCAACTGGCCCCACCAATCCTAGCAGCGCCAAGAAGAAGGAGAAAAGAGTTCAAGGTGAGCAGTGTCAGGATCTCTTTAAGGAACATGGTTTTCTTCTTTCATTACTTGCTTTTGGAGGAAGGAAAAAACAGGCCAGAAAAGGCGGCCTATGGCTTTACTTCCTTGTAGTCACACCTCTGGGGATTGTGAATTTGGCCGTCCCAGCCCTGCGGCGAGGGCTGTGTCAGGAACCGTGGTGGTCATTTTGAGCAGTGGCTTCCCTTGCGGCCATGGGGGTCATGGACTGTGTCCGGGACATGTCCCCTGGAAGCGTGGGTGCGGAGACCATGGAGATCATTATCTAAAATCAAACTCTTGTCTTTTTTTTGAGACAGGGTCTCGCTCTGTTGCCCAGGCTGGTCTCGAACTCCTAACCTCAAGTGATCCTCCTGCCTCCGCCTCCCAAAGTGTTGGGATTACAGGCATTAACCACTGTCCCCGGCCTAAAATCAAACTCTAAATTCCCACTGCGTAAGCGTGTCAGTCTCATGAGGGGTGCCTGTACGTCTGACGTCCACCTATTGGTCTGGGGTCACCGTTAACAGCCTCCCCTACAAGCCAGGATCACACCGCTGCACTCCAGCCTGGGCGATGGAGTAAGACTCTGTCTCAAAACAAAAAAAAAAAAGGAAATGTGGCTGGACATGGTGGCTCACGCCTGTATCCCAGCACTTTGGGAGGCCGAGGCGGGTGGATCATGAGGTCGAGAGTTCGAGGCCAGCCTGACCAACATGGTGAAATCCCATCTCTACTAAAAATACAAAAATTAGCTGGGCATGGTAGTAGGTGCCTGTAATCCCAGCTACTCAGGAGGCTGAGGCTGGAGAATGGCTTGAGCCCGGGAAGTGGAGGTTGCTGTGAGCCACGACCACGCCACTGCACTCCAGCCTGGGTGATGAGCGAAAGTCTATCTCAAAAAAAAAAGGAAATGCTCGGCTTGCATGGTAGATTCTAGAGTGCATCGTTGGAGGTCAAGACAATGATACAACGAGGTATTTTCTCAGTGTGTGCAGTGTTGCAGGGCCAGATTCAGTGAGCTTACAGCAGGATTTTATTTCCAAGTGAGGCAAGGTTTGTGTGTTTCAGCATCGCTGGGTGAGTTGTCTTTTTATTTCCCGACCACTTATTCCCAAGTTCTAAACATCGCATGTTAATCTCACATATGACACCTGGCATATGTATGAGCTACCTCATTCTTGGACAAGAATTGTATCCTTCTTTATAACATTGCTTTTGTGGAAAATTCAGCCTGTTTGTTTATTTGTCTATTTATTTTTTTGAGATGGAGTCTCGCTCTGTCACCCAGGCTAGAGTGCAGTGGTGCAGTCTTGGCTCACTGCAGCTCCTGCCTCCCAGGTTCAAGTGATTCTCTGCCTCAGCCTCCCGAATAGCTGGGATTACAGGTGCGCGCCACCACCCTGGCTCATTTTTGTGTTTTTAGTAGAGACAGGGTTTCACCATGTTGGCCAGGCTGGTATCGAACTTCTGACCTCAAGTGATCCGTCCACCTCAGCCTCCCAAAGTGCTGGGATTACAGGCGTGACCCACTGTGCCTGGCCAGCCTGTTTAAAAAGTTATATCCTAGTTTTCTGGAAACTTGAAAGTGCTTTTCTTTCCCTACCGTCCAAGGCAGCCCAAGCCTGAGATCCTTCTTGTTGAGTAAAACTCTTTGCTGATACTACTAGAAAGACCCGAGCTGGATGGTCTCTCTGCTGGGAACTGGGGATATCCTTTCTCTCAGCTGTTCGATCATCATCCAGGGGGAGACTCTTTATGTGGCTTGGTTCTGTCCCTGGGACCCCACCTGGTCCTGGCCTCAGCCCTTAGAGACCTGTATCATGAGAATGGTCTCCCAATTGTCCATATCTGCCGGGCACCCACCTGCACCCACACTGGCTCTGCAGGCATGGCGCATTTCTGCCCTGAGGCTGCCCAGATTGACAGCCCGGCCCTTTGGCTGACTGCAGGATCCTTGTTAACTCTTGAGGGCACCTCCTTTCCTCTCAAGGTAGCAGCTGCAGCCCCAGTCCCCAACAGAAGAATCAGCTGGCGCAAAGATGTGGTTGAAGTCACAATCTCACTTGACTGAACTCTCAAGCTGTGTGACATTGAGGATGTCGCTCTCCCTGGGTTTCTTCAGTACAAAGGCAAACCTCTGAGCTCTATGGCACTGATACGATGCCGAACTATTCTTTTTTGTTTTTTATGAGACAGAGTCTCACTCTGTCACCAGGCTGGAGTGCAGCGGCACAATCTCGGCTCACTGCAGCCTCCGCCTCTCGGGTTCCAGCGATTCTCCTGCCTCAGCCTCCCAAATAGCTGGGATTACAGGCATGTGCCACCACGCCTGTCTAATGTTTGTAGTTTTAGTAGAGACGGGGGTTTCTCCATGTTGTCCAGGCTGGTCTCGAACTCCTGACCTCAGGTGATCCGCCTGCCTCGGCCTCCCAAAGTGCTGGGATTACAGGCGTGAGCCACTGCGCGGGGCCTAGAATCATTCATTTGACACATTCTTGAGTGCCTACCCCGTGCCAGGTGGTGGAACATAGCAGCACGCAAAGGAGACAAAAATCCCGGGCCCCCGGGGCTCTAGGGAGGAGGTGGGCATTGCATGAGAACCACAAGGAGGCTGTGGGTGCGCTAGCAGATGCTGTGACGAAATGGCAGGCAGGGGCAGGGGTGCTGTGGTCTGAACTGAGCAGAGCCTTGAGAGAGGGAGGTGCCTGCAAGGGGATACACAGCAAGGAGGTCCACGCAGCAGAGCGGCCGAATAGAGCACGTGAGAGGTGACAGAGTGATAAGGGTAGAGGCAAGTTGCTGGTGACACAGGGCTCAGAAGGTTCCTGGAGGCACTCAGGCTTCCTGAGCCCGTGGACCCAGCACGCCAGCCTGTCTCAGCCCTGAAGGGCAGCTGGAGGCTGATGGAAGGTTTCAGGAAGGAGAGGGCGAGCAATGGTTGTGCCTGGTGGCTCAGATGACCAGGACTGAGAATGGACCACTGGGCTCAGGAGCAAGGGAGGTCACAGTGGTCTTGTCCAAAGGTGTTCTGGTGCAGTGGTGTGTCTGCAAGCTGGACTGTAGGGGGTGAGATTCAAGGGAAGAAGAAAGGAGAGGAAGAGGAGCTAGTGACTAAAGAACTCTGGAGTGTTTGCTGTCGAGGGGATGGGAGAAATAGGGGGAGGCCGAGAGTGCAGGTAGGAGGAAGAATGACCGCCAGCATCTGGTGGAGAGAGGAGCTGTGGGGACTGAGGCAGGGAGGTGGGAGTTGCGGGGCGTTTCCTTGTGGAAGTGAGGGCTGGGCTTTAGCGCCCAGAATGGGGGTGCTTTACCTGGGAGCACAGAGGTCCATTCACAGGGCCAGGGGGATGCAACCCTCAGGACTGGAGGTGACTGCTTGTAGTGGCTGGAGGGTCTCCTGGGGCCACTTCTGTTTTTCCAATGAAGGAGGAAACAGGTCACCGGCTGAAACTGAGGGTTGGGCCAGGTGTAGGAGGTGGGAGGAACAGGTTTGGGTGGGGGAGGTCCGGGAGAGGGCTGGGGGACAGAACGGAACCAACCGGATCCAGTCCAGACTCCTGCCCCCAGAAGCTGAGGTGACAGGTGGCATTTGTTTATCCACAGTCATGCTCCCAGGAGTAGCCCTGGCAGGAGACGTGGGGTCGGGCTGTCACCAGGGATTTGGCTCTGTCTGAAGAGGGCCTGGGTGTTGGGCATGTCTCAGGGCAGGGGGTCCCAAACTGAGTAAGGCGCAGGGGAGTAAAAGATAGTAGCAGGAGTGAGTCCTAGACACACGCAGGCGGGGGAAGGGGCTGTTGGGGTCACATAAGCTGGGAGGAAGGAGTAAGCCACCTGGAGGCAGTCAGTGAAAGCTCTTCTTTCCCTCCCCCTTGCCTGAGTGCACTTGCAGCTTTGACCTTGGGGGGTGTTCCTTGATCTTAGCTCCTCAGGAACTCTGCGACTCCACAGATGGCTTGGGACTTGCATACAGTAGGCGTCCCATGCATGCTCGAGGCTGCTGAAGGATGTGATCAGAGGCAAGCAGGAGGAGTGATGACCTCTGTTCTGGTCACTGAGTAGGGAGGGCCCCTGGCATGTGGGTCTCTGGGGCGTGGGGTCTGGGTGTGTGGGGTCTTCGGTCCTTTGTAGTTTTGTTGTGCACCAACAGTGTGTCTCTACAGGTGGAAGAGTGATTGAGTCCCGTTATCTGCAGTATGAAAAGAAGACAACCCAAAAGGTAAGGCCGCACCCACCTTCCGTTTGCAGCAGATCTGAGCGAGGTTCTGAGTAACTGGGATTCTGAAACTAGTCATGGGAGGCAGTCACAACCTGGTCCTGAAGGAAGCATTTTGGGGTCTTCACCCAGGTGCTTTTGAGACCATCAGCCCTTCATGCTGCCAATTGTGAGTCTCTGTCATTGGCGGCTTATGGCTATAAGCATCTCTTTTACGAAGCTCTGATCTCCATTGAAACATAATACTGTTCTTACCTTTTTTTTTTTGTTTTGGAGACAAGGTCTCTCTCTCTGTCATCCAGGCTGGAGTGCAGTGGTGTGATCACGGCTCACTGCAGCCTCAACCTCCCAGGCTCAAGCCATCTTCTCACCTGAGCCTTCTCAGTAGCTGGGACCAAAGGCATGTGCTACCACACCAGCTAATTTTTAAACGTTTTTGTAGAGACGGGGTCTCCCTATGTTGCCCAGGCTTGTCTTGAGCTCCTGAGCTCAAGTAATCCTCCCGTCTTGGCCTCCCAAAGTGTTGGAATGACAAGCGTGAGCCCTTGCGCCCAGGCTATTCTTTTTTTTTTTTGAGACAGAGTCTGGCTCTGTCACCCAGGCTGGAGTGCAGTGGCCGGCTCTCAGCTCACTGCAAACTCCGCCTCCTGGGTTTACGCCATTCTCCTGCCTCAGCCTCCGGAGTAGCTGGGATTACAGGCGCCTGCCGCCACGCCCGGCTAATTTTTTGTATTTTTTTTTTAGTAGAGACGGGGTTTCACTGTGTTAGCCAGGATGGTCTCGATCTCCTGACCTCGTGATCCGCCCGTCTCGGCCTCCCAAAGTG
>NW_012099209.1:818861-830580 GCF_000951045.1 Mandrillus leucophaeus | reverse complement strand
GTTTCACTGTGTTAGCCAGGATGGTCTCGATCTCCTGACCTCGTGATCCGCCCGTCTCGGCCTCCCAAAGTGCTGGGATTACAGGCTTGAGCCACCGCGCGCAGCCTTGCGCCCAGGCTATTCTTGCCTTTCAACCCAGTTAATTTGCTTTCTGGATTCTGAAGCTGTCTTATCGAGTGCCCAGCACACACTTCTTGGTGTGTTGCTGGTATTTAAAAAAACAAGCTACTTTGGGAGGCTGAGGCGGGTGGATCACTTGAGGCTAGGAGTTCGAGACCAGCCTGGCCAACATGGTGAAACCCCGTCTCAACTGAAACTACAAAAATGAGCCAGGCGCAGTGGCGTGCGCCTGTAATCCCAGCTACTCAGGAGGCTGAGGCAGGACAATCACTTGAACCTGGGAGGCGGAGGTTGCATTGAGTTGAGAGTACACCACGGCACTCCAGCCTTGGCGACAGAGCGAGACCCTGTCACCTGTGTTAAAAAAAAAGAGAGTTAAAAAAAAAAAACAGCTACAGGTTTTTAGAGAAAAACTGTGGGAAAAATGACATGCTTTGATCACTCCGAATTGGAGGAAGAGTTTAGTGAACTATCGTGTAGGCACACCATGAAATACTATGAAACCATTGAAACTAATGACATGAAAGATATTTAACCACGTGAGAACATGCTTTGTGTGAGAGTTGGTGTGAACAATCAGTAGATTATACAATTGGATATTTTCTTTCAGTGAAGTCAAGGTTGGATTCTTCCCTCTGCTTTCCAAATCTTGGTTTATGATAAAATTAAGTCAAATTCCCACTGCCTGTCTTCCACTCTGGTTGGCTGGTGGGTTCTTGACCTTGTGACTTAAGATTCGGCTTGAGAAAAGAGGATACCTTTGCACAAACATATTATTTTCAGAGCAATTTTCAACAAAGAGTCAGTCTTCGCGCTCCAAATTTTCATGTTGTCGCCAAGACTTGGTTACAGCGCCCCCGTGTGTCTGCGTGCTGTAACATTTTAGCCCTTTAGATCTTTTCTGTTTTTTCCTTCCATTTTTAAAATCAAGATATCATTTACATGGAGTCAGCGTCTCTTTTTTCAGCATAGGGTCCTGCCCCTTTTGACAGACATAGACGGTCATGGAACCGCCTCTGTAATCAAGCTACAGAATGAGTCATCCCTAAATTCCCTTGTGCTCTGATAGGACCAGCCCCTCTCCCACCCCCAGGCAACCACAGATTGGCTTTCTGAATCTGCAGTTTTGCCTTTTTTAGAAGGTCATATCTGTGGCATCACAGTTTGCAGCCCTTGCCTCTGACTCCTGACACTTAGCAGAGTGCCTTTCAAGTTCCTCTGTTGTTGCATGTATTGCAGGTAGGTTCTTCCTTCTTTTTTTTTTTTGTTTTTGTTTTTGATTTGTTTTTGAGATGGAGTCTTGCTCTGTCACCCAGGCTAGAGTGCCGTGGTGCGATCTCGTCTCACTGCAACCTCTGCCTTCTAGATTCAAGCCATTCTCCTGCCTCAGCCTCAGGAGTAGCTGATATTACAGGTGTGTGCCACCCCACCTGGCTAATTTTTGTATTTTTAGTAGAGACAGGGGTTTGGCATGTTGGCCAGGCTGGTCTCGAACTCATGGCCTCAAGTGATCCACCTGCCTCAGCCTCCCAAAATGCTGGGATTCCAGGCATGAGCCGCCATGCCCGGCCTGGTTCCTTCTTATGGCTGAATAGTATTCCATCAAGTGGATGGACCACAGTGTGTTCATCTGTTCATTGATTGACAGGCCGTCACTTGATTTCCTGTCTTGGTGATTATGAATAAAGCCTCCGTAAACATTCTTGTGTTTTTTTGTGTAGACATGTTTTTATTTCTCCCAAGAGGAGGATTGCTGGCTCATAGAAAAACTCGGACTGTGTTTCCTGCTCTCCCACTCAACAGCAGTCAACACAGGACTTCTGTGACCGATGTGAGGGAGGGTTCCCCCACCAGCGAGCAGCAGCCACCAGCTGGGTGTCTTCCAATTCAATTCTGACACACTCTACCTGGAAATAGCATCAGAACCTATAGGGTGAGGGTTCAGTCCCCAAGACTGCCCCTCTTCTGCCACTAGAACTTCTGACCAAGTTCAAGTTGGGATTCCCATGACCCCCCCTCTTTGGGTTCAGTTAATTTACAGGAGTGACTCATAGAACTCAAGGAAACTCTTAGGTTTACCAGTTTATTATAAAGGATATTACAAAAGATATAGATGGAGTCGAGTGTGGTGGCTCATGCCTGAAATCCCAGCAATTTGGGAGGTCGAAATGGGAGGATTATTTGAGGCCAGGAGTTCCAGACTAGCATGGGCGAGACCCTGTCTCTGAAAAATTTTTTTTTTTTCAATAGCCAAGTAAGTGGCTGGGCATGGTGACTTAGGCTTGTAATCCCAGCACTTTGGGAGGTCAGGGTGGGAAGATTGCTTGAGCCTAAGAGTTTGAGGCCAGCCTGGGCAACATAGCAAGACTCTATCTCTACAAAAAAATAAAAATAGCTAGGTGTAGTGGTGCATGCTTATAGTCCCAGCTAGTCGGGAGGCTGAGGCAGGAAGATTGTTTGAGTCCAGGAGGTTAAGTCTGCAGTGAGCCACTGCACTCCATCTTGAGTGACAGTGACATCCTGTCTCTCTTTTTTTTTTTTTTTTTTTTTAATAAGAGATGTGTAGGGTAAGATATGGGGGAAGGCGCATAGAGCTTCCATGGCCTGTTCAGTCATACTACCCTTTAGGAATCTCCACGTGTTCAGCTATCTGATCTGAAATCTCTCCAAGCTCTGTCCTTTTGTGTGTTTTTTTTGTTTTTTGTTTTTTGAGATGGAGTCTCACTCTGTTGCCCAGGCTGGAATGCAGTGGTGCGATCTTGGCTTACTGCAACTTCCGCCTCCTGGGTTCAAGCTATTTTGCCTCAGCCTCCCAAGTAGCTGGGATTACAGGCGCCCACCACCATGCCCAGCTAATTTTGTATTTTTAGTAGAGACGAGGTTTCTCCATGTTGGTCAGGCTGGTCTTGAACTCCTGACCTCGTGATCCACCCACCTCGGCCTCCCAAAGTGCTGGGATTACAGGCACGTGCCACCACGCCCAGCTCCTTTTGGGTTTTTATGGAGTCTTCATGACTTAGGCATGATTGAAGCATGGACAGCCCTGTGGAAATGTGATTGGTCAAAAAGGGTATGTGCTAAACCCAGCAAGGCCTGTCTGTTCAGATTCGTCTTGGCCTCTGTTGCATTTTTTCCTCTGGGGTATGAGGCAGGACCCTCTCTGGCAGGTGAAAGGAGTGTGGGAGGTCAGAGAGGTCCTGCTTACTGTAACAAGGGCTTATAGGAGTTACAAGCCGTGAATTGTACATGAAAACATCTGTTTCTATATAATGATAACAAGAAACTACCTGTTATCCACAGTGGCTGCACCATCTTTATGTTCCCACTAGGCACATAGATGAAGAGTACAAGTTGTTACTTTCACATTCTAGCCAGTCTTGTGGGTGTGAAGTGATACTTCATTGTGGTTTTCATTTGTGTTTTCATAATAGCCGATGATATTGAACATCTTTTCATGTGCTTATTTGCCATTCCTGTATCTTTGCTGATGTGTCTGTTGAGATCTTTTGTCCAGTTTTAAATTGGGTTGTTTTCTTATTATTGAATTTTGAGGGTGCTTTCTATATTCTGGATACCAGCTCTTTGTGGTGCTTTGCAAATATTTTCTTCTAGTCTGGCTTGTCTTTTCATGCTATTAAGTGTTTTAATTTAAGAGGCAGAAGTTGTCGATTTCAATGAAGCCCAGTTGATCACTTTCCCCATTTGTGGATTGTGCTTTTGGAGTCTTATCCAAGATATCTCCACCTAATCCAAGATCACAGATTTTCTCCTGTTTTCTTGTAGGAGTTTTGTAGTTTAGGTTTTACTTTTAAGTCTGTGAGTTAGTTTTTGTGTATGGTGTGATGTTTAAATCAAAGTTCATTTTTTCATGTATGGGTGTTCAGTTGTTTCTATCCCATTTATTGAAATGATTTTCCTTTTTCCCATTGTAGTCTGTCATCATCTGTGTCAAATACCAGTTGACCATATATATGTGGGCATCATGTCTGGGCTCTGTTCTTTTCCGTTGTTCTATGTATGCATCCTTATGCTAGTTTCACACTACTGAGGTTAGTGTAGCTTTGCACTAAGTCGTGAGATCAGGTAATGTGAGACCTCCCACTATGCTTTTCCAAGACTGTTTAGTCTCTTCTGGTTCCTTTGGCTTTCTGTAGAGATTTTAGAATTGTCATTTTCTAGAAAAATATCTGCTGGATTTTGATTATATTGAATCCATAAATCAGGGAGAATGCCTTCTTAATAACATGGAGTCTTTCAATCCATGAACATGGTATGCTTCTCCATTTATATTCAGATCTTCCTGGATTTCTTTCAACTTTGTTTTGTAGCTTCCAGATTATAGATCTTACACATATTTTGTTGGGTTTATAACTAAGCATTTGGTGTTTAGTGCCATTGTATATGGTACTCTCTTTTAATTTCAATCTCCAAACTTGTTCATTGCTACTTCATTGCTAGAGATGTGAACTTTTACATAGTGACCCTGCGTCCTATACCCTTGCTGTATTAGAGTTCTCCAGAGAAACAGAACCAATCAGAGATGCTTATAAAAGGATATGAGTATATAAAAGGGGGATTGGCTTTTTTTTTTTTTTTTTTTAACGCGGGATTGGCTCATGTAATTATGGAGGCTGAGAAATCCCAGGATCTGCTGTCTGCAAGCTGGAGAGCCAGGAAGGTTGGTGGTTTAGTTCAGTGTGAGTCTGAAGGCCTGAGACCAGGGGAGCCAAAGGTGTAAGTCCCAGTTTGAGGGCAGGAGGAGATGGGGTAAGACGTCTCAGCTCCAGGCAAGCAGGAAGCAAAAGGCATGAATTTCTCCTCCTTCCACTGTTGTGTTGTATTCAGGCCCTCAAGGGATTGCATGGTGCCCATACACACTGGGGAGGGCAGTTTATTGCATCCACCAATTCAAATGCTGATCTCATTAGTAAACACAGACACACCCAAAAATGTTCAGTCTGGGGCACCTCATATCCAGTCAAGTTGACACACAAAATTGAAAGAAAACTCTTGTGAAACTTACTTACTAATTTTAGTAGCAGTTTTGAAGATGTTTGGGGATTTTCTACATGAAAAATTACGTCTGTAAAAACAGAGTTTTACTTTTCCTTTCCAACCTGTTTGCCTTTTACTTCTTATCTGAGGACCTCCACTGTGATACTGAATGAGAATGGTGTCTGTGCATCGTCATGTCCTTGCTCTGGTCTCGCTCTGTCTCCCAGGCTGGGGTGCAGTGGTGCGATCATGGCTCACTGCAGCCTCAAACCCCTGGGCCTGAGCGATCATCCCAATTCAGCCTCCTGAGTAGCTGGGACCCTGGCCATGGCCCCTGCACCTGCCCCTGCCCCTTGCTTTTTAGAAGGTTTTCGTTTTGCTTTTGGTTATTAGAAGGGCAATGTTCCATGTGTTACTTAAAAAAAATATTTTTGACAATATATGTGTAAAAACTTTGTGTTTCCTGATGACCAAAGTTATATGTTCTCTCTAGCAAACTAGCAAATACTGAAATGTGTCTAGAAAAAAATCAGTCATCTGTAATCTGCCATGTCAAGAATCACCGGCAAACATTTTGGTAGTTTCCTATGTTCTCTGCAAGTGAGCGTCTACATTTTGACAAAAGTTGTTTGTCCTGTATATATGAGGTAAAATTTCAAACCTCTTTAAATGTCTCCCCTGCCTCAAAGTAAGAGCAGTTACAAAACCCAGTGCAGACCACATCAGGGCCCCTTGTTGTGAAGGGAGGATGTCTTGTCCTCTGAGTGTCATGTGTTCCCATGACAGGCTCCTGCAGGAGATGGGTCACAGACCCGAGGGAAGATGTCTGAAGGTGGAAGGAAATCCAGCCTGCTCCAGAAAAGCAAAGGTGCGAAACAGCCCTGGTCCTCGGGCAGTGATGAGCGCGGCAGTACATTTTGTCTCCATGGGTGCTAAGTTAAAGTTCCCTCTTTCCTTTCTGGGAAAGGTCAGAAGCAGTGAGCAAAGGGTTGGCGCTTAAGGACAGACTGGGGGGATGTGGGGAGGTGAGCGGGGATGTGGAGAAAGGGGGAGATCACTTCTTTCCTGTGTGGCCCCAGAGAAAAGCCACACTGCCATCATGGTACTGCTTTGTGACATCAGTTGCTTGTCTATGTGACTGTTTTCCTTCTGGTGCTCTGAGAGCAAGACTCTTAGAGAGGCTGTGAGGACTCATCCTGAGGTCGGGAGTTCAAGACCAACCTGACCAACATAGTGAAACCCCATTTCTACTAAAAATACAAAAATTAACTGGGCATGGTGGCACACAGCTGTAATCCCAGCTACTTGGGGTGAGGGTGCGGGACTGAGGCAGGCGAATCACTTGAACCTGGCAGGTGGAGGTTGCAGTGAGCCGAGATTGCACCCTTGCATTCCAGCCTGGGCAACCAAGCGAGACTCTGTCTCAACAACAACAAAAAGACTCAACTCTGCTGTTTGTAACATTAAAAACAGCCCCAGTCCAGACACAGAGGAACAAGTATAGCTGTGTGCCAATAAAACTATTTACAAGCAAAGGAAGCAGGCTGGATTTGGCCTGTGGGCTACAGTTTGCCACTCCTGGTGTAGATGTTTGTGAGAATTCGCACTACGCCCTTCCCAGGCGTGGTTGAGAAGCAGCCACACTAGAGCCAGCCTGCTAGTCTTCCCCCATCTAACTGGGTCGAAGGCCATGCATGAAGCTGGGAATGCTGGTGTGGTCAGGGGACCAGAGACTGGGCCTGCCACACCTTAAAACCAGTTCTCACTCAAGGGTGATTCTGACCCCCAGGGGACTCTGGCAGTGTCTGGAGATGTGTTTGGTTGTCATACCTGGGGGAAGGGGTTTTACTAGCATCTGGTGGGTGGAGGCCAGGGAGGCCACCACTCAGTGTCCTGCAATGCACAGGACACCCCCACCACAGCAAGGAAGGATCCAGCCCCACGTGCTCGCAATGCCATGGCTAAGAAACCTTAATTTAAACCTCACTATAATGATTTCAAAGGACTGCTTGTTTGAGTTCCATTGTATGGCTTTGTAGAAAATTAATTTTCTTAGTTCAAATGCTATACGTGCTGGTGATAAAATATTCCAGGGCAAAAGCAATAGCAATAAAAAGTTACCACCTCTAGCTGGGTGTGGTGGCTCACGCCTATAATCCCAGCCAGCACTTTAGGAGGATGAGGTGGGTAGATCCCTTGAGCTCAGGAGTTCAAGACCAACCTGGGCAACATGGTGAAACCCTATCTCTACTAAAAATACAAAAAAATAAATTATGTGGGTGTCGTGGCACTCGCCTGTATTCTCAGTTACTCAGGAGGCTGAAGTGGGAGGATTGCTTGAGCCCGGGAGGCAGAGGTTTCAGTAAACCTAGATTGTGCCACTGTACTCCAGCCTGGGCGACAGAGCAAGACCTTGTCTCAAAAAAAAAGAAAAATTTCCACCTCCTCACCCCAGGCTCCCAGTCTGTGCCCTGAGGGCATGTGCTCTCAATAGATTTTTGCTGATCTTTCCAGATTAAGAATTTCAACACAAATGGTTGTTTTGTTGTATCCTACAGTTGCGGTGACCTTCCTTTTTTCATTTCCAGGTCATTCATTTCCTCAGCTGCATAGTTGTTCATTGAATAGTCTCATGCTTAGTTCCTAACGCAACAACGTATCGTACATGCCATCTGTTGGCGTTTGCAGCACTCCCGGGCTCTTGTATAATGGTAGCATGCTGTATGCCAGTGCCCATCTTAGACAGCATAAGGCTTAATTTTACAGTTTAGAATATAAGTTAAAAGACGAAGGGACCTCCCAGGGAAGACGAACAGTCCAGAAGCTGCAGAAAAAAGATGGAAAGATTACTTGGCTGAGTGCGGTGGCTCATGCCTGTAATCCCAACACCTTGGGAGGCTGAGGTGGGTGGATCACCTGAGGTCAGGAGTTCGAGACCAGCCTGGCCAACATGGTGAAACCCCGTCTCTACTAAAAATACAAAAATTAGCCGAGCGTGGTGGCGGGTGCCTGTAATCCCAGCTACTTGGGAGGCTGAGGCAGGAGAATCGCTTGAACCCGGGAGGCGGAGGTTGCAGTGAGCTGAGATCACGCCATCGCACTCCAGCCTGGTGACAAGAGTGAAACTCCATCTCAAAACAAAAAAGATGGGAAGAGAGTAGAGGGTAGAATGGGAGTATGGCATCGTATCCCACCCTTAGCATCCTGGAAACTAGCAGAAAGGCTTATTTGCGTCTCTTTGGTTATACAGAATGTCTCTCTCTTCTAGTGGTACTTTAAAAATAGAGTCAAGGTGATGGCTGGGCATTTCCACAGGTTGTTTTTTTTTTTTTTTTAGCCTTTCCACCTTGTATGAAATTGGGTTTTTAGAAGCAAGTGGTATTGTTCAAAAACACGGCCTCGTTTCCTGGCTTCAATGGAGAGTGTCTCTTGACTGTGCTGACTTTTGGGGATTCTTTTCTTAACAGCAGATAGCAGTGGGGTCGGAAAGGGTGACCTGCAGTCCACGTTGCTGGAAGGGCATGGCACGGCTCCACCTGACCTGGATCTCTCTGCCATTAATGGTAAATCATTTGTTTCGCCCCTTCTGTCACTCGCTGGGGGTTGCAGTAGGTCTCAGGGGGCTTCCAAAGTACAGTTGCCCCTTGGCCTATGTTGGGGTTACATCCAACAAACCCATTGTAAGTTGAAAACAGTGTACATCAAAAATATACTTAATACCTTGGTAAAGGATATTGAACTTGCTTTTTGCCCCTTGCAAAGTTGAACAACTTTAAGCTGGACTGTTATAAGTGCATATACTCCTCAATTTATGATGGGGTTACATCCCGATAAACCCATCATTTAAAAAAATGGCAACCAGGGACCGTCTAGATACGCTGCTCACCATTAAAAATGCTGTGCTTTATCTTAGACAAAAGCATCATCAGAAAGACGCCACAGTTAGCAAAAACAATAGCAAAGAAACCGGAGTCGACATCGTTTTCTGCCCCTCGGAAAAAGAGCCCAGTAAGTGTTTGAAACAAGAGGGCAGCCACAGACGGGCTGCATGGATCTGATTTAGATTCTACTCCGAATCAGCTGCCGAGTGCCCACAGATCCAAGAACAGATAAGACACCCATGCCCTTTAGGACAAAAATCAAGACCACAAATGTTCTTAGATCGTTTGTAGAGTGTACATTTCCCCGAGTACACATTCAGTAGTGGATACCAGTGTGGAACCATGTAAAAAATGAGACAGGGGACTTCTCCGTGCTTACGCTGTGCTAGGAAAGGCACAGTGCCTGGCCCTGTCCCTTGGTGGGAGGACGGCTAGGCTGTGGTCTCACTGGGGTGAGGACTAGACTGGTGGGTGGGGGACCAGCAGGTGGGGAGACTGCATTCTGGTCCTGGCGCAGCACCAAATTGGTGGGTATCCTCAGCTTGTCCTTGACTACCCAGCTGCTGCTGTCTCTTCACCTGCCACAGGCCAGGGGAAGGAAGGTTGTGGACCTCCCTCTCTCATCTCAGAGCACCGGAGAAAACCAAAGAAAATAGAAGCAATAGACCCAGTATAGTAGAGAACTACCAAATATCAAACTGAATGCAGAAAATCCACACAAGCCAGAGTTCTGCCCCTGCTGGGAAAAGAGCTGGATTTATACCACTTCATCAGGAATTGAGAGGGTCTTTTTCTTTTCTTAAGGATTTATCTGAAGCGATGGAAATGATGGAGTCTCAGACGCTACTGCTGACGCTACTCTCCGTAAAGGTGAAAACAGTTCCTCGTTCACGTACGCCATGGATGGAAGAGTGGCCTCCATTCGCCATGGGGAGGGAGGCCCCACCCACCTGAGCTTTTCTTTCACATTTAACAGATGGAGAACAATCTTGCTGAGTTTGAAAGAAGGGCAGAAAAGAATTTATTAATAATGTGTAAGGAGAAGGAGAAGCTACAGAAAAAGGCCCATGAGCTGAAGCGCAGGCTTCTCCTCTCTCAGAGGAAGCGGGAGCTGGCAGATGTCCTGGATGCCCAGGTCAGTTGTAAGTGACACTCTGTGACCAGTGAGTGTTCCCTGTGAATCTGTCCCATCTCCACTGTTTCGGGTAGCATTCGTACTAGGGTGTCATTGCTCACTGGCTTCTCACTCTGTGTTAGGCTTTTAATGCCAGCCACACTTGCTGTGGTCCTGGTGTTGGTCTGTGATGACACTTTTAGAGGATGAGGTTACAGAGTGAAGTGTGAACCAGTAAGGGAGGCGCGCACCTTCTGTGCCCTTGTGCAGAGACTTCCTGAGCGCCCGGTGATCATGGGCAGCAACAGGACGACGCACTGGAGGACTCCCCTGGAGGGTCAGGGTGCTGGTGGGAGGCACACCACTCCTAGTGCTGTGTGGTCAGCGGTGTCCATGTGGGAGAAGGACAGGAACAAACCCCTGGAACCCAGAAAGGGCTGGTAGGCAGGGGCGGGCCCCCCACCCACTGGGTGAGTTTCCTGTGGTTGCCGGAACAGAGTCCCACAACCTGGGTGAGCAAAACAACGGGAATTCATTGTCTTACGGTTCCGGAAGCTGGAAGACGGAGATTGGGGTGTTGGTGGTTGGCTGTGTCTGAGGGCTGCGAGGGAGAATCTCTCCTGGCCCTGTCTTTGGCCTGTGAATGGTTGTCTTCTCTGTCCGTTCACATGTCCTTCCCCCTGTGCGTGTCTGTGTCCCCCTTTCCCCACAAGACACCAGTCGCGTTGGATTAACACCCCCCAAAAAACCCCCCGGTCACCTCATGGTAACTTAATGACCTTGATCAAGTCCCTATTTTCAAATAAGGGCACATTCCGAGGTACTAGAGGTTGGAACGTCTGGTATGAATTTGGGGAGATACAGCTCAACCCCTAACATCCAAAATTTTCGTGTGAGCACCTCTGCAGCTAGACCCTGAACTGAGTACAGGGTCCCTGGACTGAATACAGGGTCTCTGAACTTAGGGAGCTCAAAATGGAAGAAAAAGAGACAAACCCAGTTGACCCTCAAACAACAAACATGAATTTGAGTGTGAGGTTCTCCTTACATGCAGATTTTTTTTAATAAATATATTGGAAAAAGTTTTAGAGATTTGTGACAATTTGAAGAAACTCAGCTGAACCTCATAGCCTAGAAATACTAAAAAAATTAAGAAAAAGTTAGGCACGTCATGAATGCATACATACTTGTCCCAGCATGGGCAACATAGTGACATCCAATCTCTGCAAAAAAAATTTTTTTTTTTTTTTGAGAGGGAGTCTTGCTCTGTCACCCAGGCTGTAGTGCAGTGGTGTGATCTCAGCTTACTGCAACCTCCACCTCCCAGGTTCAAGTGACTCTCATACCTGAGCTTCCTGAGTAACTGGGACTACAGGCATGCACCACCATGCCCAGCTAAATTTTGTATTTTTAGTACAGACAGGGTTTTGCCATGTTGGCCAGGCTGGGCTTGAACTCCTGACCTCAAGTGATCCGCCCTCCTCAGCCTCTGAAAGTGCTGGGATTATAGGTGTGAGCCACCGCGTCTGGCCAATCTCTATAAAAATTAAAAATTAGCCAAGTGTGGTGGCATATGCCTATAGTCCCAGTTACTTGGGAAACTGAGGCA
>NW_012099209.1:805115-818811 GCF_000951045.1 Mandrillus leucophaeus | reverse complement strand
GCAACCTCTGCTTCCTGGGTTTAAGTGATCTGCCACCTCAGTCTTCTAAGTAGCTAGGAGTACACGTGTGCACCACCAAACCTGGCTAATTTTTTAATGTTTTTGTACAGACAGGGTTTTGCCATGTTGGCCAGGCTGGGCTTGAACTCCTGACCTCAAGTGATCCGCCCTCCTCAGCCTCTGAAAGTGCTGGGATTATAGGTGTGAGCCACCGCGTCTGGCCAATCTCTATAAAAATTAAAAATTAGCCAAGTGTGGTGGCATATGCCTATAGTCCCAGTTACTTGGGAAACTGAGGCAAGAGGTTTGCTTGACCCTGGGAGGTGGAGGCTGCAGTGAGCTGTGATCACTCCACAGCACTCCAGCCTGGGCGACACAGTAAGATCTGTCTGTAAAAAAAATATTTGTGCAGTGGCTCACGCCTGTAATTCCAGCACTTTGGGAGGCTGAGGCGGGTGGATTACTTGAGGTCAGGAGTTCAAGACCAGCCTGGCCAACATGGTGAAACCGTGTCTCTACTAAAAATACAAAAAATTATCTGGGCATGGTGATGCGTGCCTGTAACCCAGCTACTTGGGAGACTGAGGCACGAGAATCGCTGGAACCCGGGAGGCGGAGGTTGCAGTGAGCAGAGATTGTGCCACTGTACTCCAGCCTGGGAGATAGAGCAAGACTACGTCTCAACATGTGTGTGTGTGCGTGTGTGTGTGTGTGTGTGTGATGTGTATGGTGTGTGTATGGTGTGTGTGTGGTGTGTGTGTGGTGTGTGTGGGGTATGTGTGTATAGATGCTAATCTATTTACATGTTTATTGGATGTTTGTTAATCAGTAAGGTTTCAGTCAACAGTTGTTATCAGTAAATTCAGGGGAAGTCAAAAGTTATATACGGATTTTTGACTGCACAGGAGTTGATGCCCCAAACTCCCATGTTGCTCAAGGGTCAACTGTATATCACTTCAAACCCCCATGAAGACCCAGACAGCATGTTTGGGATGGGAGTGGGCCGTGCCGGAAGTGGCCTTGTGGAAGGCAGACGTTTAGTCGCAGTGCTCTAAAGCAGGTGGGTCCAGCTTAGGGCCTAAGCCTAGAACCACTGGAAAGCAGACGTGCGTTCTCAGTAAGGGGCCTGGGCCGCCGTACCGTCCACTTGGCTCTCTTGGGGAGAGCTCACCACACCCTTGGAAACTTCCTGAGCTCTGAGCCCCTCGAGGGTCGTGAAGAACAGTGCTGTATCTTAACCCTGCACAATCCGTTAAGCTTCCAGAGAGGGGACTCCAGGGTCTCCCCGCATTATCCCTTCTGCTTACAGATCGACATGCTCAGCCCCTTCGAGGCAGTGGCCACACGCTTCAAGGAGCAATACAGGACGTTCGCCACGGCCCTGGACACCACCAGGCACGAGCTGCCCGTGAGGTCCATCTACCTGGAGGGAGACGGGCAGCAGCTTTTAGGTAGGAAACGGGACATCCCAGTGCGTGTGCAGCAGGTGGGGCGAGGAGTGTGTGTGGGTGCTTCCCGTGGGCCCGACGTCATCGCCACAAGTGTCCTCTTCCCCATCTCAAGCAGAGGATGGGGAGGGCTGGTCAGGCTGTGCTTCCTCCAGGGTCTCGCCCTGAGTAAGTAACCACACTGGGATTTGAACCTTGGGCAGTGGGATTCACAGTGATCTGTCCTGCCGAAAGGCATTTTGCAGGGACGACCTGTAGTCTCCTGAGTCCTGTGCCCAACAAATGTGCCTTCGTGGTCGCGAGGTGACAAGACCACCAGCCGCACCCCGACTTTCCCTCAGCAGAGCAGTGAGGTCCCTTTCAGGCATAGGATTCCCACCTAATCTCTAACTTGAAAACTTTGGCAAGTGTGAAAAAACTGCCACGCTGCATCTTAAATTCTCTTCAGAACAGGTATCTTCCCAAAGACAGCGTCTCGCTCTGTCGCCCAGGCTGGAGTGCAGTGGCACAATCTCAGCTCACCGCAACCTCTGCTTCCTGGGTTTAAGTGATCTGCCACCTCAGTCTTCTAAGTAGCTAGGAGTACACGTGTGCACCACCAAACCTGGCTAATTTTTTTTTTTTTTTTTTTTTCTGTAGAGACGGGATTTCACTATGTTGCCAAGGCCGGACTTGAACTCGAGTTCAAGCAGTCCTCCCACCTTGGCCTCCCAAAGTGCTAGGATTATAGGCTTGAGTCTCCATGGCCTGCCATTTTTCTTTTTTTTTTTTTTGGAGGTGGAATCTTCTTGCGTAGTCGCCCAGGCTGGAGTGCGGTAGTGCAATCATAGCTCACTGCAGCCTCGAACCTCTCAGGCTCTGCTCAGATCCTCCCACCTCAGCTTCCTGAGTAGTAGCCTCCCTAGTGCTTCAGGCATCCACCACTGCACCTGGCTAATTTTTCTTTTTGAAACGGAGTTTTGCTCTTGTTGCTCAGGCTGGAGTGCAGTGGCACAATCCTGGCTCTCTGCAACCTCCGCCTCCCGGATTCAAGCGATTCTCCTGCCTCAGCCTCCTGAGTAGCTGGGATTACAGGCACGTGCCACCATGCTCGGCTAATTTTCTATTTTTGGTAGAGACGAGGTTTCTCCATGTTGGTCAGGCTGATCTTAAACTCCTGACCTCAGGTGATCCGCCTGCCATGGCCTCCCAAAGTGCTGGGATTACAGGCATGAGTCGCTGTGCCTGGCGCACCTGGCTAATGATTGTTTATCTTTTTGTAGAGATGAGGTCTGGCTATGTTGCCCAGGCTGATCTAGAACTGCTGGACTCAAGTGATCTCCCACCTTGGCCTCCCAAAGCACTGGTTTCCTGAATAGGCGTAAGCCCCCCGCCCGGCCAGGTTTCTGATTTTATAACTGCGGTCACCTCCACATCTGTAACTCTCAGAAAACGCTCAGTCTCTTAGGTAGTTGCTGGGAACTGGCCTAGGGACTGTGTTGAGTTTTCTGGGGCTGCCATACCAAGTGACTACAGAATGGGTGGTTTGAAACAACAGAGATATTCCCTCCCAGTTCTGGGAGTCTTGATTTCAGCCAGAAGTCTGAAATCAAGGCATTGATGAGATTGGCTCCCTCCAGGGGCTGTCGGGTGAGCCCATCCTGTTTCTCCCCCACCTGCTGGTGGCTGCTGTCATCCCTTGGCGTTCCTTGGCTCTGGCTGCGTCCCTCCATTCTCTGCCCGTCTTCACGTGGCCTCCTCCCTGGCTGTCTTGTTATTGAAATTTCCTGCATCAGGCTCAGCATGGTGGCGCACGCCTGTTATCCTAGCACTTTGGGAGGCTGAGGCAGGGGATCACGAGGTCAGGAGTTCAGGACCATCCTGGCCAAGATGGTGAAAGCCCGTCTCTACTAAAAATCCAAAAAAAATTATCCAGTTGTGGTGGCAGGTGCCTGTAATCCCAGCGACTCGGGAGGCTGAGGCAGGAGAATCACTTGAACCCGGGAGGTGGAGGTTGCAGTGAGCCGAGATTGCGCCACTGTACTCCAGCCTGGGCAACAGAGCCGACTCTCTCAAAAACAACAAAAAAAGAAATTTCCCGCATCTGATGAGGACACCAGTCACTGAATTAGGCCCACCCATCTTAACTCCACCCCATCCACAAAGATCCTGTTACCGGTTAAGGTCACTCACTGGGAGTGGAGAGTTGGAGTGAAATGTACGTATTGGGGAGGGCATAATTCGGTCCATAGCTGAAGGGAGAAGAGGCTGGCTGATACGGCGCTTAAAAGGCTCCCAAAATGTGACTCTCATGTACGACTGGCCTTGATGTGACGTGTGTCGGGGAAGGGGGCGTGTTGTCCTAGTGCAGGTGACACAGGCCCCACAGTTGCAGGCATCCCTCTGCTCAGTGGCGCAGGGAACAAGGACTGTTTTTCAGTTGCTCGTGGTCTGGCTGGGAGACCTCAGGCATTCTCCCTGGCATAGCACAGCCTTTTTCACATTTGCATTGGTTTCTGTTGAGGATCCCAGAGTGACATTTCAGTTCTATTCCAATGTCCTCCTGGGTGGTGGACGTGCCTGTCCCACAATCTCAGAGCACGGGATGGAGAAGGCACGAATGTCTTCCTTGGCTTCCACTTCTTCCCTGTGCGCTCTCCACGGTTCCAGCACGATAGCCGAGCATCGGGAGGGAAGCCTGTTGGCCACTCCACTCCCGCGTGTGTTGCGTGGGGCACCTTGCCATCCATCGCCCACCATGCC
This sequence comes from Mandrillus leucophaeus, assembly GCF_000951045.1. Lineage (NCBI taxonomy): Eukaryota > Metazoa > Chordata > Mammalia > Primates > Cercopithecidae > Mandrillus > Mandrillus leucophaeus. Next base: position 814,621 of record NW_012099209.1, on the reverse strand, counting down.
TCTTCCCCTCCAGATGCCCTGCAGCGTGAACTGGTGACCACTCAGCACCTCCTGGCCGCACTTGACGTTGGCGATTCGGAAGAAAATGTGCAGGTGCTGGACTTACTGAGCGAACTCAAGGACGTGACGGAGAAAAAGGACCTCGAGCTCCGAAGGTACCTCGGAAAATGCTTTAAGAAAGAGGTGGCACCCTGTTTGCTCAGGGCTGTTGGTGGCTGCCCTATTGGGGTGGTGCCGAGTTCCTCTTGGAGTTCAGAGGAGGTTCAGCCCCCTGAGCGAGCTGCTCTTTTCCCAGACGTTGCACAATATGAGAATGGCCAGCAGGTGTCAATGTCATCCATATTGTGGATAACAAAATCTCCAAGAGCACCTGCCTTGCGTTCCCTTGCCGTGTTTTTTTGTGTTTTTTTTTAAAGACAGGTTCTCACTCTGTAGCCCAGGCTGGAGTGCAGTGGCAGATCTCAGCTCGCTGCAGCCTCAGACTCTTGGGCTCAAGTGATCCTCCCGCCCCAGCCTCTTCAGTAGCTGGCACTGCAGGTGTGTCCCACCATGCCTGGCTAATTTCCCTTTTCTAGCCCACTTCTCAGTCGTTTTTGAGTGAATGGGGATAAGGTGGGTCCTAGATTCACAGAGTGTAAGACTCAAGCAGAGCAGCGGGGAGAGAAGAGCAAATGAGCTCATTGCCCACTTGGAAACATCTATGGAAGGGCCGGGCGCACTGACTCATGCCTGTCATCCCAGCACTTTGGGAGGCCAAGGCGGGAGGATCACTTGAGGCCAAGAGTTCAAGACCAGCCTGGGCAACATGGTGAGACCCTGTCTCTATTATTTATTTATTTATTTATTTTGAGGCAGAGTTGCCCAGGCTGGAGTGCAGTGTCACGATTTTGGCTCACTGCAACCTCCACCTCCCAGGTTCAAGCACTTCTCCTGCCTCAGCCTCCCAAGTAACTGGGATTACAGGTGCCCGCCACCACGCCTGGCTAAGTTTGTGTTTTTAGTAGAGACAGGGTTTCACCATGTAGGTCAGGCTGGTCTCGAACTCCTGACCTCAAGTGATTTGTCCACCTCGGCCCCTCAAAGTGCTGGGATTACAGGCATGAGCCACCACGCCAGACCACTCTGTTTAAAAAATACAAACATTAGGCACAGTGGTGCATGCCTGTGGTCCCAGCTGCTCAGGAAGCAGAGGTGGGAGAATCATCTTGAGCCTGGGGAGGTCAAGGCTGTAATGAGCTGTGGTCATGCCACTGCACTACAGCCTGAGCAATAGAGTAAGACCCTGTCTCAGAAAAAAAAAAAAAAAAAAAAATCCATGGAAGTTCTCAAGCAGCTGGCGGAGAAAGGGTGTCACCTGTCATTCACATCCTCAAAGTAACCCAGCAGCACAGGCGCCCTCACATCAGCCGTGTTGGTGTTTTCAACGCCTTCCGGGGTAAGGTCCCAGGAGGATGTTTTTTGAACTTCTGATTGATAGAAATGGCCCAGATCTTAAAGGACTGTGCAGTGGCTTTCACAGAGCACATATCCTTGTGGGTCCAGACCCCCAAAACCCATCAAGACCCCCCCTTTTTTTTTTTTTACCTCCCCCAGGAGATTTCTAACCACGCGCTTTTCTCCACCTCTTCCAGAAGACTATCTTTTCTCTTTTTTACAATGCTAAATTTTTTTCTGAGTGCTTAAAATATTGGAAAAGGACTTATGCAAAACAACTGCCAGCCACTGTGGCATTTCTTTCTCCTGTGGGTGGCCATGGATCAATTCAGGAGACATCAAAGGGTTATAAAGCCACAGTCCCATTCCCGGGATGACTCATTCACCCATGAACGGCAGAACCCTGATTGACCCAGTCGCCTCTTAAAGGGCCCACCTCTCGCTGCTGCCACATTGGGGATTATTATTATTATTGAGATAGGGTTTCATTTTCATTGCTTAAGCTGGAGTGCAGTGGCGTGATCTCGGCTCACTGCAACCTCTGTTTCCGAGGCTCAAGCGATTGTCCCACCCCAGCCTCCCAAGTAGCTGGGACTACAGGTGTGCACCACTGCACCTGGCTAATTTTTTTTTGAGACAGAGTCTCACTCTGTTGCCCAGGCTGGAGTGCCAGTGGCGCGATCTTCGGCCCACTCCAACCTCCGTCTCCTGGATTCAAGCGATTCTCCTGCCTCAGCTTCCCCAATAGCTGGGATTACAGGTGCGTTCCACCACGCCTGGCTAATTTTTATATTTTTAGTAGAGACGGTTTCACCATGTTGGCCAGGCTGGTCTTGAACTCCTGCCCTCAGGTGATCCACCCGCCTTAGACTCCCAAAGTGCCGGGATTACAGACATCAACCACTGCACCCAGCTTTTTAAATTTTTTTTGTACAGACGTGGTTTTACCATGTTGCCCAGGCTGGTCTCGAACTCCTGGCCTCAAGCTATCTGCCTGCCTCGGCCTCCCAAAATTCTGTGATTATAGCACTTTAATCCCACCTCGCCCGGCCAGGGGATTAATTTTTTAATGGGAGTTTGGTGGGGGACAGAGACTCCCGCCACAGCAGCAGCACAGCACGGAGCTCCGTGAACATTTCTTGGATGAATGAGTCCCTGCTTTTGTGCCTGGTGCTGTTCTTTGGGGGGTTTCCCTGATTGCGTCTTTTCAGACAGATCTTGTTTGCTGCTCCTTTCCCACTGAGCATGTGGGCTGTGTGAAAATGCGCCTCCCCGCATGGCAGCGCCTCGTTCACCACACGCGTGTGCTTCACCTCAGAGGGTGAAAGCCGTTCTTTCTCCCGTCCTCAACAGGAGCTTCAGCCAAGTTCTGGAACTCTCCGCAGAGGTGAGCAAAGAGGCAGCCTTGGCAAACCAGGAAGTCTGGGAAGAGACCCAGGGCATGGCGCCCCCCAGCCAGTGGTATTTCAATCAAGATGGTGCCTGCAGAGAATCTCGGGGAGCACCCAAGAACACGCCCCTGTCTGAGGACGACAACCTGGGTGCCTCATCAGCCCCCACTCAGGCCACGTTCATCAGCCCAAAGGAAGACTTTTCTTGAAGCAGCCAGGGCGAAGTCCCGCCCTCTGTCTCTCATTCAGGGAGGGACTTGTGGTGACTCGTGGTTACATTCAGGACACTTGAGCACTTTATACACTACCGTAGCACTGTAGCTATTTTTATGTGATAATCTTGTTTGATACTTAAACAGTAAACCTGTTTTGCAGTTGAAGCCTCCGTTTTCTATGAAGGGGGCCAGTTGGAAGGCCTGTGTTGTCTCGAGTTCTTCTGGATGACTGGTCCTGAAATTCAGGGCCTCCACGACATGCCCAGTATCCCACCGTCAAGATTATTTCATGTCCTTCAGTCACAAGGGTGGTTTTAGGATAGCAAGTTAGGAATTGGCCCTCGAGTGGACATGCTTTGTTTTATTTATTTATTTAGGGAAATGCAATTCTTTATTAGAACTCAAGTTTGCGTTTGTAAACATTCAACAGAAGGGGTAAAACAAAAACAATCCACATCATCCTTACCCCGGCCCCAGCTTCTGGGGCTGAAGTAGGGAGCTTCCACTTTTACAACCCCGACTGGCTCTGGCTGCAGGGCCTGAGATGCCTTCATAATTGGGTCATGGTCCCAGGCAGCCTCGAGAAACTGCTGGGTCCCTGCCTTGCTGGCAGCTTCGGGAGGTTGCTGGGTCCCCGTCTCACTGGCAGCCTCAAGAGACTGCAGGGTCCGGCTTCCCACACCTCCACCAGGGAACCCTGGGTCCCAGCCTCCAGGACCTCCACCGAATGCTGAGGCCCGGCCTCCCGTACTTCCACCAGGGAACCCTGGGTCCCAGCCTCTAGGACCCCCACCAAACGCTGAGGCCCGGCCTCCAGGACCTCCACTGAACGCTGGGGCCCAGCCTCCCGCACCTCAACTAGAGTGGACATGTTTGAGTTCCAGGTCTCAGTAGTTGCCACCGGGAGATGCTCAGGCTCTTGCCATAAACCCCATCTGTGCTCCACTGGGGCTTTGGCCCAGAAAATTTTCCTCTAACTCTCCAGCTTCCACCCCACACGGTGTGGGCTCTGGGAACTTACTGATCCCCATGTCACATTTCCAATTCGTATTGCTGGAAGTGTGGGTTTTGCTGCCTGGTTTGTCTTTGGTTTTTAGACAGGGCTTGCTCTGTCTTCTGGGCTGGAGTGCAGTGATGCAATCACGGCTTACTGCAGCCTCGACCTCCTGAGTGCGAGTGATCCTCCCACCTCAGCCTCCTCAGTAGCTGAGACCACAGGCATGCACCACCACACTTGGCTGAATATTTTTTTGGTGTGGCAGTAGTGTCTTGCTCTTGCTGTGTTGCCCAGGCTGGTCTTGAATTCCTGGGCTCAAGTGATCCTCTGACCTCAGGTCCCCAAAGTGCTAGGATTACAGGCATGAGCCATTGGGCCTGGCCCCAGTTTTCATCCAAACTTCGACCCCAATCCCATTGTCATAGTCCATCCAGGCTACTATAACAAAATACCATAGATGGGGTGGCTTAGAAATGAGAAGTTGATTTCTCTCTTCCGGAGGCTGGAAGTCGGAGTTCAAGATGCTGGTAGAACTGGGGTTTGGTGAGACCCTGAATCCTGATTGGCCAGTTTCTCGCTGTGTCCTCCTCACATGGTGGGAGGGTCAAAGGAGCTCCTGTGTGGGGGCTTTTTTTGGTTTTTTTTTGGAGTTGGAGCCTTGCTCTGTCACCCAGGCTGGAGTACAACCTCCGCCTCCCAGATTCAAGCAATTCTCCCGCCTCAGCCTCCCAAGTAGCTGGGATTACAGGCATGCGCCACTATGCCCGGCTAATTTTTGTATTTTTAGTAGAGACAGGGTTTCTCCATGTTGGCCAGGCTGGCCTCGAACTCCTGACCTCAAGTGATCTGCCTGCCTTGGCCTCCCAAAGTGCTGGGAGTACAGGTGTGAGCCACCGTGCCCGGCCCTTTGTGTCATTCTTTGTCTTGACGAATCTGCCTGGTTGTCCCCAGTGAGACCAGATTGGGTTTCAAGTTGTAGTGTTTGGCTTCCAGCTTTTAAAATTTCTATAAACTGGGGCAAATACAGCAGACTTGTCTGGAGACCTTTGATATTGAGGAACCCCAGGCAGTCGCTTCAGTTCAGCCAGCGCTTCCACAGTGCTTTTTTTTTTTTCTTTTGAGACAAAATCTTGCTCTGTCGCCGAGGCTGGAGTGCAGTGACATGATCTCAGCTCACTGCAACCTCCACTGCCTCCCGGGTTCAAGCAATTCTCCTGCCTCAGCTTCCCAAGTAGCTGGGACTACAGGTGTGCACCACTACACCCAGCTAATTTTTGTGTTTTTAGTAGAGATGGGTTTCACCATATTGGCCAGGCTGCTCTCCGACTCCTGGCCTCAAGTGACCTGCCCACCTCAGCCTCCTAAAGTGTTGTGAGCCACCGTGCCCGGCCCATAGTGTTGTCTTAAGACCTTCGTTCATCCTATGAATGAATATCCATTCTAGGGATTTAGGAATTATGTGCCAGGAGCTGTGAACAAAAACCAAGAAAGTTTTTTTCATTATACCCCAAGAAAATATCATTAAATCCACATAAGCAGATAAAACAGGATGTCTCTGGGCCAGGCGCAGTGCTCATGCATGTAATCCCAGCACTTTGGGAGGCCGAGGCAGGCAGATCATTTGAGGTTTGGAGTTTGAGACCAGCTTGACCAACATGGTGAAACCCTGCCTGTACTAAAAATACAAAAATTAACTAGGCGTGGTGGCGCGTGCCTGTAGTGCCAGCTACTTGGGAGGCTGAGGCAGGAGAATCGCTTGATCCCAGGAAGCAGAGGTCGTAGTGAGCCAAGATTGCACCACTGCACTCCAACCTGGGTGACAGTGAGACTCTGATTCAAAGAAAACCCCAAAACTAGGCAGCATGTGAATATGATAGATGTTATGTGCAAGATTGACAAGTGATGCCTTAACATTTATACCTTGACTCATTTGGAACTAAGATTTTGCTCTATGTTTTCTGAACTGGTCACTGTCACAGGACACACGTTGAAAAAAATACTTTATTACATCACAGTCTTGACCTCCAACATCGGAGACCCTAGAATCTACCACCTAAGCTGGGCACCGCTGAGAGTCAACAGGAGGAGTGGTAGATGTCACTCACAGGTGGAAATCAGCATGCGCCCGACCCCGTAAGGCTGACGTGCTTACATCATGGGAATTGAGTTTGATGTTAGACAATGAATGAATTTGGCTCATGGTCTCCACACCCACACCTCCAGGGGATGTGTCCTGGACGTAGCCTGTGTCCTCCCACCATGACTTGCAAGGGAACTCACTGCTCAAAATGACCACCATCATCTCCTGACATCCCAGGCCATGGGGCTAGGATGGCCGGACTCGGAATCCCCAGAGGTGTGATTACAAGGAAGTAAAGCCGGATGGTCTGTGTCTCACTGACTCAATTTGTTTTTGGATCGACCATGGTGCACAAAAGCAACCACAGGCAATATGGAAAGGAAGGGATGAGGCTGGGCACGGTGGATCTCACCTGTAATCCCAACACTTTGGGAAGCTAAGGTGAGAGGATCGCTTGAGCCCGGAAGTCAAGGCTGCAGTGAACCATGATTGCACCACTGCACTCCAGTCTGGGCGACAGAGTGAGACCCAGGTTTCTTTTTTTGTTTCTGTTTTTTTTTTTTTTTTGAAATGGTGTCTCACTCTGTCACCCAGGCTGGAGAGCAGTGGTGTGATGGTGTGATCTCAGCTCACTGCAACCTCCACCTTCCGGGTTCAAGCAATTCTCCTGCCTCAGCCTCCCGAGTAGCTGGGACTACAGGTGTGTGCCACCACACCTGGCTGATTTTTGTATTTTTTAGTAGAGACGGAGTTTCACCATGTTGGCCAGGCTGGTCTCAAACTCCTGACCTCAAGTGATCCACCTGCCTCTACCTCCCAAAGTGCTAGGATTACAGGCATGAGCCACCGTGTCCAGTCCCATCAGTGTATTTCATTTCCATTTGCATCTGACACGATAGACACTGGCAAAATGAACAAGTGGGGCAAACGCAGCCTTGAAATTGAGCCTGGCACCCAGTAAGTGTTGGACGTTACTCCTACTCCCTTCTGCTGTGCGACCTGGGTAAATGACTTCCCCTCTCTGAGCCTCCATCATCTCCTCTGTAAGGGGGGAAGAGTATGGGCTGAACTGTGTCTCCCCAAAATTCATACGTGGAGGTTGTGACACAGTCCCTCAGAATGTGACTGTATTTGGAGTTAAGGTCGTTATTAGAGAGGTAATTAGGTGAGGTTAGCACCCAAAGAAAAACTAAAACTAATTTTCACGCAAATGTGAACCAGAACCTTCCACATCAGCACAGAAAGGAGGAAAAAGAACCACAGAGGACGAGGAGAGAGGAGTGCTGGCCCGGGTGCCTGGCGCTAGGAACCAGCTGGATGCCAAGACACACCAGGCACAGCCAAATCCCACGCGGGTCTGCAGCGGAGGCACCCCAGGATGATTATGGGGTCCTCCTAGGGAGAGCTCAGAGCCAATGCTCCTAATTGCCTGGGGTCAGTGGGTCACTGAGCTAATCCTCCCAAGCACATCAGGGGTCTCTGCCATCACTGAGGGGGAACTTCCAGAACTCCCTGGAACCCAATCAAGTCCAATTAACCAAAAAGGCAGGAATGTGGGCTGGGACCCCAGCAGGGCTGGGAGGCTTCTCGGCAGGAGCCCCGGGTGGCCCAGGAACTATCTCGCTAGTGGAAAACAAGCCCCAGGCCCCAGCCCCGTCCAGGGCAAGGAGGGAGGGAACCCCCAGGCTCGGGTCAGTGGGGTCTCTCTGTTCAGCAGGGCTTTGGGCTGTGGGATCCAGGGACACCAGCCTTGGTGGTTAATTTGATGTTCTGCTCATAGACGCATGATGATTTAAAAGCCACATTTCAGTAAGGCAGACAAATGTTGCATGATTGCACTTATAGGAGCCACAGGGAATAGCCAAATTCCTAGAGACAGAAAGTAGAAGCGAGACGCCCAGGGACTGGGGTAGAGGATTGGAGACTGTTTCAAGGGCTGGAGTGATAAAACAAAATTTGGGGTGTAGATAATGGTGATGGTTGCATACATTGGGAATGCATTTAATGTTAATGAATTGTACCTCCCAAGTGGTTAACGTAATCAATATCATGTATATATTACTACAATGGCAAGAAAAAGACTAAGTTTGCAATCAGCATTTAACCATTTAAGGAAATTGGTTCATTAATGTATAGTTTGATTTATTAGTTGCATAACAATCTTTAAATATTTGGGGAAATGTACTTCCTAGATGGAAATGCTTAATAAACTGAACATTAAAAATTTTGGGGAGAGGCTGAGGTGGGAGGATTTTTTTTTTTTTTTTTTGAGACGGCGTCTCACTCTGTCGCCCAGGCTGGAGTGCAATGGCGTGATCTCAGCTCACTGCAACTCCCACCTCCCCAGTTCATGCAATTCTTCTACCTCGGCCTCCTGAGTAGCTGGGATTACAGGCGTGCACCACCACACCCAGCTAATTTTTGTATCTTTAGTAGAGACAGGGTTTCACCATGTTGGTCAGGCTGGTCTCGAACCCCTGACCTCAAGTGATACGCCTGCCTCAGCCTCCCAAAGAGTTGGGATTACAGGCATGAGCCACCGCGCCCAGCCATGTGCTTACCTTTTAAAGAATGGAGTGTTGGCCGGGTGCGGTAGCTCATGCCTATAATCCCAGCACTTTGGGAGGCTGAGGCGGGCGGATCACAAGGTCAGGAGATCGAGACCTTCCTGGATAACACGATGAAACCCCGTCTCTCCTAAAAATACAAAAATTAGCCAGATGTGGTGGCGGGCGCCTGTAGTCCCAGCTACTCGGGAGGCCAAGGCAGGAGAATGGTGTGAACCCAGGAGGCAGAGTTTGCAGTGAGCCGAGATTGTGCCACTGTACTCCAGCCTGGCAACAGAGCAAGACTCTGTCTCAAAAAAAAAAAAAAAAAAAAAAGGAAAGAAAGGAATGGAGCATTACAACTTGCACAGATTCCCACTAGTGGCAGATAGCACTTAAAGGAGGGGCGTGTCCCCAGATCTGAGACCCTGGGTGGGGACTGCATCAACATCGTCCTGGGCCCGGTGTAAGTCTGAACCCCCTGCTGTTGCCCCTCAGCTCAGTCCTCTGACCATCACCTGGCCTGGTAGGGTCAGTCCCTCTAGACAGTCCCTGTGCTGGGAATTACAGGTGTAAACCACCACACTCTGCCCATTTTCCCCAATATTTAAACACTGCCATGCAACTAATAAATCAAGCTACACATTTCATGAACCAATTTCCTTAAATGGTTAAATGCTAATGTCAAACTTAAAGTCTTTATTTCTTTGACACTGTAGTAAACTCTACATGGACTGGGCGCAGTGGCTTATGCCTGTAATCCCAGCACTTTGGGAGGCCGAGGCGGGTGGATCACCTGAGGTCAGGAGTTCGAGACCAGCCTGGCCAACATGGTGAAACCCT
>NW_012099209.1:797012-798620 GCF_000951045.1 Mandrillus leucophaeus | reverse complement strand
AATAAAATAAATAAATAAAAGCATTTAATCATAGCATGGTATGGGAGTGTTCATTAACGGCATTTTGTCTCTTTTCCTCTCGTTGTTTGATTAAAAATGACTCATGTGTGTTCCCGCTGAAAAGGACCCTGGAGGTGATCCAGACACCCCCCATGCCCCTGCTCCACGCACACAGGCGGCTCTGGCCAAGTCGCAGCCTCCAGAACCCCCTCCACCCTTGCACTGTGTTTCCTCAGCAACCAAGCCTGGGAACATTCCCAAAAGGGTCCAGGAAGCAGCTCACTCAGCAGATGTTTGGTGATTTCAGAAAACAAAAGGGTCGGCAGGTCACGTCCATCAGCTCCCTGAAGAGTCCTCCAGGATCGCGCCTGCTGCGTGTCCTGGCACAGCTCACATTACGACAACACAGACTTTCCATCTTTACTGTCCTTTTAATCACTTCTGCAGGGGGATAGCTCAACTTACAAACCACATAAATATTTTCCTTTCGGCACCAAACTTTCCCCTGGGGAGCTGGAAGCCCAGCTGGGGTCTTTTTGTCTCTGGCCTCCGGGTCCAGGGCTGACCTGGGATAAGAGCATTTGTACCAGTCTCCCGGAGTTTCAGCGAGAGGTACTGGCAGGTTTCAGGGACAGGAGGCTGTTAAGACTGTCACCCTCCACATCTGGTGTGAGAGACCACAGGATAGAAGGCAGACGTGGAGTTCCGAGGCAGGTATGTGGACCCTGGCAGTTGCTCAACCAAAGTACGCCTGCAATCATAAAGCCAATTAAGATGTTTGTTAAAGCGGCTGGGCATGGTGGCTCACACCTGTAATGCCAGCACTTTGGGAGGCCGAGGCAGGTGGATCATTTGAGGCCAGGAGTTCGAGACCAGCCTGGCCAACATGGTGAAACTCCATCTCCAGTAAAATACAAAAATTAACCAGTATGGTGGTGCATGCCTGTAATCCCATCTACTCAGGAGGCTGAGGCATGAGAATCGCTTGGACCTGGGAGGCAGAGGTTACAGTGAGCCAAGATTGCGCCACTGCACTCCAGCCTGGGAGACAGAGGGAGATTCCGTCTCAAAGAAAAGAAAAGAAAAGAAAAAAGAGAAAACAGCTGTGTCCAATGCGTCTTATAAATCAAATAAAACAAGCACACAATAGAATATTCAATTAAGGAAATTGTCTATCATTGGTAACATTGATGAAATCAGTTTCAGGGGAGTGATGGGAGGGAGAGAAACGGCCTGATTGGAAAGAAATGAAGGGGGAACGGGAGGAGATAACTTGGAGAACTTAAGACCAAGACCACAAAAAACAAAGCAGACCCATACAAAAATCAAATAAGGCTGGGTGCGGTGGCTCATGTCTGTAATCCTGGCACTTGGGGAGGCTCAGGAGGGAGGATCTCTTGAGCCCTGGAGTTTGAGGCCAGCCTGGGCAACATAGCTAGACCTTGTCTTTATAAAAAACATAAAAATTATCTGGGTGGGCTGTGCGCAATCGCTCACGCCTGTAATCCCAGCACTTTGGGAGGCTGAGGCGGGCAGATCACAAGGTCAGGAAATCGAGACCATCCTGGCTAACACGGTGAAACCCGTTTCTACTAAAAATACAAAAAA